>NC_052535.1:26428108-26734858 GCF_016699485.2 Gallus gallus | reverse complement strand
TAGTCATATACTATTATATACTGCAAAAATAACAACTACAGAAATAGCACTTATTTAAATTCTCTCTCACAGCAGTACCATACCATTTTTACTCCATTAATCATCTTGATAAGATCAAGGAGACCTCCACATCATACAGAGAACTCTAGAAAAGATTTGCTGAAATAGACAACTGAAATTTAAACAATGAAGAAAGGATCATGCAAGTAAAACTACATGTAGTTTTGTATATATCAGTATGCTTAATTAGGCACAAAAGATAATTTTGTTTTGAGATTAAAAGTTCATTTGCTTATTTTCACTGTACTTCAGCTAATACAAATTCTTTTACCATATTAGATCTTTGTTAGATCCCTTTGATTTTACTCTCACTCTTGTGATACATGTCCTTGTGGGTCAGATACAAACAAAAGTGCAGATAGATTCTTTTTGTGTAGTAGCTACTTGGAAACTTGAAGTCTGATAGAGATATCGGGGAACCTTTGCACTGATTTCAGTAGGGTTTGAGTCAAACCTCTTAAGTATCTTAATGACTTCCAAAATTTATTGGGTAACAAGTCCTAAATGTAGGGGATTTATCTAGATCTCTCTCTTGGCCCTATTGTTCGTTATTACCAGTTACTCACACTTCTATATTCTGGCACAAATAATCTGCCTAGATTTCAACTGACCTGAGGCAGTCTGCTTTTACTGGCAGTCAGAATTGGCCTTGTGCTCTCCTGAACTGTTCTGTTAGTCCTTCCTCTACACTTAATCTGCAACCTTATTTTATTCCCTTTCTTTCTTTCCAGCAGGTTCATTTTTACATAAAGTTTAGTCCCCTGTACTTAGAAATTTTCTAGATTAATGCCAAAAGGCTTGCCTGAAGGCAGACACTAAATACATTACTGTTTGAAACCTCTGACAGTGAGTCCAACCAGCCTCTGATTAGGCAACACGCCACACAAAGCAGATACTCATGAATCTTGGCAAACAAGTATGAGAAATCAGTTTACTTGCCATCCTTACTCTGCCACAGATGGCTATCTAGAAAATCATCCAAACAACAGAAATGCACCATATGTAAAACAAAGCCTCCCTTTTTATTTTCAGGTTCACAGACTATCAGCTTAAGATGTTACAATGTTTATTATTTTCATACTTTAAGATGAGCAAACATATCAATATCTAAATGCATCCAAATTATGGAATGATGAAGGAAGCAATACTGTGCTTTATGGAGATGTGATCATATTATTGATGCTACAGGCTTCCTGATCAGCCACTCAAAAGTACAAACTTGTTAAGTACCTACTACTCCTAGAATAGAATTGATCAGTAATGTCAGGTGGAAACACATAAATAGGTGTTAGAAGAAATACAGTGCTGAGAAAGATTAATATTGGATTAAATTAGAAAGATTCTGAAGAGATATTAAAGGCACAGTTATGAAGCATACACTTATAATTTACCCTTTTAGTTTTACCAAAAAGCTGATGATAATAAATCCATTTTCATCTTAATAATGGTTCTGAAAGGGAAAATAATTCTCAGTGTGTAGCCTTCTTTGTCAGTTGATTAACAGCAAAGTAGATTGCCCACTAAATATGCAGTGATTACAAACATGAAGTCAGTGGAGTATGGAGACAACATGCAAGACAAATAATCCTCCCTGGTCAGATGTAAGTGACTCTCTAGAGACACAGGAAAGTTAAACCTGGGTACAAAACACGTTTATTTCCACATTTAATCTCTTATTACATTTCTTACTAATGGTTATTTTTGTGCACAAATCTTTAATGAAGTTATTTTCCAAACAAACAAGTGCACTGGAAAAGAACAAAACAAAAGATCAAGACTAAACAAAGAATTCCTAAGTAGGTAGATGGTAATTCTTTAGTAGGAAAAAGAGTTCACAGATACAGAACATTTCTATGCTCTTTTTCTTTTTCTTTTCTTTTTTTTTTTTTAACTGTGGAGCTGCTTATGTGATTTTTCACAATATTCTGAAAACTCAAGCACACTAAGAACCATTCTGTAATGTTCCTACTCGCACTGAGCAGCACCTCACTCCAAAATGCTTGATCTAAGTACATTAAGACAACAAATGGTGGAAAGCCACTGTCTGCCAACAAGAAAGCATTGCAATATATGAATAAATCATTGATATTGTTTACACTCTGTAGAAAGAAGAAAAAGGTGAAAGTCCGGTACTGTATCTTGTGATGCGACACAAGTAGGAATTTTATATACCTTACATAAGCACCGTATCCTAAAAAAACAACAACAACAACAACAAAAAACTTCTCTTAAATGCCAAAAACAGGATATATAAGAATTTTTGGCATCTGAGTGCAAAACTTCAGTCTGAAATAAACCCACTCACCATCTGCATAGATGTAAAGGTAGTGCAGTTCACTAGGTGCTTTCATCAAAGTTTCCCTGAGACACACATCCTTTATATCCAACCCTTTTAAAAAATAATTTGATTGACTCTTTCTCTTCAGTATAATCATTCAAGTACATGAATATGTTTTATGTGGTGTATGCTGCTATCAGAATAGTTTATTTTTCCCTGTGTCATCACAGGTAAATTTTGAAAACATCAGTTTCATCATTTTTACATGCCAAAATCTCAATTAAAAGAAAGAAACCATGAAAATCTGGAATTTATTATTTGTGTTTACTTTCAGTTGAATAGTAAGCCAGTAAAAGCTTTCCATCATTATAAGGTGTCAGAGAACAGAAATTTCTAAGTCAGAAAAACACAGGAAATGAAGTTTTTGTTGTATTTCTCTGGATGGCAAGGATGAATTATTTCTAAAATTGTAATTTCTGAAATTCATTAAAAGGAACAAATCAACAGAAAGAAAGAAAGAAAGAAAGAGAATGAAAGAAAGAACTAAAGAAAGAATGAAAGAAAGAAAACGCACCACATTTCTCAGAAGAGGCACTTCTTCTTCATGGCCAAATCACTTCACTGAAAGAGCACCAGTATTACCAAAAGTCTGAAAGGATTTCTTTTTCTGCAATAACTTTTTCAAAAAGTATTTTCATGCAGATACATACACTGCTGACAAAATATTTCATAATTTGGCACTTTTTAAAATAAAAGCTATAATTTCATACCGAACCAATGAATAAAACCACACTTATTTTAAGCAGAGAAAAAATAACTGACCTATTGAAATAAGTTACAATATGAGTAACTTATTCCCAAAATCATAGTTGAAAATGGATTTATTGGAGATGTAAGTAACATGCTGGAGTATGTATACTCTGTTTCAATTACAACAACACTGAGCTAGAACAGAACTCTCATCTTTACTTTATTTCTCAGTTGACTGTGATAATAAAAAATTGTTAGACAAAGAATGTCTCCAACGATTGTGAGCATTAAAGACAAATGGCCATTCAATTTTTGACTTAAATAGGAGAAACTCAATTCAGGTTGCTTCATGCTTCAGAATTAAGATCTTGTTTGTTTATCTGCTAGTTCACAGAAGCAGATCCTTGTTATGGGGATAAGGAAGAGAAAACCATTACATGCAACAGACTATCGGCTTACTTGATATTCTATACAACATTCCATGTGCTGGTTTTCCAAATTTTATTATTTCATCTAACATTTTATTTGTTCATTTGATTGATTTTAGATTGGTTTCTAGATTATATTTATAACTGTGACATGAAGAATAAGTTTAAGAGAAAGAGCTATTGCTGGTTCTCATTCTTCCTCTATATATTTATGGCTCGTATCTGTAGCAAACAGAGTCCTAGGAAACCTGCAGGTTCTGGTCCTTTTTCCTGGGAGAGAGATCAAAACCATCCAGTATGGATAATTAATACATCTGATCTTTAAGGCAGAGCTTAAAAATACTTACAGGAATTGTTTACTCATAAATCCCGTAATATGAAATTCACCTCAGCAGGTAACCCAGGAATCAACACTGATGTTGGCTGGGGGAACATTAGTCCACCTATGCCAAGTTAAACCACAGAGGAAATAATTTATCACAGCTAAATCAGAGGCCTGAGTTTTAGATTCAGTTCTCCTCTACGTGTCCAATTTAACCTGTATGCTAACTGAAATGATTGCATTTTGCTATTGGAGTGAGTGTTAGAAAGCTTAAATAATATTTATTTTAAAAGTTGATTTGCTCAAGCAGAAAATATTACCGAAATGCAAAGTATTATTTCATATCAAATAAACATACTTTGACATGGACTGAATCAAACTATAGTCTATAATTTAAAAATACGTCTATCAGAAACTACTACGCAATTCTTCTTATACTAAAGGAAAAAAATTATATTTAAATATCTTCGCGGAAATCATACAGATAATCAAACCAGCTGCTCTGAAGACTTTATCAGCAGGAATCAGATTAATTTAACTTGCAACATAACTGTGAGCTAGAGAAACTAGAAGCTATTGTTGACGCCAATAAAATATTAGCTGAAATTGACTGGCCAAGAACTGGCTCTCCACATTCCTACTATTTCCTTCTGCCAGAGAAAATGGTGCATATGTAATTACTGAAAGTTGGAATCATAGAATGGCCTGGGTTGAAAAGGTCCTCAAAGATCATCGAGTTTCAACCCTCCTGCTACGTGGACCTCTTAGTGTCAATATCTTTGCAGAGGTATTTGTATACTCTTGAAATCAATGAATATGCTGCCTCAGTTTTCAGTGCGGGCATCAAAACTAGGGATTAGAGGATAGGAAACAATAGGAGAAAAAAGTTTTAGAAATGAATATTATCATTTTCAAAGAAAAGAATAATCTAAGTAGTTGAATTCACAACTCACTAATTTCCTTCTATATTTAATCATCTCCAATATCCAAACTGAGGTCTTCCCTTCTTTTTAACTCTCTTCTTTCTTCTTAATGCACCTGCTGCCACCTCAGGAGTTTTCTTCTTAGTATCCCAAATTTATCTCACATTTCCTTCAGTATCAACAACAATTGAAATGTTATTGACATTATAAATGTTTTGCTCTTTCAGCAGGTTTGAGCTGGGGATCTTTGCAACTACATTTTTGAGACTTAGGGCGTCAATTTGTCAAGTCAAAAGTTGTAGTTGAGTAAGTGTCCAGTACATAGCCAGTCTGAGCTCTTTCCCAAAGAATCACAGTGTCCATGAGGTCCACTTCCATGTCTCATGAAATAAGAGCAGTGTATCTGCTGATCTGATTCTACTTTCAGGTTACTTCCTTTCTCTCTGAAAACGTGGCATTCTTTAATTTCTTTATTTTACTTTATTTTACCTACTTTGGGGGAAGTCATCACAAATGAGAAGCCTTATGTGAGCATAAAAGTATTTAACATAGTAATGTTCCTGAATATCTCCATTTCCTCATGTGAAATTAGGTTATAAATAACCACATCATTGCTATTTTCATCAGAATTCAACACATCTTACAGACAGTAACTTGTTATGTATTCCCTTGTGGCAAAGACTTGATCTAGGAGGCTTTCAATTCTGCCAATATTCTTGTACAGCTGCCTCCATTTTGCTGTACCCACCAGGAATGTTCTTAGCCACTTTATCTGATCTTTTATTAACCGTGAGTCATTCACCCTACGAAATGTCCAGATGTCTCCAATACCCTTTTGCCTCTGAATATACAAAACCAATAGCCATGAAAGAGTTTTCAAAATCTCTTTTATAGAAGGACTTTCTAGAAATATATTCTTTCCTTTCTTCAACGATATACACATTCTCTGACAATTAGTGTCAGGATTACAATCTCCACTCAGTTGCCAGTAAAAGATGCAGCAAAAGGTGGTACAACACTAACAGTGACCTTAACATGGAACATCCTGTCCTATTAAGTTTCCTAACTATATGAAAGCTGGCATTCAAAATTAGTAGTAGAGAAGAACCTCTATCCTACCAACATATTCTCTCTGCCAGAAATACATTTACAATGATATCTTATTTCAGAAAAGAAAACTCAGTATGAATTACTCATGTTACTTCTTGAGTTCATTCTCAACTATCAGATTCATTACTGATAGAGCAGAGAATGAATGTGAGGCTTAAAAGGTTAAAAGGAATTTGAATTCTTTTTACCTTGTGCTCAGACATTCAAAGTCTTTTAATTTTAATTTGCCTTTAACCCCTTCACCCTTACTTCTTACTAATTCAACTTTCTTTCAAAGCTCCCCACTGCCTCCATGTCATCTCAGGTGTATATCTTGGCAGTTCCATCACATAAACCATTCCTCATCTCCACTACAAAAGCTGCCCACCTACTAACAAGAAATGCCTTATTTATTTGTTTTTTTTTTCCTCTCACATTCCTCATTCTAATTTGGAAAAAAAAAAAAAAAAAAAAAGTAAATCAAATGTGTATTTAAAATTATCCAAGAGATGCAGACTATCAGTCTCTATATGCATTTCTTGCTATTCATGTTTTCATTTTGTACTTCCAACATAGGATTTAAGCTTTGACAAATGTAATTTCAACAGCCTACTTCTCCTAAAAAAAGATGACAGGAAAAAGTTGGATTTTTTTTCTAACAGTATAGAAGCTATATTGCTGAAACCATATGTGGTGTTTTTACTTGATATTATGTAAAGATTCCTAGTTTTAACTGACATCAATTCACATACACCATATAACATGATTTTCTCTCTGAATATTGATTTGAAGTAGTTTGCTTGTACAGACTCACTTGCATTTGCCCAATTTTATTTGCTTTGTAAGGCAGTCAGGGGAAATCAAACAATTCTTGGTTGTGTGAATAAATGATTATTCCTTTTGGCTCAAAACAAACAAACAAAAAAAGCTATTTGACTACATCCTTTTTTCTCTTTTTTTCAATATTTTTTTCTTGAATATATAATTTTAAAACATTCCTTAATTGAATAAGGAGGGAAAAAAAAAGCAAAAAACAAAAAAAGAACTTTGATCAAGAACTTTAATCATTAACTTGAAAATGAAATACTTCCTTGAGTAAGTGGGTGGATGGCAAAACAGAATTTTGGACCCCACTCTAGTGAATGACAAGGTATGCATGGAAGCTAAAGCAGAAGTATTAAGGGAACTCCAAAAGGAGCTCTGAACTATTACATCTTATCAGGCTGAGATGCACTTCTAAAGTACAAGGATTCATTCATTTACTGAGCCTGTGTTTTGTACACCATAAATACTTCCTAAGTTCCATAAATCTTTAGGCACTGAAAAAAAAAAAAAAAAATAGCAAGAAATATTAAGGTCTGAAAATTCTTTGCTTTTCAGGAAGGTTTGAGAATATAGATCTGAACATCTGTACTTGTACTGAATATCTGAACAACTCTTCTGGATCTGACCAATTTGTCTGGATTCAATTTGCTCTTTCCTTAACTTATATTTTTGGAAGTTAACTTGTAATTAGTTAAGAAACAATTAGCTCTGAATAAGACACCAGAGCCTGTGGAAGCACAAGGATTCTGAAAGGTATATGAATACTCCACAAGAATATGTAAATATTCATTTTACTCAGAGTCTTCTAGACTAGGAAATCCTTCCCATTCAGGTTACAGAAGAAGAGGCCTCCACTGGCCCAGTACTTTACTGAAGTACTGAAAGAGTGAATCACTGGGAAACACGAACCTGCAGACAGCACTGGGAAACAGGGCAACTTTTCAGAATATTAATGATGACAGCTCCGAATTTAAGGTACTGAAAAATAAACATTAAGCAAATAAAGTCAATCCTTATTCACAGCATTCTGTGAAATTAAAGGTTAACAGCAGGCAGTGCAAGCTCAATAGCAGTTGCCAGCTCGTATTTAAAACACTGTCACATGAACTTATTCTTTTAAGATAATGTCATTACACTCACCCTATACACAAATGTTGCTTATTTCCCTTTGCCATTTATTCAGCTTTGTGGCAGCACTTAGCAAAAGACTGACTGATAGAGAAAACAGAAAACATTAAACAGGAGAATGATGTGAAATGAAATTTCCATTATTATATTTACAGCATCCTTTTTCATTTCACTATGCAAAGCAGAATTAGGAAGAAAAACTGTTTTGGATTTTTTTTTTTCATTTTTGGATTCTTAGTTATCTTTCCCTCCCTGTTCTGCATTTCACATTCTACATTTCACATTCAAAGTTTTTTCTTCCCTCTTTCCTTTTTCCATCCAGTTGCCTTTGTTTACAGCAGTATTCCCAAGGCTAGCTAAAATGCTCTTAAATACTTCTTGAAGCTACTTTTGCTGCAAACTTCTGCATTCATTAATTGTTCTGATACAACTATCTTTAGAACTTACATTAAAGTATCATGCACAGAAAAATAATTTCAAGAATTTGCTTTAGCCACATGAAGGCAGGACAAGCAATCAAACCAGCATATTTTACAAAGGAGTTCTGGAGAACCCACAGGAAGGAGCATGTCTCAAGTAGGGTAGCCTCTGAAATGGGCTTTATCCACAGAACTATTAACTGCAATGCTTGCTTTTCCAAGTTCAAACTGCTTCAAATATGAACTTACCTCACTCCTTTGCTGCTTTTCTTGCTATCCCCAGGGCTTCCATGAAAAGAAGCATTTAAAAATAACCAAACAAGCTATGCAGTTTACAGGATACAAAGGACTTGTGATTCATAGCCTGATATCCTGCTTCATTGATTTCAGTTAGGCATAGCAGGACAGTAGTAGTCTATATTTTATGGTCTAACAGAAATTTTAGCCATCTGTTTGCACCTGCTGAAGTTGCTATGGATAAGTATTACAAATCCTGTAAGCACCTGGGCTTGGATTTCCATACCAGGAAAGTTTTTTGCTGTTGACCTGTGTCAACATGAAAGTATTGATAACTGATGCTAGAGACATGTTTGAGAGGCAGTGCTCCCTCCCATGGAAATAACATGAACATTTTTATCTATATCTAACTTTCAGAAGGACCCAACAGACATTTTATTCTTGTAATTTTCCTCTTAAGATATGGTGAATGAACAAAGTGCAGAGTCAATATTACTTGAGACAGATGGGAAATTAACATGTCATACAATTCGTTAAAAAAAAAACGGTTGGAGTTGCTGTCTGTCTCAAGAAAATAATTACAGAGAAAAGTCACATATCTAATTTATCTAGGTACGTTTTTTAGACATTTGATATCCTCTATGTAAGATGTTTTGTACTGTTAACTTACCCCTGTAACTTACTGTTTTAAACCTTAGCTTTAAATTTTTAGATCTTATGTATAACAGAGTAATAGTGAAATTCAAGTTATGACTCATTTCCAATATTTGCTCTAATTCACATAATAATTAGTTTCTTCTAACATTTCTCTACTTAGGATGGTTAAAAATATGTACAAAAATATATTCTTCTTATTAGATCTTATTGTTTCTATATAACCTGAAAAGGTTGCTGCATTAAGCAAATACATGAAGAATGTTGCCATTATCTTTAGCAGATCAGAAAATGAGCAGTAAAAACAGGTGGTTAGAAAGTAACCAGTAATGTATTTTCTGGACTAAATAAAACACAAAACCAAGCAGTGAGGCACAACACTGGGTACAAGAAATGTAGACCACTGACCCCAAGTGAAAGACTCCTTAGCATTCTTAATTAATTTTTAAAATGTACATTCAAACTGAAAATGTACATGTAAAAATAACTATGAATACATTTTGAAAAATGTATACCATAACTTTTTAGTTTATTTTCTGTGTATGTCTTAGATATTTGGAGGGATACATACCATGTTCTGATGCCATTCCCATGGAGAGGACACGAGCGTGGGGGCTGAGGAGAGACTGCATCCCAGCTCGTTCCTCTGGTTAACCAAGATCTTGGCACTTTCCTGCAAGACAGTTTAGACAAGACGCTTTTCTGAAATTGACTAATTCCAGACGAGCTTTTCATTTCTGCCTGCCCAATCCTCACGCATGAACTCTGAAGCTGAAGAAAAAAATGCCCAGAATTCACTCAATGGCAAATTTGTCCTGTTGGTTCAGATCAATCTCATCTGTGATTTAAACTAAAAACCAAAGAAACGAAACAACAACAACAAAAAGCCCCAATAATTTAGCATGGAAGTAAATAATAAATGTTTATAGTGTTCTGTGTGGTTTTGCAGTCTACCATCTGTGAGAAACTATCCAGTAGCTGAGGAGTAGTACACGTTGTTGATCTGAGACAAAGTAGAGCATCAGGATTTTCCTAGAGAATCTGCAGGCTTCCTTTGCATATGTTCAGGTATTATACTCTGTGATAATGAAAAACTTACATGCTCTGGAACTATAAATACAAAAATTACATACCTGCAAGTCTGTAGTTTGATAGCACAGGTGCATGTGAAGACTATTTTTAAAGGAACTGATACATTATTAATAGATAACAATTAACAGAAATACAGTTTTCTGTTTTCTTTCCCCCAGAACTTCTCATCTGCTCCACAGTACCAAAGATTATTGTTATACATTTCAACTTATTCATAAAGCTAAATAACATAATACAGAATAGACAATATATAGGCCACTTCCTTTGTGCCAGAAATTCAACAGTAAAAGCTGCAATGAATTAAGTAATTCACTTGAGAGTGACAGACCAGAGGATACTGAGGAACCGAATTACAGAAACATTTTTCAGTAAAATAAAACTGGAGGAAAAGATAAACAAAATAAAATCTATTTACTTGCATTCTATAAGTTATAGATTTGTGTTTGGGGAAGGAGAATTTTTCCGTACGCATGTATTCCTTTGGATGGAGTGAGCCCTCATCAGTTCTCAAAAAGCCTTTCCAGTAGCTCCAGTGAAGTCTGCAATTCTCTGTCCCTGAATGCTAACTAAGAAAGCAGTAACAAATATCCACCTGCTTTTTGTCTGCCTGGAACTATTCATCATTTCAAAATAACATAATAAATAATAGCTGAGCTCAAATAGTGAACAGTCATCAGAAAATTATGGATAAGGAAAGCTTGATGGCTCAGGTCATCTAGCACAGCTGGGATTAAAGAGGGAGAGGAAGGAGTTTCATCACACAAAGAGGCAAGATGTTTTTTTACCATGTAAGGCTATCAGCGCTGTTACCACACCCAAGCTTGAAGCTGTAACCCACAAAACTCAGCTGGCAAAAAGGGAAGGCAGAAGCATCTCATGTGCACCACTGCAACCAAATTAAGTCAAAGAAAGTATAAGAAAAAATGCAGATGCCCAAGTATGGCAGTGCATGAAGGTGCTTCCAGGTGACTATTTTCTGGAAGTAAATGTTGCTCACATATGAGCAGTGGTTCCTAAGATATTAAAACTTTTTCAGCTCTTTATAAAAAGAATACATGACTGTTCCCTCAGCTGAAATCTGGTAGGCACCTTAAGAATGAAGGCCCAGATTAATGATCCAAATATGCTCTTATTTAACTGAGGAATCTCGTAGTACAGTCACCCTAGACACGTAGGTATATAAACACACACAAATCAAAGCTTTCCTAAAGACTGACAGATTCTGTCAACTTTGCATACACAGATGACATTCAATCCATTATTCCAACCAGTTTCAAATGGTCTCAGTCATTCAAGATTTATATCTCAGCTTGCAGAGAGAATCCACTTTATTTCTGCAAAGAAATACTGAACAAGGAAATTGGAGCTAACATGTTCACATAAATATGAACTTAACAATTCACATAAAAGGTTTTCTGCCATATTTGCATTTAGTTGACAGAGTTCAAAGAAAGTTATTTCTGTGCCCATCTGCTGGTACAATCTATGTAGCACTACAGAGAAAAAAAAAAAGAAATACAGGACCTCTACAGGATGTATGCTCCTCTTTCTATAATATCTACACAATGATTACTACATGACTCTTATTACAGGTATAGTGTTGCAAAAGTTAGTGTTTTCAGGAAAACCAATTCACCATTCATACAAATGATATATAAGATATATATATATATATAAAAGATAAATTTTCTAAAAAAAAACCTCCCACCAATTCCTGCTAGCTCTTAAGAAGGGATCAGAATATTTTCAGGATCTACAGTTTTCAGAAGCTGATATATTGCTAACTTTCTTTAAACTCAAGGAAAGTTGTAAGATAACCAAGCCCAACTTAATTATATGTTATTGATGTATTTGTTACTGAGAAGCAATAAAAGTTTATAAATTTATGGTCTTCCTGTTGTTCATAACAAAAAATATTCATTTCTTTCTTCTAGAATGGCTTTAAAAACAAGACTGAAGTTACTATCATTTCTTTTTTAGAAAGTCTTTGTTTTTTTCCATGTAAGTGACAGCCTGAGCCTTTTTATTTCCTGACAAGATTGTGCAACAAGGTCATTTCTTTCTGTAGTGAACATATAGATGCACAGGCATGACATTTCTAGGTGACCCCCTATCATATCCAGATGACAGCAAGCTGCTCTGTTATCAGTCTTTCTCTGAACATAATCCATATCAGTGGTGATGAACATCGTGAGGACTATCTACTTTATCAGTGGGTTATCAGTAAGTCAGAGAATTAATCATCTTTCACATAAGGGAATAACCATCAGTGTGTTTACGATGACCATGATTCTAATTAACAGGCTACAGCAGATTCATTTACAGGCTACTCTACAGCAATGTTCAGTCTGTTGTAGGTCCTAACAGTAAGATTCTTTAGTAGTCTTATTTTATGATACAAAATCAACACCATAACCAACAACTGAATTCCATTTTAGATACCTTTTTGGTGTTCAAGTCTTTTAAAGTGTTCTTAAATAAAGTTCATTTTTTTTCTTCCCTAAAATATTTTTTCCAGAACAGAAAGAATGACAGAATCACCAATATTGAAAGAAAACAAGTATATACAGTATATTCATGTCACTTAATTTAAGCATGTGTATTAGATTTAAAACAAGCAGGCATTTTACAAACCAGATCAGTACAAAAGCCGTTTCTGTAATCGAGTTGGCACAAGCTCACAGAAAATATAATTTGAAAAGGTTCACTTTTAATTGAGTCTTGCTTTTCATGCTCAAATATCAATCCAGAGCCTTCAGATGAAGTATTAACCCTTCCTTTGCTTTCATTTAAAGAAGTCAGCACTGAGCTTGAATAACCTTGAGCACACTTGGCGTCCAAATTGTAAAATTAAAAAAATAATCCTTCCTCACTGTATTGCTATCATTTCTAGTGGTCAAAAATAGCAACCGCAGATAGGTAGATAACCAGAAGTTTGTAACTGGGTTCATTTATCCCCACAGACATCATAGGCATATGGAGGCATATAGAATATGCAGGTCTCAGTGTGTACTGCACGCACACATATACACATATCCAATTATTCTCAGGGTACTCTACCTGCTGACCTGGAAGACTCAGATGGGGAGCAGAATAAACACCCCACAATTCAGGTGGAAGCAGTTAGAGACCTACCATTCCACCCAGACTGCCACACGTCCATGGTGCCAGATGGGATCTACCTGAGGGTGTTGAAGGAAACGGTGGAGGTGATAATCAAGCCACTTTCCATTATCTATCAGCATTCTTAGTGAACTGGAGAGGTCACAGAGGATTGGAGGCTTGCCAACGTGACTCCTGTCTACAAAAAAAGTCCATAAAGAGGATTTGGAGAACTATAGGCCAGTCAACCTGACCTTGTTGCCAGGTAAGGTTATGGAGGAGGTTGTCTTGAAAGAGATCACACAGCACGTGCGGGACAACCAGGGGATCAGGCCTCACCAGTGTGGGTTCATGAAAGGCAGATCCTGTTTCACCAACTTGATCTCCTCCTATGATCTAGTGACCCGTCTGGTGGATGAGGGAAAGGCTGTTGATGTAGTCTACCTAGACTTCAGCACAGCCTTTGACACTGTCTCCCACAGTATTCTCCCGGAGAAGTTGACAGCCCATGGCTTGGACCGATACAATCTTTGCTGGATGAAGAACTGGCTGGAGGGCCAGGCCCAGAGAATGGTGGTAAATGGAGTCACATACAGGTGACCAGTCATGTGTGGTGTTCCCAAGGGGTCAGCGCTGGGGTCTGTCCTGTTCAATATCTTTACTGATGACCTGGATGACGGCAGTGTGTGCAACCTCAGAAAGTTTGAAAATGAAACCAAGATGGCAGGAAGTGCTGATCTGCCTGGGGGTAGGAAGGCCCTACAGAGGGATCTGGAGAAGTTGAATAGCTGGGCTGAAGCCAATGGGATGAAGTTCAACAAGACCAAGTGCCGGGTCCTGAACTTTGGTCACAAAAACCCCAGGTAATACTACAGGCTTGAGACAGAGGAGCTGAAAGACCGTGTAGATGAAAAGTACCTGGGGGTATTGGTCAACACTCAGATGAACATGAGCCAGCAGTGTGCCAAGGTGGACAAGAAAGCCCATGGCATCCTGGCTTGTATCAGAAATAGCGTTGCCAGTTAGACCAGAGAAGTGATCATCTCCCTATACCCAGCCACACCTACGCTGTGTTCAGTTTTGTGCCCCTCATTCCAAAAAGACATCAAGGCCCTGGAGCATATTCAGAGAAGGGCAACAAAGCTGGTGAGAGGTCTGGAGCACGAGCCTTATAAGGAATGGCTGAGAGAGCTCGGATTGTTCAGTCTGGAGAAGAGGAAGCTCAGGGGTGACCTTATTGCCCTCTACAACTACCTGAAGGGAGGTTGTGGTGAGATGGGGGTCAGCCCCTTCTCCCATGTAACTCATAATAGGACTAAATGCATGGCCTCAAGTTGCACCAGGGGAGATTCGGGATGGATGTTAGGAAATACATCTACTCTGAGAGAGTGCTCAGGTGCTGGAACAGGCTGTCCAAGGAGGTAGTAGAGTCACCGTCCCTGGAGGTGTTTAAGAAATGTTTAGATGTATTGAGGGACATGGTTTAGTGGGAAATATTGGTGACAGGTGGATGGCTGGACTGGATGATCTTTAGAGGTCATTTCCAACATTGATGTTTCTATGATTTTATGATTCTATGATATATACACATGTAGACATATATACAGCCTAATGCATATTTGTGCAATGTGCTGTGCACACAATCTGATCGGCTTGGAATCACATCTTTCTGTAAAAAAAAAAATAAAGGAGATGGAATTCTTCAGCCTCAAGAAGAGAAGGCTCTGGTGAGATCTCATTCCAGCCTTCCAATACCTAAAGGGAGCTATAAAGAAGAGGGAGACTGACTTTCTACATGGGAAAACAGTGATAGGACAATGGTTTTAAACTAAAAGGAGAAGATATAGGTTAGATATTAGGAGAAAACTCTTTACTCAGAGGGTGGCGAGGCACTGGATGTTGCCCAGAGCAGCTTGTATTTCTGACACAAGATGCATCAGAACACCTCAGCATGTGGCCACAAGAGCAAAAGGAGACAGCAGCTGGCAGCTGCCAGGATGGTGTTTGTGGCATTCTCGGTTCTTCCTAGGGTCTGAGCTCTTTCCTCAGACCTGCTTGTGTTGTAACTTCTGTAAGAGGATGGGACTCCTCATTAGCAGAGCTTTTGAATTACTGAAAGGCTATGTAGCATTTAATTAGTCTTTATATTTACAAGTAATAAAATGAGTACCTTTTGGTAAAAGAAGGCAGTCTCCAGTAGGCTGCTGGAAAACAGCAAGTTTTTGATTTTCTATTCAAGCAACTATCAAACAGATTATAATTTTAGCTTCATTATTTGGCTAATTCATATTTCCTTAAAAGACACATGAGAAGAGGTTTGTAAATATTGCAACAAAGAAGTCTAGAGTCAACAATAAGAGGGGTTTCACGGCTGACAAACTAGAACAATACTTGTAAAAACACAGTTTGTATTCCCCGCAAATTATCTGCTGTTCACCTGTTGTCATTTAATTAGAAATATTTAATAACTTTTGATACTTCTGTGATTTAACTGTTCATTATTGACATGCCAAAACTTTGTTTTGATCATCTTTGGTATTACCATAGCACTCTCAAACACGAGAGGTTCCTTTCCAAATTTTAACTAATTTTTAGACTTTGTCAACTAACCTGACTGCAAAAATGAAACAAACAAACAAAAAGAATAACATGAATTTACAGTTTTAAATTCTGTTCAAACACGGTATCGATACTGGCTTCTCCTAACAGCACACTTCAACTATTTCTGAAAACTTTACTGTAAAATTTTGTCTGAAAATTTAACTCAGATAGAGCTTCACTTCATGAAAGTTCCCTGATCTACATCAGCAAGCAACTTCTTTATTCTTGCATCACTATAAAGGCAATATAGGGAAAACTACAGTGGTCAATCTAAGAATATTTATTATGTGAAAATGCTTTGAAGTGAACTAGAGAATATTTTCCTTTGTGAGTAGTTCTATTTGGGTGAAATATGAATATGTAATATTCACATAATTATATCATAAAGTTTCAATCATTTTACCTTTTTTTTTTCCTTAGAATGATTTCACCAGTTTGTTTCACTGGACTATTTGATGTAGAATAAATACTACTTTCTTTGTAAATAATTGTGGCATAAATAAATCTTTTGTAAGAATAAAAAAGAGTGGTTTGCTTGACTGAAGAAGTAAGAGAATACTTGTGCTTCCAATACAATACAGTGCCATATGGGAAACAAAAGAATTGCCAGAAAGCCTTTCTGGTGACATATTGAGGTCAATGTGAGTCTGTTTCTGGCAGTCCCAGGATACCATTTGCAAACATTTAGCTTATGGGTGCTGTGGAACAAAAAAAAAAAAAAAAAAAAAAAAAAAAAAAAAAAAAGAATAAAAAAGAAAGATTGATTCCATTAAATGATTCTTGTAGCTAGTCAAGGCTATATAAGTACTCTCTTAGTAATGTACAGTACTGCTTAAAAATTTTGCTTCTTTTAGAGTACTGAAATGACAAATGTTGCCTCCACAATACTGCTCATTGAAGAACAGTTACCTTTAATACTTGTTTTATTTTTCACAAGTCATCTTCTATTTTCATTTTGATAGCTTTGCCCACTCCCCTGCTTCCCTCAGATTTCAGTGCAACCCTTTAAGTTAGCATTCCCTAGGGTAGTGAAAGCACAGTATATTCTGTTTCTTTAGGAAAAAAATAAGACAAGAATAAAAAACCATAAAACTGAATTATATCACTCTGATATTAGATGGTTTGTGCATGTACACAGAAAACATTTCCATCTCCAACACCATTAAAAACATTAAACTGGAATTTCTCTGTGAATTCAGTATTTGTAAAAACTCAAAACATGAAAGAAGACTGTACAGGGCAAAGCAGCATTTCAATCAGTATGTGGTGTAAAATTATGCACTGATGTGTACTAAATAAAGGCATGTTAGGTAAAACCTGAAGCCAGTAGTACGACATTTCTATAATTAATAAGAGAAAATTTGTAAACTATGTAATTTAATTTCCTCTTTTAAAATCTCTGTTAAATTCTCTAATTTCTGTAGTTGTAAATTGAATGATGTATCTAAACAAAAGGAAGCAATTACCATTTTATGCTTGCATGACCTAGAGTAAATAAATGATGCTAATGACAGGTGGGAAAATACAAATAATAATGGATTATTGACAGTGATCTCTCTACCTTTGTTATGGTTCTAATTTGTTTTAAAATAAAAAATGAGTTTGCTTTCTAAATTATAGCGGCACATCTTTTCTTTGCAGACCAGGGACTTACTCATAAAATTCAACGATGTATGGTAAGAAATCAAACTAACAGGATGAAAAGGACTTCCTTTTCACTGTCTTATTGTATCCATTGGAGCAGCTTCAACATTTTTCTTTTCTTTTTTTTCCTTTTTTTTTTTCCTTTTCTACATTTACACAAGTTCAGCTTTTTTTTTTTTAGCTGATAAAAAAAAGAAAGTGTACAGGGGACATTTTATTTCAGTTTAAACATAAAAGATCTGTGATAAAGAACTGCTTTTTCTGGACTCTGATCAACATATACAATAAACAACAGCTGAAAATCTGTTGAAAGATTATAATAGGCTTCATGTTTCTAGGACTACAAAAAATTTCACTTAAATTCATACCCATGGTAATCTAATTTTTTATTGTATTTTTATTTTTATTTTATTGATAGAGGTGGTCAGTATAAAACCCAACATAATTTTTCTTTCATAGGTGGTAAGGAGATAACAGGGAATACTTTAATATTAACAAAAATTAGTATCTATTATTTGAACAATGTGAAAAGAAACCTAGAATGAAGACTAAGAAAAAACTTCTACAGAGATAGTTGGAAAGTAGTATACTACTCATGTTTATCAGATTCTGGAAAACTGTTATTTTTGTGAGATCCACAGCCAGGGAGAAGCAGGGAAGGAGACGTAGCTGCTTTTTTCTTGTTTCTTAGGTCATGGTTTTGTTATTTCTTCCCCAGTGTTCCTCCTGTCTTAATTAGTTAAGGCTTTCAGAGAGAAGAGTATTATTTCAATTTTCATATCGCATAAAGCAGAAGAAGTAGTGGAAAAGTTTAAAGAAAATGAAAATAATGCCCACTAAAGTAATTTGCAACTGAAAATGTGTGAGAATATTGGCTTCAGACATGCTGAACAAGTATTAACAAAAAGAATCCTGAGGAATCTGTGTTTTTAGCAGAAATCTGCCTTTTGTTTTAAATATGGCACAGTGCAAAAGATGAGAGGAAAGTTCTCAAGAGTAAAAAAGGTACAATGGAATTTTACAACTAATTATTAAAAGAAAAGACACTGCTAGAATTACGATTACTTGCTACCTTCATCATAGGATCATTACTGCCAAGGTAGACTAATAATGCAATTACTTTTAGAAGAAGTTCTTATTTTGCTGAATTAACAGAACTGGTAGATGTACAATTTAATATGCAAATTGAAAAAGGGGTTTGAAGAATTCTGGCAAGAACTCCCTTTTTATTTGGGTGTACTCATTATTTTAAAAGGACTGTAGATACATTTCTTTAACTTAACTAACTCTTATTTCTTTCTGTCAAGTAATGGCTATTACCATAATTGCTACAAATTGAGATTTTCAAAATTGCTGAAGAGAGTTAAGTGTTCAATGACTATAAAGTCAGATGTAGAAAAGTGTGTTACACTAAATTTGAAACTTACACACAAATAATTGTGAAATAAGTGCAACCTGGATTTTAAGAATCTCTTCTTTACTAAACTTTAAACCATCCATGAAATGTTTCAGATTTTATTAAAAAAATATATTTGGATTTTGCAGGTGAAAAGACAAAATCATTAGACACTACTTTCAGTGACCTAGAATCATGTCCTGCTACACAGTCCACATTCCAAAAGAGAGAGAGAGAAAAAAAGGTGATACTAAAGAGTTATTCAGTGTAAGATGAGTAGTTACTTGTAAATCATATTTTATGTTGCTTCTAAAGGGATCACCAACTGAGATGTTTTGATTCTTTTGATAATTTTGGATCTGCCTGTTGGAAACTTTCTCTGTTACAACCTACTTTAAAAACTTTGAAATACTTAAATAGAAAATTTAATTATTTTTAAAACAACCAAGGCATGGCAGAATATTATATGAGCCTTGAATCATATTATGCCTTAATTAGAACAGATTTGATATTCAGTGTAAGATGATTTTTGCATTTAAAATATTTTTACTGTGTATTAACAAAAGAACGAAAAAACTAACAAAAACAACCCTTGGGACACATTCACTATCTGGAGAAGGGAGGATATATCTTAGAAAGACATATGAATGAATTGTTACCTGAACTATGCCAGTCAGGCTTAAGTACTTTTATTCCATATTTGAGAGTTTTTATTCAAGCATTTCATTTCATTCATTGGTTCAGGTGCTCAATGTTGATTTTTGTATATTCCAGCTTGAATTATTAAGTTTCCAAGCATAAGCATTCATTTATCCTTCTCATTAGAAGAAAATCTGTGGGTTGGCTCTGAAGAGCAGAACTAAATTCTATAATCTCAGCTGCTTTCTTTTTATTTTTTTTTTCCTTAATATCTGGTGATGTGACATAATACAGGGGCTTGTTATTGCATCAAGTCTATTAGGATTTAGATGTCTAAATTTCATCTTCAGTCACTTCTTCTCAGTGATACTTTTTGGTCTAACCACAGTTAGTTATACCAAGAGAAACAATTTTATGGAATATGCCCTCAGCAATGAAACCTTCAGAGTCATAAAATTTATGAATCCTCCTTCTTGGCTTAGGTAAAGACTGGAACTATTTTAATCTAAGGGAATAAATATTTGATCTTACTGTGCCAGATAAAAGCACACATCCCTGTAATTTTTGTTTTCAAAACTTCCAAGAAGTACTTTATTTAGAAAAAGTACAGCACTTACTTTAACATTCCTGCTTCGAGGTATGTGTTATAGCACTGTGTTTCTGCAGACTCATCAGCATGCAGTTAACAGAAAGATGATGAAGTGATGGAAAATGAAGAATGAAACCTTAATAATCCTAGATATCTACAGAGTCCTAACAGCGCTTAGCAACATAATGCATTAGTGATATGAAAACCAATGAACAGCAAATTTAAGATTTGTTGTTAGTTATGAAAAACAGTCCCGAGGCTTTCAGCTTCTCAGTAGCTACTACATTTTAATATTTTTCCTTTTTTCTTATTCTTAACCACTTCACATATATCTTAATACTTCATTTCACTACAATCTGACCCTGTTAGAATCTTCAAAGCTGTGAGATATTTTCGAGGGAAGACGGACACAAAACTCCTCTCAAAATTCTCTTATTGTTTTGAAATGTCACAGGATCAGGTTTTGGGAAAAGAATGCTATGACACCAAGTATTTGGAGGTCTAGGCCTACATCCTATGAAAACTAGATCTCATTGATTAAATTTGAATTTCTGAAAATAAATCATGTTTCAGTAACTTCCAATAGGTTAACAAATACAGATACAAGGATATATACAGGGACCTTCATACTGAATGGCCAGAAAAATAGCTCAGAATTCAAAGTTAGAGGACTACTTTAGTGGTCCAAGACTGTACTAATATATTTCTCCTCTTCAAGCTGATTAGCTCTGCTAAGCACCTTTAGTACTGTCCAAGCACAAGTTGCTGCAGATACTTATACTATAGGGAAATACCATGCACTATAAAAACAGGAATCTCTTCCATGTACCCTACAGTTATCTTTTACACAATCACCTGCAGTTTTGAATTAGGGTCCTTCTGATGTAGATCATATTCGTTTCATTAAGCATAATTGGGGAGTGCAAGCTCTTTCATGCATACATAGGAATCCAAAAAGTAATGTGCTTGTCAGTAGAAACAGCAGCTCAATTCATCTTAGTATGCTCAATCACAACCTTGTACAATAATGTTGCTCTCCCCTTGAGAGGAGCAGAATGTTTCCTTTTGTCTTCATTTAGTGTTTGCCATTTGCCCTTTATAAATAATATGCTGCAGTTAGGAATCCTCATGCTACTAAAATTAAAACATTGTTTCCCTTTTGGCATCCAGGGATCTGCAAGACAACATGAAGAACTAGTGTGTGGGACCCTTTTCAACAAGAAAAAAAATGGAAAGGCTCATTTTAACTTTGGCTCCTAATTTGCTTTTTAACAAATAATACTTTTGTCTTTTACTGCACGTGCAATATTCCTTGCCCCTGAGGTGTCCCTGATGTACCTGTGGGGAACCTATGGAAAGGGAAGAGCAACTTTATGATCATACATCTTACTCTGAGTATGCAGAGCTGTAGAGGAAATTGCTGCAACCCCGATAGCCTCCAAGGAAATATTATTCATTATGTATTTACAGTTATTGGATTAAAACTTTGTAATGTGCTCTGTTCAATTAATAATAATACAGAGCAGAATGAGCTATGAAATGCATTGTGCCTTTTAAAAGATCTAATATAAGAAAAGACAAGCAGTTTGTCCTAATGAATGCATCTAATTGGTGCACTTTATTATAAAACACTGGAACAGCATTTTTCACTAGGCAGTTCTATTTGTAACAGGCTGTCTTCAGCACGTCAGAGAGTAATAAATGTGCTGCAGACTAGAGCTGCTGACTAGCATTTCTGGAGCCCCAGGAAGCTAGTGGAAGTTGTTAGCTGTTACAAGGAGACCTTCCAGATCCTACAGAGGGATGAATGGTTGCACAGGGATCTGGCAGGATGTGTTTATGTGACCCAGTATCCAGAGATATATGCCATCAGAACGCAATCTCCCATGAACAGCCACGATAATCAAACAGTCACAACAACAAAGGATTGCTCCTTCTTTGTAGAACCCCCAGTGACTTTCATAGTACTGATATACAAAAAAGGCCTCAACAAAGTAGTTTTCACAACAATAACTTGAAATAGACATATGATTTATGTATGACTGTAACTCACTGTCCACACTGTCCTTTGTTCATTTTTGATGAATGTAAAGAGAAAGAATGAAAGAATGCACATGTAAGATTTCTTTTTTTGAGTTATAAGAAGAAACAAAAAGCCCTAGAGGCACTTCTGAAAACACACCTGAAAGTCTTAGAGGAAAACAGTCAACAGTCAATATTCTTTTAGAAGGACTCATTTAGAAAATGATATCACAACATTAAAACAAATCAGTTTAGATAATATCAAATCTATGCAGAAATCAAATCTATAGTGAAGAAATAGAAGACTATGACAGGAGTGAGCTTTGACCCACTATCTCTTTGTTTTCATCCTAAAGTAGTAAAATGTAGCTTTTAGCTCCTAATTTTCAAAAAAAGAGCTGTACCAATAAATATAGCTATTTTTTTCCTTTTTTTTTTTTTTTTTTTTTTTTCTTTAGAAACACAGTATACACAAGAAAGCTTCCCTTGGAAAAGAATAAAATTTATACTTTCAGCTGCAGAAGACTTCAGCCCTCATATAAGGAAGCCTTTCAGCCTTAGTGGAAGACTTCATTTCTTTCAGATTTCCCACTAAAGGAGTGTCCTGCACTCCTCTCTGGGGCTCACAGTCCATTAGCCTGAACCTGGGAAGCACATCTCCCAGTTTTATGGTGTTATTCAGACTAACTGTATTAATCTGCCATAATACACTGTCCAATAATAACATGGATCCACCCTATCACTTTTACTAATTTATCTGAAAGAACAGAGGCTTCCACAAGGGCTGCTTGGGCTCTACTCCGAGATCCATCGCATTCCAAGCCCTGCTGATTCTCTCTCACAGAAAGAAATAAAGAACATGACCACATGGGGAGAGCATGAATGTGTATTTACCTCATTTAATGTCCCTCTGAAGGGTAATTTTATGATTGGGAAGTAGGAAAAGCAAAGTCATGGGACACAAGCAAAAATGGTTTGTATACTTATTTGTGCTATGAATCTAAGATAAAAATTTTTGAATAAAGTAAAAGAATAGGCATAAAGCAAGCATAACCATACAGCTAGGAAACTGACTAGCCTCAACCACATCACATTGAATTTTCACAGCAAATGATACTTTAAGGCCAAACCCAATGGAAGGTGAGCAGAAATTCTGGTCCACGTGCATGTTACAGTACAGGATTCTGCTGTCCAGATCTTCAGCAATGACTAAGGCTACTGTGTACAAGGTACAAAGCAGCCCAGGGAAAGGTGACAAGTCTACCATGTTCGCACAAAATCCTGGCCATTCATTACAGTGTCAAGATTAAACAGAAAAAATTAAATCGATGATTTCACTAGAAAAACAAACAAACAAACAAACAGAAAAGGCTAATGTAGTTCACAGCATATTTACTAAAATCTGCTGTCTCTTCCTGCCCAAGGATGATTGTTCTGGGAATTATTTTATTGATTAAACGAGTCCAAGTAACCGTGCATCAATGCACAATGCTGGCATTGGGCCATTTTGTACAGCATTTGGACTACTGTTCTCATTTTATTAATATACTTTTATAAGCCAAAGTTTCTAAATCTAATTTTCCTTATCCTTTGACTACATGTCTATAACCTTACTTGTAGCCACATCTACTAATTTGGATCGTGATCTGTATGCCATCGCAACCCAAAAAGTCTAGGGCCACTGCATGTCCTATTTAGGGAAAGCAGCAGGAATTGAGTTAGGAAGACTTTCTACTTGTAGTATTGTCTCTTCATGAGGCCCTGGAGCACACATTAACCTCCCAAGCATTATTTAATGCTGTTCCCCCTATGCTCAGTTCCCCCTCAATAAATTTGCTTGTATTATAGCAGCCCATATGGGTGGTTTGGCATTATAGGTCCCTCAGGAATCAGAATTTCATCAGGGAACTATACATTTCAAGAAATAAACCCTCTATTATAATTCTGAAATTTTATTGAAGACTTTCAAAAAGCTGACTTTACAATAGGAGTGTATGGCCTCTTGACATTCAATAGACGGCATGGGAAAAAAAAAAAAAAAAAAAAAAAAAAGCCAAGCAAAGAAAAGCAAAACTGAAAGCCTTCTCTTTTGCACCTTTGATGACAAGAAATGAAAGAAAAGTGTGAGATTCCTTTCTAAAAACAGTGGTCCTAATTAAGATTTCTTACACATTGGAACAATCTGCTTAATAGTTCATAAATAAATTATAATTATTCTACATACAAAGCTGAAATGTAAACCTGAATTAGCTCAGCTTGATGGAAAGTATTTGTGTATCTTGTAATGCAGCCTGTGTCATTTAAAGGCCTATTTTGCCCTGCATTTTCAATTGATTGAGCCTGAATTGAAATGTTTCCTTTTGGGTCAGAGGCTGGTGTTGGCCTTTTAACTTGCTGTGCAAGAGCTCCCAGGCCTGAACTTTGTCAAGCATAAATGTCAATAAAGTAGTCAAAGAGTTTGGCTTTTTTCAGTCAAGAATTTTTTCTGTATATTCCCATACATGGGATAGCATTAATACAAAAAAAAAAAAAAAAAAAAATCACAAGCATTCTCTATTATTTAGAATACATGTCAACATAAAAATTAAACTAAAACATACAGGGGAGATTCCCCTATGTGTTATCTCTGCAATACATAAAGAACCATAATTTCATAGAATAAGTGCATAATGCATAGACATTTCTGATGGCAGTTTGTAAGAAGGATGTGAACAGTATATGATTATTATCATCTATTTTTCTAACGTTGGAAGGTTGGTGATAATTTTTGTTTACATTTTCTTGAAGAATACTATAGGATACAAATACCGATAGGTAAAAAACAAAATGGAAAAATAAATACTGAAAATAAATGAGAGGGTTTTTTGCAGGAACTCCTACTGACATTTAAAATATTTTGTTATTCCTTTTGGTCTGAGCTAAATTTCAGGTTGGTTCTGCATACAGTACGGTTCTCTGAGGCCGCACCAACCCTGTCTAGCTTAGCAGAGGAAGATATGAGCAACAGAGGTGAGTGTCTGTTCGTATTTCAAAGTATTATTCATTCATCGTTTTACCCCAAAGAAATCTATTGTCTAACTACACTCACTAAATACTAAATACACTAAATTACTGCTCATTATCCTAGCACCATGGATTTATAATGCACCAGCTACCGTATATCAAGTTGCTATAACAAACACTTACGATTGATTTCCACTTGCCTTACTAAAATAGAGTAGATACCTTTATATTTTGGCAAGTGACTTCTCCACACAGCAAGCTCCTTGTCTATAGAAATCTAGTGAAAGCATTGTAAAAGAGCAGAAAACCATTTCTGTTAGATTACAGGGGTTTATTATTCATAGTGTCATGGGTCTTGGTGTTCATTTTTTAAATATCTTTGTCTTAATTAGCATTTTTTCTATGATCCAAGTACGCTCACTTTCTTCTATGTGAGTAAAAACAAAGTTATTTTATTAAAGAATTTTGGAGTTTAATGACAGCAATTCAAATACGGTCTCACAGAAGAGGTGAAAAAAAGCAGTATTAAATATATTTCATGGCTTATGTATGTTGCTGTGAGACACCTGAAAGCTGTCTGACTATATTATCATACTACTCTGACTATATTACACTACATGTGATTTATTAGCATGATTTTATAATTTGTGGTTGGCTGGAGTGCAAGGCTAAGAGAGATTCCTTCTGCTCAGAATACTGTTTAAAGCTAAGTTCTATGTGACGAACAGCAGACTTTTGCAAACAGGATTCATATAATTAATTTCCTAATAAATTACAGTGCAAAATTAAAATCAAGTTCTAAATTTACCCATTAATTTTGACACAATTTGGAAAGAAAGAAAATATCTACTTGAAATTAAATGACCAGCCATTTAGGGAGGCAGTTTGATGTATTTAAATTTATCACAAAAATATTGATTTCTGAATTTCTGATTTCCATAAAAACCCAAGAGCAAATACTGAATAGAGTGTTCTAATGGGGAATAATGGGTTATTTTAGTCATGCGTAGTCTGGTTTTGAAAACTACTCAGAAAATATCACTGTTCAAGTAGCTGAGTAGCAAGGATGCTAGCGAGAGAGCAAGCAAGAGAGAAAACAGCCAACAAGTGTTTACTCTGCCAACTGTTAATACAAACAGAATCCAAAGGTAAATGCAGGTCCTTAAATGCTGCCTCAGTGGTATTTGATCAGTTGCATCTGAAGTACATTTGCCCATAAATATGTCTGGACATGTATTACTGAGTTGAAGAGCATACATAGTCACCAAAGCACTGCCAACCTCCATGCCACGCTTCAAAACACACCTGGCGTACGTCTCTGAGGAGAAATAAGACTGTGCCAGGTACCACCTTCTCCATCCCCTACTGATAAAAATTGTCTCCATATCAATGTCTGTGTAAATTCCTGTGAAAGCACATGCCCTTATGAAGTTTGCATGTGTTATCAAACCATAAAGTGCCTAAATCTGTACTATACAGCCCTGCAGCGTCCAACAGACTCATAGCTGTTACTTAGTTTAGAAACTGAAACCACCCAACTATGTCTTGTTCAATTATTTATTTCTCATATACAATCACTTCATCTCCAAGGATATGAATGTGATATCACTCGGCTGTTTACTCCTCATAAACCATTTTACTACACTTATGTACATCAGTTCAACATAGGAACCTGTAATAGCCTTATTAAAACTGGTCATTACAGTCATCTTATTGCTCACAATTGATAACAGGACTGAAAGATAATAAAAAAATGATGTTTCAAACGTGAGCAATAAAAAAGTCACAAAAGAAAAAAATAAAAATTTTATTATGCAGTGTCAGGAATGTAAATAGTTTCAAAAATGATACTGTCAAACCGTTTGGGACACATATCAGTACAATTTCCTCTCAAAAAGAGAAAATAGAAATAACTCTTCAATGCAGGCTGATAGTTTATAAAATCAGTACAGACTACATTGTGTTCAGTGATCTGTGTTGAGTTACATCAGGGCGAGTTTGGGACACTAGCTTTAAACAGAAATTGCAGAACAAAAATTTGACCTAATGCAGAAATGGTTCTAGATTGTTCTGAAAGTAATGCCTCTTATTTATTTTCATGGAAATGCAACAGAGGCAATGAGCACAATAACACTATTTGGTAGAGCACATTCTCAACCACAAAACAGTAGTTTTCAACACAGTCACCACCATCATCCATGCACTTTCATGAGAAATGAAATCCCATGCTGGGCTTGTAATAATCTGTACCAGAGGAAGTGAATCACTATCTCTGTTGCCACTGCTGATATGCACCACTCACTATTGTACCGTGCCCACATCCACTGTTTGGTCTCCAGAAACATTCAACAAGCATCAATAAATGTCAATGGACACAATTTTTTCCACATGAAGATATTCGTTGATACGTCTTTGCTTTACTCACACTTCCATGTCAGATGCCATTTTGTCAGACTGTTTGTCTGCCACCATCTGTCGCATGGCAACAACAAGTAATGGGATATTGGCAGTAAAGCTCAAACTACACTACCACACTACCAACATCTGCCTCTGACATTGTGGGCCAGCATAATAAAATTGAAGACATTACTTTCATATCAGTCCTGGTAAAATGTATCAATTTAGGAAGCAACATTCTCCACAGTGAAATAATCAGTCTACATTTCTATACTCTGAAAAAAATATATATTTTTAATTTTCAACTTTCTGAAAATATTTCTTATCTATAAAAATAACATACCTCTTCTTTATTGTCTCATTGTGTTCCAAGCTTTATTTATGTGACAGTCTTCTCAGCACAAATATTTATGTATGAGATGATGAAATTCTGTTTCAAGAATATCTTCACAGGGGTTTTGGAAATGCACTTCTTGGGAATATTTTGGAAAGCAGAATGCAGTTACTTAACTGTTGCGTGTCCATGACCTCTTAGGTATCTGCATATGTGGTCAAGCAAAAGTGAATCTCGAATTGTATAAAAATTGCCGCGAGATGAATCTTTCCTATCTTTTTTCTTTATTATTATGATTTAATGTCAAAATTCCGCTTGGGTTGTATTTTTGTCACATTATATGCAATTCCTTTTGCAAAATTTCTTTCAGTTGTATGAGAAAAAAAAAACAGAACAAAGAAAATTTGGAGTTTAACAAGTATTTCCTGCTTCATCAGTAATAAACAGAATCTGAACTATCATCTTTTTCTGATTGCTGAGAACAAAAAAAATAGTTTAATTTACTCAACACAATTTCACGTACCAGCTCTGAAATTTTGAAACTGTGTCAGGATGTCTAATGAAAACCTGAAATTCTTTTGGAAAAAAATAGAACATTGTAACTAATGCTCTGTCGTCTTCGTCATCCCCCCCTCTTTTTTTTTTTTCCTGCCATTTTGCTTTCCTGTGCCTCTGTAAGTATTACTACAGCTAAATAAAATGGTTGCCCAGCTGTAATTATTCCCACAAAGGCCAAGTATTTTGACAGCTACTATGTCATAACATCAACACATAAGACATTTTATTTTTTCTTCCTTGTCTCCCATGTTCCTAATGTCATCAACTGAATATATAGGTTGTTCCAAAAGTAATGCCTCTTATTGATTTTTATGGTAACAACAAAAGATACAACAGATACAAGGAGAACAATAATGCTATTTGATAGAGCACATTCTCGACTACAAAACACTAATTTTCAATAGTCACTACCATTAGCTAGGCGCTTTCACCAGGGATGAGCAAGAGTCTGCATGCAGCACTCGTAAAAATCTGCACCAGCAAAGGTGACCCACAGTTGCTTTTGCTACTGCAGAAACATACCACGCACCACCTCATTGTGTTCACGTGCACCATTTGGTCTTTGTAAGCATTCAGCAAGTGTCAGTGAATGTCAGTGGGTGCAATTTTTTCCACATGGAAAAATTCAGTGAAACTCCTTTGCTTCATACACACAGACACCATTTTGTCCGACTGCCCCTCTGCTGCCATCTGTCACACAGCAAGAACATGTAATGGAATATTGGAGGGAAGGTTCAAGCTGTACTACCATACCATCAATGTCTGCCTCTGACATAGTGGGCCAGCCTAATAAAGTAGAAAGCATTACTTTTCAAGCAAGCTTTTTTAGGACTAAATATGAAAGAAAACCAAAAACCGCCTAGAAAGTCATCAACATTCCAACCTGATGGTTAACAGATTGCTTTAAAACAAGTTTTGTTTCCCCAGTCTTTGTTTCCTAATGTCTGGTTGAGAGATGAGAGGCCTGGCTCTTTTTAACCACTGTTGGAAGCACTGACATATGAGTATAAGCTAAACATTTGTATTAGGAAGAAATCACAATACTGGAAAGAGTGGAGATTGAATGATGAAATGTTGACTCAACAAAGTAAGACTTATGATTAATTAAAAAAAGGGGAAAATATATTTTCTTACAGTGTAGGAATTTTGAGTGCATTTTATCATTCAAAGAAGTCAACACTTTGCAGTATTAGGCAAATAACAAACCTGCAGCTGTTATTCATCAATTTTTGAAGATACAAGATAAAGCTAAATCAGAGTCTCACAGTCTTATTTTTTTCTTACTGCCAGGACTTTCATTTTTCATCTTCATAATGTTTCTTTAGAGAAATGATACAGTATAAACACTTTCTGAAGGAATTAAGAGACACAACATCTTAGAACAAAGACAGAAACCCTTCAGTCATGCCTGGAAGGAGCACACTCCATGAACATGTTGGGATTTGCTAGGCATTTCCACTCTGAGAAGCAGAGGGGCCAGCAGAAGGATCAGTGTAGGTGAGTATGTCGCTGCCAATTAAAGTGAGATGAAACTGAACCTGTATCAGAAGTTTTTTATAAGATGGCAGAACCACTTTCTTACACTGTAATGATTTCTGACCTTAATTCAGATACACCTCATGTTCTACCAGAACTCAGCACAGTATCTCGTAACTTCAGTGTGTTTTACACTAAAAGTGCAATTACAAGAATAAATATCAAATGAATAGATAATGTGATATTTCAATTTACACTGAAACAAAGACATGTATTTTGTATTCACTAGTAAACCATTTTCTGGCTTTCATACAATAGTTCTAATGGAGTTGAGCAATATTTAAATCAAAAGAGAAAGGATGAGATGAAAGGTTAACTACAACAAATATGCTAATGTTCAAATAATTTGTATTAACAGCAACTCAAAACAAAGGGGCAAGAGGAAGTGGATATTGAACAGAGTGAGAATGTAGTTCTTTGCTAATTTAAAAATCACTGTGAGATGATTTTTGTGTTGATTTCTGCAGATGTTGCATTACTTCTACTAACATCTATGAGACCACTAAATTTATCTATAGTAGAATGGAAGATACTGTGTTATTTTTGAACTCAAATGAAAGCCTTGGAGGTTCTCAGCATATACCTAACTAAACAACACAGTAAAACTCTCCAAAATATTTGCATGTTCTTGATACTACACCATAAGGAGTGAATCATCATTTTCAGAAGAAGGTGCTCTTTCACACAAAAGCTTTCTTTTTTCCAAACTGCATAAATCACTGTACTGTTGACTTTCTTTCCAGCAGTAAGTGCATATTGGACTGATGAACGCCATATCCCAGCCTCTGATGGGCATGAAAAGCAATGTTCAACATTTTGCTAATTTTGCTCTGGTAAGACACACTTTTCTTAACTGATTTAATATACTACAATTGCACAACAGGAATGTCGTAATCAACACAGCTCACTCCAGACAAGACTCCATTTCACCAAATTGAAACTGAGGAAAATCCTGGGAAACTATGAAAACCTGAGGTCAGTTTTCATAACTAAGTGTTGTTTTCATAACTAAGTGTTCACCATCTAATTTAAGACTTAGAAATTCAGTGACATTTATTTTCATTATTATTACAGTCTATACAAACCAGCCCATTTCTGAGGATGTACATTTTGCTAAAAAAACTTTCTTGTTCTTCCAACAAGCGGTTATTTCCTGCCTTCTTGCTTACAAACAATGTGGTTCATTATTAGTAAGGAAAATTTCAGTTAAAAAAGTTGCTGTGTTACTCCACAGGAGAAAAACTGAAACATTATTTTATTTATCCAAAATAAATTATTTGAAAACAAACTGACTACAGGAAGCAATCACTGAGCATGGGAGAGTCATGCCTGAAAAACCAGTGCAGAACGATTTAATGAAATTATGTACAATTTCCTTTTTTTTTCTTTTTTCTTCATTCCCTCCCTTTTGTTTCTGAGTTCACTTAGGGCTCAATTATGCAAGGCAGTGACAAAGATGCCCCTTGACTTCTGTGTTACAAAACCAAGCCTTACTGAATTTCCTGAACCTAGTTGGTATTCTCCTCATGCTGCCTCTGAGCACTTCCAGTACTGGCTGCATGTTTTCAAGAAGAAAGTCATTGTTCTTTTAGGATCATCAGATGATCATGTGTGAATCATGAATCAAGTTGGAAAACATGAGGGGAACGTTCTCCTGGAAGATAATTGAACATATAACTTCTACAGTGTGAGTCAAATGACTCATTCCAAAAAGGAGACTCGTTTTTCTAATATCGAGATGGCAGTCTGCAGATTTCCATACGTCAGTTCTTTTTCCCACTCAACTCTGATTAACCTAAGAGAGCACAGAGTGCTTTTGTTTTATGGCTAAGACCAGTTTAAGTATTTCTTCATAAGTAACAAGATCTCTTTTTGGACAGGTCATCTATCTTTAAAGAGAAAGTCAAAACAGCCAGTCTCATACAGATTTCACTGATTGCACCATGATGTTTATCCGTATTTGCTTATTAATAATATTATTTGGAAGCTAAAGCTCACATAGCAAAGATTTAAGATACTAGTGGTTACTACTCATTATTTTTTATTAACCTTAGGGATAAGTCAAGGAACTGGCAATTATTACCATTGTCTAGGATCTATACTTGCCATAAGTCTCCAGAAGTTTCATACAAAGTTACCTCGTTATATTGTTTGAAATGTAGTTCTTTCTTAACTTTGCTTTTTTCTTTTAAATATTTTAACTAATGATATTCATATACTTCATCTTGTAGTAGGCTGTCAGAATTTTTAAAAAGTGTAAATTCTGTTTTCCTAAAGTATTACTCACCTACCTTCCTGGCCAAAAAAATTACCCTATCTTGATGAAAACTTGTATTTTAATTGCATATTAATGCCTCTAAATAATTATTAATTAATAATTAATAATATTTCTAGAATTGTGTTTATCACTTTAAATTTCAAAGCAAAATCTAACTTTAACTTAAGAATCCTACTATTGTATATTTTACAGGTGAAAAGCTGTTTTAACATTTTCATCTTCCTTTTATATAGTAGAGTAGACTCATAAAGGATTCCTGATCAAAACAAAATATTGAAGCCTGAAAAGCAATCAGAAACAAACAGGAAAAAAAAAAAATTGCTTCCTCTATAGGATAACAATCTACAGCTGCTTAAAAGGAGATTTCAGAGTGGGTGATGATGCAGTGTTGTGCTCATTTATTATGCAGGAGAGATCTGCTGTCTGAAAGCATCATGTGTGCTAGGAGAGCTATTTCTCAATAAGACACTGAAAAAACATCCCCCTGTAAATCATGGAGTCATAGAATCACCAAGGTTGGAAAGGACCTACCAGATCACCCAGTTCAACCGTCTGCCTATCACCAATAGAATAGGTCTAAGATATTGGAATAAACTCCAGGGGATGTTATTCCAGGGACATTTTAGAATTTTTGAAACTGAAGATTAAAGAAAAAGCAGATAGACAAGCATCTTCCAGTAGCATATCTCTTTAGGTCATGGAAAACTGACCCTGCCACTTCCCTCGTGGCACTGTTTTCTATTGTTCTGTAAGAACAGTAACTACCTTTTACTAAAATGGCAACTTCCACGAAGGACCATTACTACCTTTCACCAATAAAAGAATAACCAAAACAGATTACTATCTAAAGCATTTCTAGTTCTTTAGAAATGTTTTAAAATTTCCTTTAGAACACCTAGAAAGGTCTAAAGGCTATTTAGAAATACAGTTCTACTGTAGGCTAACTGCAGCAATTAGTGTTAACTCTCAAAGTGGGAAGAATGTCAAAGATTTCATCCGACGCTTCTTTTTTTTAATTTCAGGTTTGGGGTCCACATTTTGCTGTTCAGTGTTCTTTTTTAAGCATCTTTAATTCAGAACTTGAAATCCTCTCAGCCATTGGAATTAATAGTTTTGGGTTTTTTTGTTTATACAAAAAAAATCCTCTAATAATGGTAAACAAAAACTCTTATTTCACTTATCAAGCAAGCACATATTTTCTCTAGTATAAAGTAGGATTAAGAACATTTTGCCTACTTTTAATCTGTGTGGAAATTCTAAAAGCAATCATTGGTGCTTTAATTCTGCTCAGCACAAGTCTCCAACTTGACTCTTATGAGAAAATTTTACTTTAAAAATTGTACATACCCTACATTCTAAGTCTTTTATGGAACAGATCAATTTTACATTATTTCTAAAGCATCCTAATGATGCAAATACTAAGTATAATAGAAATTGCAAAGTATTTCTACAGGGATTTGTTTTTTTCTGTGTTTGTAAACCGTTAAAATTTTGTGTTTGGTTGCTTATAATTTGGACATGCAAATGAAGTGCCCAGAGCAAGCTTTATCTTTTTTTTTAACTAGCCAGGTGGCAACCTTATTCTTCTGCCAACTTTCAGAGCTGACTTGAGGAACCAGCTGAGACCCCTCAGCCGGAAGTCAGACTGGCAGTTTTCTCCACCTATTCCTGTCCACCAGTGGTGCCAGAAGTGCTCTTGAATGTGTGAAAAGGGGGAACTTGATTACAGTAAGCAGCTCTGAGGCAATTCAAAATTATACCCAGCAGTCCTCAATTTTAGCAGAGTGGAAAAAATAAATATCTTCTTCTCTCTACTGATTTAAATTCTCTCTACCGATGTAAATTTTTATTATTTTAGCCAGAAACATTCATTTTGTTGAAATAGTCCACATTTATTTGTTTCCTACTGTCCTGAAGTTCCAAGTTTGACATTAATCCAGCTCTTGTCCTGTTTCAATGCATCCTACAGAAGTCATTACTTCTACTGCCATTGTTCTAAAGCACTGGTCATAGTGGTAGTATTTACCAAGAAGAGAAGCAACCTTTCAAGACAAATCAATTTCCTAGTTTTATAACTGGACAAAAATGAAACTAACATTTATTGTTAATTATCACTATTTCTATCTCCTTTCACAGCAGATCCTGCTGTTTTATTTTCTGCTATTTTATACCCCCCTCTTACTGACAGCCTACCCAAAGAATTTTACAATTAATTCTAATTCTCCCTCAATTCCTAAATGCAAGTAATTTTAATTTAACTGAAGTTTTGTATTTTATTTTCTCAGTTCCCTATTTTATTGCAGTGATACCATGCTGAAAGCTACCAATGGCACGCCTGGTTTTTCTTTCAGAGGGTAAACTCTGAAAGCCTCCTTGAGGAAACTATGTAGGTTTCCAGTCTTTTCTTTTGACAATTAAAGGTTATTTTGCATGACAAAAGTGTTGTACCAGTGAAAGGCATCAGTAATACTCTAAGGTAGAAATTAAATTTATGGCTATTTTTTTAATTACATTTTTTATACTCACATCAGTCTAAGACTATTTTCATATAGTCAATATTGATGCACAGAATTATCTGCTTTATTTTTAACATGTTCAGAAGGCTGTATACAAATGAGCATTCATATTTAGATGAAAAGTTAATACTGCCTTACAAAAGAGCTGACCTCTCCTTCTTCCCTAAGTCGCCGATCTATAAAGATTTATAGTTTTATGTTTACTTCTTATGAGAGAGACTCTTCCTTTTGGAGTCTATAAAATTCATATTGGTTTATTTCAGTGAAAGCATCATCAGGTTTGTTTACTTTCCTTGTGGCCTGTGTATCTTTTACCTATCTGCTAAATGGTTTGTAAGTGATAAACACCTATAAAACGTTGCTGGTGGCAAGCTACATTTTCCTGTTTTACCCTTTCTGATCTGTGGTTTATTAAAAGCCTTGCACTGCCTTGAGATAGTAATATCAGCAGTTCAGATTAATTTTTTCTGGTCTTTAGCCAAACAACCAGCTAATTTTGTCACTTGGCTAATTTAGTGATGTACCAGCAAAATTCATAATTACAGCTAAAAGTATTTGTACTAGTACTGCTTGCTAAGCTAAGGTGACTTCGTGAGTACTATTTATCCCTCCTGCCCTTCAGTCCAGAGGAACATTTTCAATAAAAAGCACAAAATTAGAATCTATCACCTACTCCTGTTTTATTCCTGTAAAACTGTTATTCTTTTTGTTTTTGTTTTTCTTTTTATTTTTTGGTTTTTTGGGTGTCAGCTTTTTTTTAGCAAGAGATTAGACCATATCCTAATATGAATTACTCAGGAAGATATGCAAGGAAAGGATTTTTTTTTTTTTTTTTTTTTTTTCCCAGTTAGGAAATACAACTTTCAAGCAGGTTGCTTTAGATAGAATTCCAAAGCCATGCAACTGAACTTGCAAGTCAAAGCTCTTTTAGATGAGTTAGAAAAAAATATATATGTATGGTGATACATGATATTTTGGCTGTCATAGGAGAAATAAGGCATACAGTACTTACAGAAAACATGAGTTAAGCAGTGTTTTATTACAATTGTCTATATTTTTGAATGAGTATGAGTTTCCAATAACAATTTCCATAAAAATAGAATAAATTTCACTTCTATGAAGGACGTAATTGGGAGGAAAGGATTTTGAAGGTCTCATTCCGTATTTAGCCCCATTAGAGGGTTGACCACCTAGTGAATATTTCAGGTTCATCACCACCACAGCCATCATCATCATTAAATAAGTCTGCATAAATGACAGAGGTTTTCCCCCAAAATATTACTGTGGGCTTTCTACAAAACAACATTTGATTGATACAAAGCAGTCAGACTGAGACTAAATGTTTGCTAAAATGGTCCATGAATGTCCTAAGAGTTGACAGAACTGCTAGGTGTTTCACTTTAGCAACTGCCAATTTCAAGAATTCTAAACCAAATCTCAAAAAACATTAAAGTACTAAAAAGAGATAAACATTCCATTTTGAGCATTAGATTTTTTGTTTTCTCCTTGCTATCTGCATGATGGAATTGCTCTTTGCCCTTCTTACCATGTTCAAGTTTGAAAATGGGAGAGAGAGGCAAGAAGAGAAAAAAACAGCTGGGGAGGAAGGCTTGGCAGGGAAGACCCCACAGCACAGGCCAGGAGAGCACTGTTCCTCTGGTTGAAGCCAGGAACAGCAGGTTGGGTACAGAATTAATCCCCAAGCACCTCCTGCTGCCACTGGAAGTACATAACAGTGCTAAGGGCTGCACATGTCCAAAGGCAGCTTCCCCAGCTGTTCTGAGATTAAAATTGAGCTCTGAAACACAAGAGGTGCTTAAGTGCCCGATGACACATCTGCAGAGAGCAGTGGGGCTCGGCTGGTCTGCCGGGAGGCTGTGAAGCTGCACTCTCTCCCTCCTTCTTCTGCAGAGAAGGCTGCAGAGGCTGCAGAGCAGTGGCCTTGTGGCCTGCCTGGGGCCTAGCATTCTCTGAGCTGGCAGGCAGTTGGGGTGAGGGAGACAGCATGAGGAGGGGGGGAGCAAACAAGGGCATCAGAGGACGGCAGAGAAGGGCAGAAAAAGACTGTGAAGAGGAAGAGCTCCAACTTGTTTGCACTGCTGACTCTGACTTGATTTGGAAGCTTAGCTGTCATTACGAGAACTGGATCAGAAACAATTTGGGAAGATGATGATATTTAGTCACCAAGCCAATCCCTACCCACTTAAGCTGAGTGCCAACTTCCTCAGCTCTCAGAATTAGCCTCCTCTCATTTTCTGTAGGCTGGAAGGAAATATATGTTCAATGCGAGTTGTGGCTTCTCAGCACTTTTCAGGACTAAGTATTTGATGTGCGCTGAACTTAATAACCAATGCATAAATCAAGTTGGCGTGTTTCAGTATTCTTCCTCCCCTAGAAAACAAATTGCTGTAATACAAAACTGTGCTTCCCACATTGATACCTTATTTTAGTTACTCAGGCTGATGCTCTGGTTAGCTCAGATAGGCAGAATTTGACACTGAGAGTCAGCTATGACTGAAGTGACACGGTGTTTCTTCCAAGCCTTCAGTAGGGCTCACTGCCTGCACACAGGCTGCTTAGGGACACAGGTACACAGAGATTCTAGGTGACACCAGAAGCATGCATCCCCCTCAGCCAAGTGTGATTCTGTCAATGCAGAGTGCTGGAAGTGGCTTTCTACACTCATTACTGAAGATTTAGATTTTTAGCATAATACTCATGGTGCAAATGTAGAATAAATGAATTAATCTGGTGAAACTGGTATGGGTATGATGTATATTACATGGTAGTGCTGTCATTTAACTCTACACATGGTGCAAAGAATGCCAAGTACCAAAGCAAAAAGGAAGCAAACCTGCAAATTAAAATGGACATCTTCTCTGTTACTTACCAGTTATTCTCTATCCTGCAGCCTTCCATTATACATATTACCCATTCATCCATTTACTGCAGCATGTGACTGTATCTATATACAACCATAACTCTGAATATAACCAGTAGAATTAAATGGATTTCATTGGTGGGGAATCAGAACAAAGTTCCTGATCAATAGCTTCTCAGATTTGCATTGGCAAAAAAACGTATTACAGGTGTGAAGAAATAGAAGGATATGACCAATAATGCTAGGGTCTTAGTACATTTATGAAAGAATGTGTTCAGCACTAAAATATACTATTAAGTCAAATTCATGCTGTTGCCTTTGTTTTTTATGTATGTTCTTGAAAAGTAAGCTCTGAATATTAGATAAGTTTGAATGTATATCTGGAAATGGCGTTCATCAAGCTGGAAATGCGGATAAGAGAAAGGGAGAGGGAAAAAAAATAACTCCACTGCCAATAGATTATTCCCTGTAGGAAACTGACAACAAATCTAAATTACAGATAAGGTATAACAAAAGACAATGGGGAAAATGAATTGCAAACAAAACACTTCTGCAACAAAGAGCAATGCCTTTATCTCTCTTTAAACCTTTTTCATACTGACATTAACATACCATCCCTCAGAGAACAAAAATAGACAGTGGTGTTTTTCTCCATCTGAAAGTTTCACTGGATTTAAATTTTTGATATAATTTCTGCAAGTACCGTTTCTGCAGCAGGCACTACATTTTGCCTCCTGTATAAGGAAACCCAAAAACTGGATGCTTCAAACCATAGTATAATCAATGAATACCCAGGCACAATATTTTAGGGAGTCTAATTAAGGACTTCTAATGATACTTTATAGCTACCAGCCAAGATCTGCCAGCTAAAGTTAACAGAACTCCAATTTAAGATGGTTTACTACAACCAGGGGAGTATGCAGGAATTAATTACCACAAGGAGCCTAGTCACAGAAGCATTCTAAAATGTATCAGTAAACTGCCAGCCTAGTAAAAATCTGCACTTCCACTGTCCTGTTGGACAAAGTAGTCTTCAGGACGTACATCTTTATTTTATGCTAGATTGTTTGTTTAACTTTTTTGCATTCCATATTGTATATTGCCCTATGTATTTCCTTCCCAGGTCAGTGTCCCAAACTAGCAGAAACCCAAGGTAAGCCAAAAAACCTTTGTAACAACCAGCAGACAAACCTATGGTATGTCCTGTATGGTTCCAGTCTGGGATGCCATGGTTTTATGCATTTTTGTTATAGGTACTCCACATCATAACATCGTGTAGTGCACTGGGAGTTAAAGAGTTAATGCTCCAGTTCCATGGATTGTGGATAGTTCCAGGTACCTGTCCCAAAAGAGAATAACTAAAACTCCCAGAGGACTGTTAGCTGTTTTGTTACCGTTTTCTGCTCAGAGGGAAAGTCAAAAACTGTTCGCAGAACATGAGACCTCCCTTTTTCCACCTTCCAGCTTGTCTCTGTTGCGGGTGCCATATTGCCTCAGCTTACTTACTGTAAGGCCTTCAGTTTTTTGGATGCTCACTCTCCTTTTATTTGATTTATTAGCTTCAATTGTGTTATACTGTATTATATTGTGTTATCTTGCATTCTGATATCTTTTTTAGTAAATTAGTTTTCCTCCTCAGATCATTGCTGCTGTTTTGTTGTTAGGCTCATCTCCCTACCCTCTCCCCTTCTTCCCTTCCCCTTTTCCAGGGCATGGGTCCATGGGTCCCCCTGCCCCATTAGTCACAGAACCAGGCCAAACCAGCCCATAAACGGTTGACGGGTTTCAGGATTTTCTTTTTCAATTTTGCCTTCATCTCTCACTTCCTTTTCTGTTGTTTGTTTCCCCCACCGCCACCACACCCTCCCACTTTTCCTGCTCTTCTTCAGCCTGATCGTTCTGTCTCGCTTCTTTACTATTTTCTCCTTCCTTTTTCTTTCCTCTCTTGGCTCTGATGCCTTTGATCTCTCCTAATCCATCTCGCAGCTCTGCAGTCCAATTTTACCCCTCACTGTTCTTACTTACTTACATCTTACTCCACCACTAACCTTTTTCTCATCTTGGTTTCACAGTCTTTTTGACTCTATCTACGCACTTAACTTTCAATATTTCCTTGTCCTCTCTCTGTCTACTCTCATCCTGCAGCCAGCACACACCACTTGGTACATAGCTTAGCAGACAGCACAGAATCATAGAATCATAGAATCATTTGAGTTGGAAGGAACCTTTAAAGGTCATCTAGTCAAACTCCTCCGCAATGAAGAGGGACATCTACAACTAGATCACATTGCTCAGTGCTCAGTGCCCAGTCCAGTCTGACCATCAATGTCTCCAGGGACAGTGCATCCACCACCTCTCTGGGCAACCTGTTCCAGTGCTTCACAAACCTTATCATAAAAAACTTTTTTCTTATAAACAATCTAAATCTCCCCTTTTTAGCTTTAAACCACTTCCCCTTCTACTGTGACCACAGACCCTGCTAAAGTCTGTTCTCTTGTTTCTTATAGCCCTCTTTTAGAAACTGAAAGGCCACTATAAGGTCTCCTCAGAGCTTTCTCTTCACCAGGCTGAACAGCCCCAGTTCCCTCAGCCTGGCCTTGTAAGGAATGTATTCATTCCCTTGGATCATTTTTGTGGTCTTCCTCTGGATGCACTCCAATAGGTCCATGTTTTTCCTTTACTGAAGACTCCACATCTGGATGCAGTACTTAGGTGAGTTCTCACCAATGTAGAATAGGGGGTCACGATCACCTTCCTCAACCTGATGACCACACCTCATCTGATGCAGCCCAGGCTAATTATCAGTGGCTAATTATACCAAAGAATATACTTCCCAGTCACAACCAAAACCCCAGTTTTCCAGTGCAAAATTCACAATAGGGAATCCATTAGAAATGGTGGAAGAATTAGCCTGTTTGGTTTTCCTTAGCAATCTCATTTAATAGTTCTGATAAATCACAAAAAGATAAAACTTGCAAGTCATTTAAGGCAACCAAAGACTTTCACTCTCAAGTAAAAAAGAAGAGATGTGTATAATTGTGACTCCACTTTACTTATTTCAAAGCCATTTTTTAGTCTAACAACTAATCATGTGAAACCATACTCCACATAAAGCTTGAGAGTAAAGAAAAGAGGGAAAAAAATCACAGAGAATATACAAAAATATATATGTATAAATATAAAAATAATAATATATCTGTCACTTATTTGCAGAAGGATTCTCTAAACAGGAACAGGAGGCAAGGAAAATCAAATTACTATAGAATTTCAAAGGGGAACAAAATGAAAAACCTCAGAAAGGACAAAAGAAAGGTGATGTTCCCAAAGAAAGGGGAACAGCAGCCTGTTTCAGTACTGAAGGCTCATCTAACCAATTGCCCCTAGCCAAAAGATGCAGTCCATGGCTAAATTGGCACATCTAGCCACAGACAGCTGCTGATGTATCTGGAGACAGCAGAGCAACGTGACCCAGACATATAATGATGCTCACATATTCACTTCCTTACCAAGGGCAGGATGACAATCTTGCATAGCCACCTGAGTACAAGCAGCATGGAAAGCAGTATTTAAAGAGCAGGAAACAACCAAAGCACTGACTAAAAACCCTGATGTGGGGATACAGATAATATTGTCGTTCTTGGCTACAGAAACTAACATCCCATCTTCAGTACTGACCAGCTGCCAAAACCCAGCTTGCAGTTGGACAGGATGAAGGCAGTATGGCAGGGAAAAGCACCTCAGAGACATACTCAGACCTATTAATCTATCCTATATAGCCATCCTATATACCGTACTAGCTGGTACAGTACTTGTGTAGGTACTGTCCTTTCCAGCAAAATACAAAAATACTATGTTTCTGGCAACGTTTCATTGCTCATTCTCAAGCCACTTTTTGTAAGAATGCAAGTACTAACTTGTTGTCTTGTCATTGCTCAATACTGTTAATACTGACTACCTGGTTCAATTTCCCTTGTTCTTCCACTGGCTGTGGTGTTTCTCATTTTCTGTCTTAAATAGCAGTAGCAGTGTTATGTACTGTTAAAATGTTGTCACATCTCATCCCAAAGGTTGTGCTATTTCACTGACTGATAAAGTGTGATCCTCTAATTTAAAACTTAAAGGACAGATATTGATAGCACTTTATCCCATAAGGGAAACTGCTCAGAGGAAGATACTGTTCATTATATATAAAGTTATCAAAATCTAGCCCACACAGCATTGAGGTAAAACATGTCACTATATAAAAATGTTAGTTTTATTATCAGTTTTGCTGTGCAAGTATTGACAGGTAGCTGTGATAATATAAAAAGCCTAGCACTTGACATGAGAAAAGAAGAATTACAGAGCAGGTGAGCACTGCTATTATAGGGGTGGAAGGAACACAGTTATAAAGAATTCAGGTAGAAGTTTTATGTTGTCAGAAGAGGTGAAGTCTCCAAAATGACAGAAAATAATTGCCTAATAAAGAGCTATAGTACTGCCCTAAGCTGCAAAATTTAACAACTGTTTTTATGTAGCTCTTTGTCTTTAGAATCTTAAATTCTTTTTTTTCCTTGTCTTTCCCTTGATCTTTTTTATTTTTTTCTTCCTATACGTGTAACCTGTACTTTTTGTTTATTTTCTCTCCCTCCTTCCTACCCCAAGGCTTAACTATGATTCTTCTCTGTGGCTCACCTCTACAGTGTTGTCACCTTACTGCCTGTACCATCACATCAGGGAGAAGATCATTACTACCATCTGTTACCCGGCACAGTTGACATGTTAACCTATGGATGCACCCCATCCTGCTCCATTATCTTCACAGGTCAGTGTGGTTCATTGGTACCCTGTGATAGATAGTGCAATAGGAGAGGAGATTTGAGCATCAGTGGCAGGAGACTGACTCTCAACCTGATCAATTTAGGCAGAAGGGATTTTGTGTGATCCTAAGATGCAGTTGCAGTATAAACAAAGAGATTCTTCTTGATGTCTGTCACAGTGAGTGCAAAATCCCAAATGAGCTGAGACACTGTGGGCCATTGCTCATTTAATTAGACTGCCCTGACTTTATCATGTTCCTGAGTCTAATATCATTTGAGAGTTTTCGCTTTGCTTATCAGATGAGATCAGCCATTCCAGAGAGTCTGAGTCTGTGAGGATGCACCTGTGCTGTACTTTGGGTGAGCCCAAATGCTTTGCACCTCCAAGCCACCTGGATACTCACATGTACCCAGAGTGCAATGCTGGAGATATCTTGAACTCCCCTTTTTTTTTTTTTTTTTTTTTTCAATTTAACATGTCAAAGATTTCCAGCTGTGCCTCAAGATGTGGTACAAGCATATGAGGGTGAGCATGGAGACTGGGTGGGTGGCAAGGCACGAGAGGCACTGCCCCCATCCTACAGCTAACATGAGGTGCTCTGGGGTAATTGCAGGTTCAGATTCCCAGCCCTTTTTTGCAAGGATTTTTAAAATACAATACTTTATATAATTATATGATTCACATGCAGATACCTCTCTCTCTAATATTAAATGGTAAGTTTCACATTTTTTCATGTTAACAGCCTCCGAGTTTAAACTCCTTCCTTGTGTTATGCAGTAAAGAGCAACATCCATCCTTCCCAATCATGACTAAAAAACATCAGCACTTCTGAGTGCATGCAGCAACAGACAGTAATTCCCACACCTCCAAACCTATGAAACTCTTAGTAAATGCTACCCATGTATACTGTGCTCATGTTGTGTCCTTTAAAATTGATACCACTGCAAATAACATAATCAGTAATGTCTTAGCTTGTATGATCTCAATGAGAAAGCTTTTTATCTCCTATTTTCCTGATTAGAAAAAGGAAAATAGTGCAGCTGAACAAAGAAAACAAAATAGATAATTCAGCCTACAAATTCTACCCTAATTTACTTGATCTTAATTTTAAGCTTTTAGAATCCTGGCAAGAAAATAATGATTTCCTAAGTATATTAATTATTATCTCTCTCGATCATTTCTTAGAGTATTTAAAATTCACTATTCAAACTGTACAGCTTGGTAGCAACTGGTCATTCATATCACATAGCATCTGTCTGTTCTCTGACTGGTAGATGAGTGAGCAGAGCAAAAAGTATGTGGAAATGCTGAAAATCTGTTTCTGGTCATGTCAACATAGAAGGTATTTGTACAGGCATTTATGAAAATAATGTTTCTATTGCAATGATAGTTGACAAAAGGAAAAAAAAAGACTAAAAATGGGAACCAAAATGCATGAGTTATGGAAGAGATATCTACTACAAGTGATTTTCCGTATTCCCTCAAATTATATAACAAACTATCCATTATATTCAAAATGAAGGTTTGGCTCTCGCTAGTGATGTTCTGTGAAAAAGGTAATTACTGTACCAAAAACCGAAAGTTCTCAGTGATTGATCAATTAACTAAATATGGATTTCAAAAGGTTGGAGGTGGAAATAGATTGTGCCTTTTGTTGCCACTCAAAAATACATTATGTAGATTACAACAAATGTTGGAAAATTTCCAGTAAGCTTTTTTATGTCCTGCCATGCTTTGATGGAGACTAATGTTTTAACCATTGCAAACAGAAAATGCCAGTTACATGTACACAGGATCACATAAAAGAACAAGGAGGTCATACATTCAGAAAAGTTATGAAGAAAATCTTTAGTCTAAAATCTAAATTATACCAGGCTCACCAATTTTAATGGCTTTGGATCAGGTCATTATTTCTGTTGAGATGACAATATCCATATAACATTCATTTCTACAATTATGACACTGAGTTACTGTTTGAAAAGTGTTTCTAATTTTAAAGAAAAAAGAGTGCCATTAATTAAAGATTATTCCTTAGCATTAATTTTATAAAGCGTGCTGTAGAACACTTCAAATTAAGAAGGAAGATCTATGCCAAGAGACATCTCAACTTCCGGTTTAGTTTTGACTCGGCACTGATTAACTTTTTCTTAGTGCCATCCCAGCAGTGTGCTCATCTTAAAAAGAAATTTTGGCTTCAGTACAAGTCATATATTCTGGTTCTAAAAAATAATTTTGCATCAGGCTTATGCTATAAAGGACTAGTCTAACACTTTAAACTGGGAATAATGATTGGAATTTCAACTAGCAGATTCATTTTTGACAAGCAAACAAAATATATATATATCTAATTCCCTTACTCCTGTAAGTACCTAATAATGCACCTTTCCCCCACCAGAGAACTTCCAAGTGAAATGCTTAATGCAAGTTAAAATGAGAACAAGAAAACGTGCAAGCAAACAAACAAAAACAGAACAAAGAACTTGAATATTTTACTCTTTGAAGTATTAATTCCAGTGCATGAGAAAAAATTGAAGGAACTTTAAAACTGCTTTTAGTCTTAAACATGTTTGGTAGAAGAGGCAAAGATACAGATCAGCAATTCTGTCACAACATCTCTCAAAAGCAGGATTCAGGTCAATTCCCTCCAGATTCATTAGTCCTGGTGATGGGATTGTATAAAGTAGGATTAGAAAGTTACACATTCAAATAGAATTAAGATTTATGTTGTTGTGAAAATTTCACTTGGATTTAGGTGTTATCCTGCTTATCAATGCAGAGGTTAGCCAAGTGATGAAGAAGCAGCTAGCTTGGTTCATTGCAAGGGATTTTGGCTGGAGGGAACAGCAGTCTGGTAGCAAGAAAGGTGGGGTCCTTTTCTCATCAATTTAAAAGTAAAGAACCATTTGAAGAATTAAATCCGAATAAATCCTAAGTCTGGTGTCTAAGAGGAAACATAGGGCCTAAATCTAGACTTTTTTCCATTACTGCAACCAAACAATGTTCCCTGATACCTGATACCCTGATTATACTGCATCACAGTGAAAATAACCTGTTAATTTAAGCAATTGGGAATATGTTTTATTTTAAGTAATAGGAGGATATAATCTCCTTCTTCCTTTCCATTTTGCCCGCTTTTTTTTTTTTTAATAGAAAATTTGCAATACTGATCTTTTGTAAAGAGAAACAGTTTCTACATTCAAATGAGCATTTTCTATTAACTTTTATTGTATCATTACTTCTATTTAGCCATGTTCTAAGGCTGATTTCAATGGAACTGGTACAGTGAATGCATCCTATTCCTTTGGATCTGGAGATCCTTCAAGTCAAACGGGAGAAGTAATTGCACTGGCATCTTCCTACTAAGTTTTGCCAGAGTATACAGAAGGTCATATTTTTTTTATGAGCTGCACAGTCTATATTTTTGCAACTACTCAGAGCAGAAGACAGTGTGGATGTATCTTTTGGTAACCAAGGTAAAGTTCCTGCAGCAGAGACAGAACTCAAACTGTAGAGATGTTCAGGAGTTTTTCATCAGCTTAATAAAAATAATTTAAAAAAATTAAATAAGAAACAGAGAAAAATACACTCTGTAGGGGAAGGCTGATACCATCTGGGAAAGCTGCTAAGAGTGCCAACAAGTTTCTTAGCTGGACAGAACAGTAACCTAAATGTAGAGAATGATGAGTATAGCAGGAGCCTGCATGTTCGCACTAATTGGAAATAGGAGCAATTAGCAATTTGCTAATATGTACATGGGGAAAGGGGCATACATCTATGCACACATATTCCTAACAGAGAAGTCTCAACAATGGATCTGAGAACAAAGTTGGTGTGTAGGTGTTATATCAATGGCCAGATTTCTATATTCTCAAATATCTTTGCATGTTTTAATAGCTGCTGACTTCAATAATCTACAACATACCCAGAAAATTATTTGTTTTCTTTATCAAACATTATAAATAAACATTTACACATCCACTCTTTATGTCCATGGCAATTTATATAGAAATTATGCAGTCAAAAGATGAAGAAATATAACATACAGTACAAAGTACATGGGATGACATCTCTCAGCCTGAACAGACATGGTAATTTTCTACCAGAACTAGTGAACTAGAAATTCTGATTTATCAATCTTTGATATGATATTTTTTACTGGTTTGTTGATTTTTTGTTTTGTATTGTCCTTTTAAATTTCTGGATGGTAAGATCAAAGTTTTAATGCATTAATCTAGACAGTGTTAATGAGCCCCTGTCATATCTTTCTGAGTATCCTTCAAAGTTGAAATTCTGTCTAATACCTCTGAAAAACAATGTCACACTGGAAATTTTAACTGCCATACGATAAGCAGACAGTTGTGGTGCTTTTCTTTGTTTTGTTTTGTTTCCCTGAAGGAAAGAGAGAGAAATTTGTTTTCTTGAGATGAAAAAAAATTTCCTTTACTAAAGACCCAAGCTTCAACAAATCTGATTGATATAAATTTGAGAAGAGTGAACAACACTATTTATATGGCTTGCAACAATTTCTAATTGAAAGGCAGGTAACAAGTACAACAGGATTATATCTGATATTCTGGCTTTTTGCACACCAAGGACTTTATTCTCAAAGGAAGTGCAAACCGGAGCTTCATTTTCCTACAGTTTTAGTCTTTTCATGCCTAAATCACTGTCCTTTCAGAATAGTTGCATGGCATTCAGGATTGTATTGTTTAGATAGAAGCGATGTTAGTTCTGCTTTATGATTGGTAAAACAAAATTCTGTCCATATTTCCAAAATGCTAATTTATATTCAGTGCATGATTTCCAAAACTGTCCACAAACAAAACAAAACAAAACAAAATAAAATAAAATAAAATAAAATAAAATAAAATAAAGGAAAAAGCAACTATTAACATCCCTTTTGACATAAGGCTTTTCTTTCAGTAAAACTTAATTAAATGCAAGTAGATCTTACTGTTGATATTTCATGTTTGTATATATACACATATATTCATTCATATTTATACACCCCCTGTGTACACATAATTATAAATCAACAGTAGTCAAACACTACTGTGCCTCTCAGATCACTGATTTAGAATGAATTGATATTTCGTAGGGTGAAATCCATCCTTGCATGATGGTCTACAAACTACTTGAGGCCCACTTATTTCAGGGTTTAAGTAGCACTTCAGTGATGTACAACCTTGTGCAGATAGGATTTTACCTGTAAGGAGCATTCTACTTCTTCTCTTTTGATAGTTTTAACTGTGCAGTAGGACAATAGAGTGTTTTGTAAGTAATATTGCAGAATTTATTGTTTCCCTCTTTCTGTTATGTGTATTCATATTTCAAATTGACTTTTTTTCTATTTGAACAAAGGAAAAAGGGGAGTATTAAAGTAAAATGTGGTCTTTTTTTCTTTAATTACCATTAGCAATGATAATAGAAATCCCTTGCTGAGAAGTGTGGTGCAATCAGATGTATAAAAACAGAAGATAATCAACTTCACACTTCCTTAATCATGCTATTGTGCACCCTTGACAGTAGTAAGAACACCTCATTTTTCAGGAAGCAAGCAAGTACAAGAACATTCTGAAAAATGGTTGGCGCACTGAACACACACTAGGTTTCTTTTCCTACCAAAAAAAAAAAAAAAAAAAAAAAAAAAAAAGCAGGGCTTACTTTACAGTGGAATCAGTGGAAGTGCTTCCATCAGCTTCAATGTAAATTGAATAGAGCCTACAATGCGCAGGCTGAACGAAGATGAAATAAGATTAGAGAAATGTGTGTGAAAAGGCAGTAATTGAAGAACAGGGGCACTAAGAAGAAAGGATTAAACAGATTATAAATTTCATGTATAGGGAATTGCTTCATGCATGATCATGAGTTAGCTGAAACCAATTGCTGTGTTGTAGCTTCTGCTCCACAGTGTTGACTGGGGAGGACTCTCCAGAGAAAGTAAGCAAGCCTTTCTCCAAATTTCTTGGCCCTGAACACAGAATAGTTTCTGAACACTGTGTTCCAGACTGATATAAGAAAGGAGATTAAGCAAATTTTAAGTAACATGTCAGAATTTATCCCCATAAACACACAGCAAACAGTATCAAATCCAGATGAGTAGTTTCATTACACATATAGATTTCCATTTAATGATTTGATATGTTCTATAGTTTCTCATATCTGTGAATAGTTAGATAGCAATAAAATGTTTTGTCTTGGTTCCAAGGTTCTTAAGCATGCAAGATCTTTATGAAAATAAGTTCCAGAAGCTGACAATGAGAGATGTTTCTAAGAAACTATTCAGGACCCCTCAAAATTTTAAGGAACTACTGTAGGAAAAAAATGGCATCAAAGTTTAGATGAGTGCTATCCTAAAAAAAGAGTATCTGCTAGAGCTAAGTAAATGACCAGGTAAACTTAGCGAGGTCTAAATACTATGTATGTACTCATGCACACATCCAAATTAGCTACCCATATATAAATTTTCAGTAAGTTGAAAGAGATGTCCCATGAAATTTACAGATTTACAGATATTACAACTCTTGGTTAAGATGAATTCTTGTAAATCACACACTATAAGAACACAGAATCAGGCACACAGAGAAACTAGTAGCAGAAAATACCTATAGCAGAATTTATTTCAGCCCATTTTCAGTCAGCAGGTAAAGATAAAATTTAAGTTCATTTTTTCTTACAACTACAATGTTGCTGCTGTTATCTGGCTATCAGTAAAGCCATCAGAAAGTCAGGCTCTGATAATGCAGACAAAGACATAAAAAATCATGGCATACTAGTCATTTCTGTACTGGGTAGAAAAGAGGTATTTGCAGTCTATAACTATGAAAGTCACTTATTGTTTTTGTTGGATAATAATTCCATGATTTGGGCAAGTGTTTCACATACTCACCTTCAAGGATTGGAGAAAAACTGAAAGCTACTGAAGTGAAGCTCAGGAGCGCTATCAGCTTTGTTCATCCTAGATGCTCTGGTCAAAACCTTTTTTTGAGCAGAAAGATATTTTCAACATGATTTTTGCATGAACTATTCTTCAACTGCAGAATTCAACCAAGGAGCAAACATTCAGACTTTGGCTCAGGTTTAGGCCACTGTAGTAGATAACGATGGTTCAAATGGGAAAAAAAAAAAAAAAAATAGAATAATTAATTCTGCCATCAGAAAACAGAGTCATGAATTTACCATCTGGAAGCTTTATTAATTTGTGTGACTAAATTATCCCCCTATGCTTAGCACAAAACTTCAGAGTGGCAATTTAATTACTCAGAGGGTAAAAATTAAATTCTATGTATGATTGGAAAGCCTCCTCTCCAGCACTGTAATGATGGATCTTAGCAGGAAGATGGTATTTAGCAAGGCTACTCCCTATGCCAGGAAAATGAAAGCAGGCGACTGCATCTAAGAAGCACCTCTTGTGCTCCTCTACCTGGAGAAGGAGAAACCTCCAACATCTCCTGTGCCTGGTTTTGCATACTGTTAACTATCATCCTATGGCAGGTGTAGCCCAGCAGATCTAGAGATGATAACTTCATGAGCCTTCCCAAAGCTATAAATGATGACTGGATGGCCAGGTCACTGCATGCAACAAGCAAGTATCACTACATAAATTCATGCTGACTGTAGGCCTTTTCTTCAGCATTTTACAGAAGAGTTTCTAGAGTTCATTCTCTCAATGTACAACATTGATACCCCACAACATGAGGCAAGTTGATATACAATTGTCAGAGAAAACACCCAAGCAACTAATATTGAAGAAAGCAAAGATTATCAGCTAACACCAGCTTCCCAACACCCATAATACATGGGTGAACTCATTGTATACTTGGAAGTTATAAACCTCTGAGTGACTGAATAATTCCTTCACTGCACTTGTAAAAGTTGTTGCTGGGTGAAGTTAGAGAGTGGAAGGAAAAAGCACATGATAATACCTCACTTTTTTTCCACACATGCTTTAACTTCAAAAAGGGTGAGAGGGCCGAGCCCTCAGGCCTGCAAGACCCCAGTCAGTTCCAGCACAGCTCCAAATCTGCATGGTGTTTCAGAGTACTACTGTTCCCTGGATTTTGTTGTTTGTAAACATGTTTGTATCTTTGCACTTTCTGGGAGGAGTCAGAAGAAGCAAAAACAACACAAAAATGTGAAAAAGGTCAGCCTGCTGACAGCCCCAACATGATTTTAGGCCAAAAATCAAGGAGGGATAAACATTAGGGAAAGTACCTGAATGTGCCAATGTTTCAGACCTTTACAGGTTTTGTATTAGAATCTGCAAAACTAAAGAAACCAAAAGCTAAACCTATTATAAAAAGACAAGTAAATATGCATGCATCACTTCTGTAGAGGGACTGTGATCTTTTGTCTTGTTTTCATGAGTGTCATTTCAGCAGTGACTTGAAACAAAAACCCACAAGCTCAAACTCTTGGTCCCAAAAGGCATTCTTCAACACATGATGTCCTTCAGGCATGTTATTTTTTTTTTTCCTCAGGACAGGATTACAAGTGGCACTTTAACCCTATCCTGTTTTTCCTATTTACTACAGGATGCATATGTCTACAAGAGAACAAAGAAGAAACTTCCTATCTCTCTTTGTTCACACTCTTGCTGGCAAACATATTTGATTACATCCCTTCGTTTACCACTTCTAAAGATTTTGAAGAACTAATTAAATGCTGTAAATCAGTGAGAAGTAAGGAAGGTGTTTCATTTGTGATGTACAATTTTGAATATCTTAAAGTTTGATTTTGCAGGTCTCAACTTTTTCTCACACATATTATTAGCCACCTTTGAATAAGCATAAAACGAAGATTTAACTCAAATGAAAACCTGAGCTGAAAATCAGCCAATCAGTTAACTTCAGTACACAACAAAGAATTTAATTCCATGAGCCACAAATTATTTTTAGGGGGAAGTGAAAACTTTTCAAATTTCATGACAAAGCTGAGCATTAAGTGAGCATGCTCTGGAAACAAAGTTACTGCCTTCAACAAACGTGGGAGTTTTAACTTCATTTCCTACATAATACCTGTTCAAGGAGTTCTTTAAGAAACACCTACAATACAGAAGTGTTGAGGGGAGAAGAAACCTCTGCTGAAATCCTGGCATACAGGAAAGTGAACAAAAGGTATGTGAGGAGACAGAAAACTGTTAGCCTTCCTACTCCTTCGTGAACAGATTTTACTAACCTAAAAATGTCCGATTTAATTTGTGCCGTGCAAAAGCAGAACAAAACAAAAAGGACCCTGCTTCACAGAGGTGGGTTTGTGTATCTGCACCCTGTGATGGCTCCCTCCCAACTGTCCCTTGGAGTCTGTTCTGTTTGTTTATGTTTGCTGTTTGGTTTTTAGAATGAGCAGTAAAAGACATAATCACAGCAGTGACATTAACCAGTGCCATTAACTGTGCTTTGTATACCGTCGCTGGAGCTCTGACACTCAGTCTTACTAACTACATAGAAGAATTTAAACTGGATCATTTAAATAATGATAAAGCTGTCAAGACTGTGATGTGATTTTCTTCTTGAGCAATTCACCTTCTATTGCAGGTTTTATTATACTTTATAGTGGGCATCTGTAAATCTGTGGATCAGCTTAGTTCCCTAATTTACACTCATTGCACGTACTACATGGTTTTAACTGACTTACGTTAGAAGGATTCACAGTAGTTGCTAGGAAACCTTTCTGTGTTCTTTTCACTTCTTATATAGCATTAGCTTTTCAATTGATAAGGCTGTACCTTTAGGTACAGAGGGATTTAAGCAGAATCAAACAATGACAGTGGGACTGCAGCACAGATAAGCAGAAAAAGAAAAGGTGGGGGAGGCACAAATCCTTGTTCTTTGTACAGGTAATACAGAGGATTAGAGCGAAAGAAAGGACATAGCACATTTTCCATGAATATTTTTAGAAGATACTCTGCATCATATTAAGAAAAGCAGTAAAAACAAGACTTTTTACTACAGCTTAATGTTTTTAAATTTGTAAATGACTGTAGCAGAGAAACCATTTCATTATGCTTCTTCTGATACATGGCATGTCTTCCTGGTAATAATTCCTGATAGCAATACTGTAAAGTTTTTTTCTGTATGAAGTGAGGATATCCAGTAACTGCCATACAGCTCTGAGAAAGTAAGTGCTTTGCCAAAAGTATCTCTTGCAAACACATTCCCACCAAGATCACACAGTTAAGAGTCATACTTTTCCTGCTGAAACACAGTCTGACTGATGTCCTCAGGTTAGCAGACACATAGCATATGAGAGAGCAACAAAGAGCCACAGAGAGAATGGGAGATAAAAGAAAACTTTTCCTTTATCTACCGTAAATTTCATTGTCTTACTGCTTCCCATCTCTACTGACATAAAGGTCTCCTTTTTCCTGAGGAAGCAATGTTTTCCCAACCAATTCAAGTATTCAAAAGTATACCTGATGCATAATAGCAATTTTACTAATTTTAGAAGATTTTCTATTATGTTCTTTTCAAAGAATCCTGAATCTCTTCAAAAGATCTTATTTGAGCATGCAGATAGAAAACTGCCCACCAAAGCTCTGGCATCTGTAAACCTTCCTCTTCTCCTTTTCCCCTTTTGTGAGATAACTTTGTGGTACACTCACAGCATTACAGCTCATTGTCTTGAACATGATAACATCTTTTAATAGGCCTTACAGTACTCCACCACCCACACATAGTTGTAAATTACTTTTTTTTCCTTCATGATGGAAAGAGCAAAGTGTCTTTTCTATGTCTTTTCAGTCTGGGACAGCTATAGAACTGTAAATGTAGGTGGTCCTGTGGGTTTTTTTTCCAAAGCTTCTGAAAGCCAACCCCAACAAAAATTGTTTCCTCACTTTTCCTGTAGATTCTCCTGTAGAGATTAGCAAGTCTCATAACATGTCAGACTCACTTCAGAAAAGAATCAAGCACATTTTTTCCAATAGCCTTATCCAAATCTCATGGGTTAGCAAATCTGGGTTTGCATTAGCACTATCTTGGGTAGAGTGAGATTTCTTAAACACCTACTTTCTACCAGTCAATTTGAAAAAAAAGAGAGAAAAGTATTCCCAAGGATCTTGCCTTCAAACCAGCCAAATCAGAGAACATAAAAGTATGCAAAAGTGCAGTGAAATAAGGCTACAGTACCTTAATTCCTAATATATCCTTTCAAAATAAATATTGCCATTAATAAGACAAAAACATGAGTAACAATGGAAAACACTACCTGGCTACTGTGAGTAGCTGTCTGTAGAGACAGACTGAGTTTAAAGTTCATGAAGTTTTAAGGCAAAGAGACCGCAAAGAAATGGTGTGACCTGACCCCACTGTAGATCATTAATTTTAACCAGTAAAGTCTGTGCCAAATCCGTTATCAAACCTTTCTTTTAAACACCTAAAGCAAACATAATCCTGTTTAAGTTTTAAAATATCCTGAGATAAAAGAGAATCCACCACCTCGTCATAAAGAATATCCTTTTCCGTTAAGGACATCTGACAAATTCTAACTGTAGGTTGTCTGATTTAATCTTGTAGCCTCTTATTTATTATTTCCTTTCCAACTCTTGTTAAAGAGAGTTTAGTACTCAATACTGTCTGAGCATCAAAGCATTTATTTATGTACTGAAAGTACGTCATCCCTCAGTTTTGATACTTGAAACACACTGGCTTGTTTAAGTCTTTCATTGAAAAGTATTTGATGCAGTCTCTTCTTTTTCTTTTTTGTAACTATTTTCTACAGCATCTCCAGTCTTTTAACTACCTTTGAAGACTACTAAGACTACTATAGGAGTGGTAGCCTTATGTGCAAAATAGTAAAATCAATCACTCACTTTTGTATGCAAGGTCAAGTCCTGACCCCATTACCATGAAAAAACCTCCATTTGTGCATCACAGTGTTGCTTAAGCAGCTTTAGCCATAAGATCAGACAGAGTCCTTCATATAGCTATGTTGAAGGGAAGGCTAATTTTTAACAGAACTTGCAGAAGTAGAGAGTTATTTAAGACATCCTTCATTATTATATAGACAAATATAGAAAAGCTTTGACCACTTTTTTTACACTGGCTTTTTGAGGCTTATCCTTCCCTGTGATCATATCTGTTGAAACAGGAGAAGCAAATGAGAAGATATCAAAGTAAAAAAGAAGCTTCAAACCAGCCAATCAAAAAACAACCAACCAACCAAGAAACCCAAATCTAAACCAAACAAAACCCCAGATCTTAAAAGAAGCAAAAGGGTAGATCCCTATGCAGAATATATGCTACTAACTCTCTTCAGAGTCATTCTGAAAGTGTCAGAAGACACATTTTAGCATGTAGGCTGAACTTCTCTAATAACACAACTGACTTTGAATTGTATGCTTCCTACTGTTCTTTTGTGCATTTCCCAAAATGTCATCTGACTTAGATTACATATAATAGTTTTACATTACTGACGATAAGAGAAAACGAGAGGAGGAGGAAGAGGAGGAGCAGGGACTTACTTAAACATGTTTCAGAAGGATCAAAATAAGTCTTCATTTGTAAAAAAAAAAAAAAAAAAAAAAAAAAAAGAAGAAGAAGAAGAAGAAGAAGAAGAAAAAAGACACTTTACCTAGCATCAACAGATGGAAATTCAGAGAAAGTGAATTTCCAAGGATAACTCCTTGAACTTACATTTATCTTTTAGTTTAAATCATTTGGATCACATTGATCTGACGAAAACCTTAATGAAATATACAGATAAATCTACACTTGAAATACTGCAAAGCCAGTAAAAAAAGACTAACGTAGAGCAAAATTGAAGCATCAGATTATAGCAAAATTAAAGCATCAGATTATAGCAAAATGAGATTTGTATTGGGAAAAACAAATTAATAAACCTACAGGAAAAATCTGAGTCTTTCTCTTTCGAAAACATTCAATAATAATTAGCAAAAATCACATTAGATAAGATTTTACAGAAAACACTGCTTTCACTCAGAAATGTCTACAAAGACACTATGAAAAAGTATTCAGAACTAGAGTTGATTAGCTCTCAACTAATTCATTCCCATTTTCCTTAGAAGGAGACACATGAAATTATGAAGTACAGTTTTTGTCCAATTTGCCTGAAGAAAGGCAATGTATGTTTCTAACTAGGAACGACAACCAAACTACCGAGCTTCTGTATGGAACAAGATTATATTACGTAAATCAATATGAGAAAAACCCAGATTCCTTCTTGTAGAACTTTCTTATTTAGTCTTCGATTCAAACGCAATAATGCAAGGGTTAAAATATGAATGACGAAGAACAAGTCTAGTTACGTTTTGTTTACCTTTTGTTTAAATAATTTGTTTCATATTGATATATATTTTTAGAAATGATGTGTAGAAAAGAATAGTTCTATTCATTTTTTAAATCTCACTAGAGAAGAATATAACTATGAGACTGTTCTCAGTTCTGCCTTCTCTACTGCACTTAGCTCACTGCTACACACCTAACAATAAAAACAATTTATAAGTCGTATCCTTATGTATGATGGCTGCTTTTATTTCCAGAGGGAACCAAAAAAGCCCTCATTCAACCAGTCACTTTTCTGTCTATTTCTATCAATATAAACACATAATAGCACATTAACTCTGCATGAGATATATCTGAAATGTCAAGAAGCGAGCAAGCCTTCCATCATGCCAACTACTTTCTAGCTGGGTTTATGAACTCATCAGTGGGATCAGTTTCCTTCAAAATGCCTATTCAGTATCCTAGAAGCACAAATTGAGTGTCCATGACTAAGATTAATTCACATTTTTTAAAATTACAACTGACTTGAGAAGACCATACTTTTCTGTAACTCTGAATTTTTCACATCTGTCAAATAGTAAGAGATATTCTCATCCTTCAGAGAAAGGCTACCCGCTCACAAATGAGGAAGGCCTCCCGAAAAATCAGAGATTAAAAGCATATAGAAATAAACTATTGGTATACATAGATAACACTGCAAAGGCAATGTTCCTCATATGCCTCAGCTTCCTCCACTGCTTTCTCACAATTGCTGCTTCTCATTGCCCATTTATCAACTTATAAGCATCACCAGTTCAAGACACCTCCCAAGGAGGATTTTACTCCTGGCATTTGCTGCAGTTCCATTTCAAATGTAGCCATAGTCCTTCTTAAGTCTTAAGAGAAGCTGAGAGAATCAGACATGCATTGAAAAAAAAAAAAAAAAAGATATTATTCTCAACCCTATACCGTAATTCCTGTTTATGATCAAACTGACCTTCAACTTGTGAGTTCTTTTTCTTAACAGTTCATTCAACATATCAGTATTCCCACCATCAAACAATACTAATGACTTCATAAGCTTTTCTCTAACTTCAAACCACTGTTCCCTCATCCATTCTACTTCCACAATATTTAACTACACTCTTGTCAAACTTTTTCCCACCTTGAATAAAGTAACAAGTTTAAGAAAGCTGTTAGACCATTTCTGTTCCTATACTATAAAAGAACTTTAAAATTAAAAGTAAATGCTCCTCCTTGTCTTCTGTTCTCCTCCTTTCAAAGAGCTTGCTAAACTCCTTGGCAAGAGCTTCTTTCCAAAACACCTTCAAGCATCCCTCCAGTCACCAGTTCTGCAAGGGTTAGCAAGCAAAACCTTTCACAACAAGTCAGAACGTATCAAACTTTCATCATTCAAAGAAATTAGAAAACCTGTATGGCTTTTAGAAAGCTGCAAATATACAATTATAAAAGTGTTTCTCGGTTTTTCTTCTTTTGACTGATGAGCAAATCAGTGTACTTGAGCAAATACCTCACTGTACTCAGTGAGGCAGCTTCTAAAATATGTGAGATTTTTGAGGGGAAGAAAATCTTGCAGAATGATGATATATTTCCCCAGTAAGTATCATCATCATGAATCCTAACCATTATAGCAGACTGCACTGACATATATGGTAAGCATTTGAAAACCGATAATGAAACAAGTTTGTTTTCCTATGCCAAATGTAAACTTGAGAAGGACACAGCTTACATGAGTAGTGATGTTTGTTTTGGATCGATATGCAGCAGATTGCCCAGTGCTGATTATTTTGAACAAATGCACAGCTCTACACCATGTAATAAAAATCTGGATGCCCTTTGTTACTCATGAAACTCATAAAGGTTAAACCTTTAGCCTGAAGGAAAAAAATATCCTTTTCATCCAATGAAAATTAATAGGACTGAGCATCCCTTCCCCTTGCAAAAAGCTGTAATTTTTCAGCTAAGAGGCACAGACATTTAAGAAGAATTGATGATGGAAAGTTTTTGTCCCCAACATAAACACATTTTCAAAGTGGCTAGCAGTAGGCTCACACTGAGAATTGTGTGTCTGAGGCGATGCCAGTGGTACTTAGCACAGCTGTTCATGGCTGTGCGCCTAATTGAATGTTGTTTGTCTCAAGATTTTCCAGTGGACCATTTCAAGTAGCAGCACACAGCTGATGTGCCATATAACCCGCATTAACATCTCACCTGCAAAATACATAATTACATTGAAATCTGCTGATCAGATGCAAAATGCAAATACATGCCAGTGGTTTCATTCCAGAAGTAACCATGCCCATCTACAGCAAAGAAAATGAGTAGACTGCTGTCTAGAAATAGTTCTGAAACTTGTCTCTCCGAAACAGAGACAAGCATGTGCAGGAATTAAACTCCCATATGATCATATTTTGATGATTAAATGACTCTTTAAGGCTAGAAAAATCTAATTCTATTTGTTCCCCATACTTTTATTTTGCATTTTAACTCTTCTGTAAAGGTTTGTAAAACATATTTTTGTGATGCTAAAAAAGGAAATCTTCTCATGAATTACTTTTGATATACAGAATGAGCTGTCAAATTGTGCAATTTATAAAAGCTCAGGCTTTTAATTTAGTATCTCCTAACATAACTGCTTTTTTCTTTTTCTTTTTTTTTCAGTCTTTTTCTGGAGAATTTATTTGTTCTTGATTTATTTATCTGTTAGTAACTAGCATTTACTTCACAGTAAAGTTTATGTTTGTATAGAACTAATTTACATACATTGGAAAAAGCTGTATCCAAGCCATTTCTTTTTTCCACTGGGAAAGCAGTCAAGTATAGTTGCTGCCTTACAACTATTTCAGAAATATGCTTTTCTTGTTGTTGTGTCTTTGGGTGATAACTTGCAGTGGCTGATCTGAAAGGTCTGCACAGTCACCATGAATTTAGTGGCCTAAGCTTTGTTCTACCAGAGAATATAACAGCTAAAAAAACTCCAAAGAAAACCTAAACCTTGAATTCTTCTATTAATTTCTTCACAGTTACTTAAAATAATTCACCAATGTAGCATCACCAATAATATTCATATCTAAAATGGTACATAAAACATCTTGTTTTGTTTTCAATCTTAGAAAGTATGAGATATTCTATTAGTGAGTAGTCCTGTTAAATTCCTCAGATTGTAAAAACTGAACTTATTTTGCAGTTATCTTGATTATCTTCACAAAAATAACAAATTCTTACATTCAAAAATATTTTAATTCTTTCAGACATACTACCCTCAAAAAGAAAGAAACAACTCTGAAAACTGATGTAATGTTAACATTATACTTAGTGGATATAGCCAATCTCTTGAAGGAGATTTATGACAGAAAGAAAGCTTAGAGAAGCAGACTTACAATGAATGTGAGAACTTTAGTCCATCCTTTTGTGCACCATCCTTTGGTGCACTCTGTGATGAAGTGTCCCTGTGAGAGAAGAAAGGAATGTAGAGTGAATGAAAGGCTGTGTTCTGTAAAATAGTAAGAATCAAGCTTGCACAGATAATCTTAAAGCTGATGCTTCCTAGTTTACAGGTTACATAATGTACTTCTAATCTAGCTTTTTCATGTAGATGTCTAAGCACAAAGTTCCTGCTAGAGAAAAAAGTACAAACAGATTATGCAATTCTCACAATGAATCGGTGAAAAAATTGAACCTTTTTGCTTCAGTTACTCTAAACCAGCTGCTGTTACTGGAATTACCTGCCTAGCAAGACTTGCTGCTAACAAGACCTCTCAGTAGCCTCAACTCTGTCACCCATCAGTATCAGTGCTAAACTAACATTCCTGACTTTGGAGTTGGAGTGTAATCTGCAGGTAGGATACCGCTGAAGGCCAGCAAAGCAGTTCTGAGACTGATAAGATTTGGAGATAAAAGCGAGCTTGTTCCACTGAATTTTGTCTTGCTTGCCTCTTACCCCAAACCTATAGTAACTCGGCATCCCCACTGAGAATATGATGCTCATCATTACTTTGAGTTATGTTCTTTAGTCTGCAGACATGGACATATTCACTTTTTCTTTTTCTTTTATTTGTACAATATTTTCAAATCTCTTAGAGGTTTTTTACATTTAAATCTCTCCCTTTATCAAACTAATTAGTGTTGTTTTAATCATTTTCATATCTCAAAGCATTCTCATCCTGATAGGTGTTTATGAGAGAAGAATAAAATAAGGGCTGCTCCTCTGAAGAGCTTGAAGTCATTCTCCTTGAAATAGTTCAAGAAAGCTGCTAGTTTTAAAACAGGCTTTAAAAACTATACTTCAGGAACTTGTAAATGAAATCCTTATGTTGAACCCACTGTGATTTTTATACCACAACTTTCTTTGTTAAACCAATCAACAACCCAATTATAATAAGCTTTCTTCTTGAGAGTGTCTCTTTTCTTAATCAAATAGTTCACATTTTACGGAGTGCAGCTGTTTTACTCCATTTGTATATTTTTACTAAGTATTGTATCACAAGGAAAAACAGACTGAATCAGAGATCTTTGATACACTATCAAGAGAAAGAACTTCTCAAAGAATCTGAGTTTACAAGTAAAAGCCATTTGTACATACACCAGATTTCGACTTTAGAGGCAATATGATAAAGACTGATCATGTTCAGTGATAAAACCTTAGAGAACAAATGGCATGGGGGTTACTGTAATAAGATGCAATTAAAGGGAATTTTTAAATTTGTAGTACTGAATTTTAAGAGAGAATGTGACCAAGAATTATGACTCAGACCTTTGAGAGAACATTGTACTTGAACTCTCTATGAGCAAATTTGAAGTCTTGATGGCATTCAAATTCTGTTAACAAAGTAAATAAACTACATATTTTTTTTAATCTCATTTATTATTCTCAACTCTCATCTTTGTCCTTTTTATTTTGAAAATGAAATATTGTAAATATTAAGCTGCAAAGTACTTTCTTTAAAAACTCATTTTAATGTATTAATAAGATAAGTTAATGATTATACTAGTGCAGGTGTTTGGAGCTGCCTAGATATCTCTATGGAGCACTGCTCTCTGCCATATCATCATATGCTGTCTTTTGTCTGGCTCATTTGGTTAGCAGAACATTTCAATAACATACAAATAAAAGAAGCTTCTGTGTTTCACTTTATTTCATTCACTGCTGTTCTTATCCAAACCAGAATTACAGTTTTTATTTGAAGGTGTTACGTGGGAGGTGGTGAAGAGCCCAATGAACCTGCTCGATTCCCTTTCTTCTCACTTGTGGTAACAGGTCATATTGGGGTTTAGCTACAAGAAAAAATTGACTGGCCCCGCTTTAACAGAATAATTACAGTGCCATAGCTATGCTGATATAACTCCCCCATGTGGATACTCTATTTCAATGATTAAAAAATGTTTTATTCTAGAATAATTACTCTGCCTTTTAATTCTATCTGAACAAAGTTTCTTTTCCTCCGAAGGGAGAGAGCATGCAGGAAGCATCAGAGTTTCATTTCTTTTTGAATTCTGGCTGTCACAGGGGATCTTGAGACTCTGGAGCAGCACTGACTTCGACTCACCAAGTCTCTTCTGTACTTCAGGCAAGGTGAGCATGATCAGCTATCTCATATACTCAAGGAGCCCTCTCCACAGAGAAGAAGGCAATTGAAAATGGGATGCCATGAGATATCTTAACAGCATCAGGTGCAGTAGACAATGTGTCCTTTCATATCAGCCTGAACTGGATAGATGAATATGCATTCTGTTAAATGTTTAGACAGAAATTAAAACTTTAATATCATATTTGCTCTTTTGCATTTTTTCTTTGTTTGTTTGTTTTCTGATGGACACCTAAAATTATACTTCTCTTTGGCAAAAAGACCTTTATAGGAAAAGCTCAGGCAATACCAATTATAAAACTAATTAAATTGAATCTTTCATTTAGAAACAGAAATAAGGTTATTAATTTCACAAAAGATATTAACTTTAAAACATAAACACATAAGTCCCTTTTCAAAATGCATCTAGGAGGCTGTTCAGACACAGAAGATTTGTCTGTACACATTTCCCATTGTAGATAAATTTCTAGATTAGCCAATAAATTCCCAAGTTTTCTCGTCATGCTTCAAAAAGATTTTATTAATTAAAAACACCAAAGAAATATTAATATGAGTGATAAGAGACATGTATCATATTCTGTTCTGTACTCCAGTCATTCTGTTTCCTCTTGTGAAGCTCCTCAGTGGTGCTAGTTAAAACACTCAGACTCTAGCTGATCCAGAAATAGAACAAAATGTTTTGTACAACAGCAATGATAAATGCTGAGCTGCCTGATCGCAAGTAGCATCAAGAATACAATGCACTCCATCAGCATGGAAAGAAATGTTCCTTGTTAAAAGCAGAGTCTCTATGACTGTCCGAATGCAAACAGTTAAGTTCACAGCATCTGAACTTTCAAAATCATCAACACAGAACAATTTTTAGCTATAAAGCTATTTTGTAACATTTCATTTTTCTTTAGAGTGCAATTTTTAAAAAGTGCTTTGGTTACTGCCTTGCAGCTTTACACTTCAGTTAGTAAAGTGTCACAGGTTTTAAAGACCATCTGAACTTCCCCTTGAAAGATATGAAAATACTAGATGACTTCTAAACAATAGACTTAAGGGCAGATACTTAGCTTGAGCAAACCAGTATCACCCCATTTAAGTTAATGGAATGATAGCAAGACACCAACTTTCATCTGACATAGTATGTTTTTTGCTTCTGAACTATTCTTCCACGGAGCTAGCAAACAAGAGTTTTAGAAGAGAACTTTCTGGGCACAAAATGATCTCCTCAAGCCTGACTGATAGTAGAAAATGGAACCATAGCCAATGAGCCAAACATTTCCACAAAGATCAATAATCTGAAATAATGACCTAAATGTTGCCAGCACTTTTTAAACATTTCTCCCTGTGCCTCAGCAGTTGAAATTCCAGGAAGTGAAACCAGCTTCAGCTGACTGAAACACCTGCTTATCCAAAATATTTTAACTACAGGAAGGAATTCTTCATTCTCATTTGAAGCAGCAAAAAAAAATTAAACAGAAATCATGTCCAAATGATTCAAGGCTCTACAGGAACACAGAATTACACCATATCATGTCCTCATGGTGCCATCCTGTTTTCCACTAGTTTCTGGGCACAAACAAGCCTAGGCTAGAAGTACATTTGTCACGCTTCTGTTGGAAAATAGTCCAATATAGCCACATATTTTCTCTCACATTACGTGAAACTAATGAGAAATGGGAACTAAAATCATTGCACCATTAACAGTTTCTGCTTCCTTTTGTTTTCTTATACACCTACATATGGATGCACATAATAGTGTGATACACTGAATGAAAAACTGTGATATGCATAACGTAAGACAGGTTTCTTCCAACTCTAGAAATTTTGTCAAAACTGTTTTTTATCTTGCAATCACAAACGTATATATTTATATATTATGTAAGATATATTTTATGCCAGCATTAAAATTATTCTAGAGAGTTTAAGAATATTCATGTTTTATAGTTATGAATCTGAATATATATAAGAAGAGAAATAAACTAAATCCTGACTAAAAGATCCAGAAAGCATATTTCCTATTTGCTAGACAGCCCTAGCTGACAGTACTTCATGTTTAAGATGATCCTTGAGCAGCTAGATTTGAAATGCCCAGGAAAAAAACATGTATACAAAATATAGGTACAAGCATTTAAAGTGTATTATGTGTTTATTTGTAATGTAGCAGTATTATATACCATGTGTCTGGTCACTGCTGTAAATAAGTGCTTAAATGTGAACAACTGTGCCCCACTACGCACATGTTCATTCTTTCACTATTCAGACTCAGTTCCCAAATGTCAGGAACACCTCCAGTGCTGGAACCTGGTCCTCAGAGCAAGCAGCACACACCTAACACATCTTCATTTGCAAGTGATTCCCTGCTGTGAACAGTGCTGTTAGTCTTTATTGTTGTATCACCATCTCTAAAACAGCAACAGAGAGAGGTGACCCTCTCTAGAAATGAATGACGGGGAAGAACAAAATGCTCATGCACACAAAGAGTGAAATAAAAATAGGACATAAAAGGATCAAGGGGTCTTACCTGCAGTTAACTTTTAGTTATTGATAAGAAATATCTCAAGTTAACTTTACTGAAGTTGTATCAAGGGAGTGATACATGAGTATTTGTGCTGTGTGCATCCATAGCTTATGCAATACATTTTAATAGAAATTCCCCTGCTTCTTTAATTTTGTGCTAGCTCTTATTGTCAAGGGAACTGTTTGTACTTAGTTCCCTGTAGAACAGGGTGAGGATTACCCTAAGACTTTAAGAAAAGGAGAGATAACAAAGAAAAAAAAAAACAATAAAAGAGACAAGGGAAAACAAAAAAACAACATCCTTACTCATGTATTTTTCAACATTTTAAATCACTCAACTAAGGATGAACAGTAATTTAATGTATCCTGAAACCAACAAGAATTGAATTTTGGAAAGCAGTAACTTACAGAATTAGAGTAGTAACTATTTGGACAAGACTTTATAGTCCATGGCAATTTTCTGAAATAGTTTCATAAGCAATAAACAGAAGTTCAATAAGCAAAATACATTTCTGAGTTCTGGACAGCATCATAGCAGGCAATGTTACGCTGAGTTCTGTGACACTTGAGAAGCACAACTATGGAGCTACTGTAAAATCTCACTATAAAGAGGCAGTTCCCCTGAAAATAGGGGTGCACTATTAGTGTGTGAAGTGGAGAATTACTAGCTGGAGTGAACAGAAACTGCTATGTATACTTGTAGAACACCATAACAGTAGCAGAAATAACTCAGGGGAATCATACACCAATCATTACTGATGTCATTTACCTGGAATTAACCAAGGCCTTTGACATGGTCCCCCACCACATCCTTATCTCCAGATTGGAGGGATGTGGATTCGATGGGTGGACCAGTCGTTGGATAAGAATTGGTTGAAAGGCCGCAGATAGAGGGTGGTGATCAATGGTTCTATGTCCAAGTGGAGGCCGCTAATGAGCGGAGTCCCCCAGGGGTCTGTCTTGGGACCAGTGTTCTTTAACATCTTTATCAATGACATTGACGATGGAATCGAGTGCACCCTCAGCAAATTTACTGACGACACCAAGCTGAGTGGTGCGGTTGACACGGAGGAAGGAAGGGATGCCATTCAGAGGGACCTTGACAGACTTGAAGCTTGTTCTGGAAAGAGGGGTGTTAAAACTGACAAGGGAGTTGTAATCCTGAATGACAGGGAAGATGATGAACCCTGTTGATGGACATGTAAGAGGAGACGTCACCAAAGAGTGAACCTTCACACCTGTGAAGAAAAGTAGATCTAAACCAGCATAGTGAATAGTGCTAAAAGACCACACACAGGCATGAGAGAGGTAAGACTCAGTTAAGACTGAGGCAGGAAGGCTTTCAACAGAGACCAAGAAAGTGTGGGAGAGGAGTAGAAAGAGTCAAAAGAAATAGGTGGAAAATTTTTGTCGCTTTATAGAGCAGTAAAGTGCTGAAAAGTAGAAGTTATATTCGGCTGTCCCAAATTGTTATATCCATTGTAGATAATTGTACTCAGTAAGCAATATAGTTTTGTCACATACTGAATTATTGTGAAAATTACTCTCAAGATAGCCAGGTATCATGTAACTGATGCTGAAATCCTATACAAAAACGCGTTTGATACACGGTAATGTATTAACGCCAAGAAAATATCTGGGCAGCAGTCCAAATGCATTGGCCTTTTATGGTTCTTAGCTGCTGCTCTGGGGCATGGGTCATGACTCCAAGCTTGACCCTGGGAAGTCTGAAGTCTATTAACATAGAATCATATTATGGTGAATAGAAGGGGAAAAAAATCCAGATGCTGAATCTATACTCTATTTTGGTAATGTGACTTGAAATATAGAAGGCAATAATGGAATTTTAGTGGCATGGGATTCAGTGCTCATATCTCTCATTACAAATACAGGCCTTGAGGATAGAGAATTGCTCAGCTGTGGACTTAATGTTAGACAAACAAAAGAAGAGGAGGAGGAATTCCAAAAAGCATGAATCACAGCAGGGCTGAGGCCACACTGGGGGAAGAAGCAGTTCATGAAAATTGTTGTTCCTATATATGTACCTTTTAGATGCAAATAAATTCCTTCCTAACTTGCATTCATTGCTCACCTGCCATCTGTTTAGTTTTAATTCTTGATTTGCTATTTCATACCAGTGTTAAAAGGAAGAGACCAGTGAACACAAACCACAATATGCAAGTCTGATACCTTATTTTCAAAGGCTAGATAAGCAGAAGACAGATATGGGTTATCTGGAAAAGTTTTGAAAGGAGTAAGATAAATGGATGCTGTATACTGGAACTGAGGTAGGCACATCAAAACCTATCTAAAAATTCATTAGGATTTTTCTTTCTACTATCACTGAAATGACTACTCCAGAATCTTGGACTGCCAGAAATGTTCTTTGAATTCCCACCCTACAGTTCCTCAAGTCATTTAAGATCTCAGTTTCCTTTATGAGTCTAACACAGCTCAAACATTAGTTTTCACTTCCTCCCTACAGTTCCTTACCTCCATGATGTGGCTCCCTTTACGTGGTATCTTATATTTCCTTTTCAGTATTAACCCTAATTGTATATTTTAAGCTATTATTTATCTATTAAGGCTGAGGGTCCTTTTCATAGCTCTTCTGATTATATGGAAATGATTTCTAGATACACAACCAGTCTGCATTTTCAGTTCACTTTGCCAACTGTTTTCCTAGATTTCCCTCTTTTCCCCTGCATGTTTTAAAAAGTGGAAAATACATATAAATATATTAATTTCTTAATCTTCCATTTAATTTAACTCTAAATTAGGCCATCAAATTTGCTTGACAGTTCTTTGTGAACTGCATTTGTAAGAACTGATCTTTGGTAGCATGCTCATTACTTGCACAAATATGACTGGTTATATAATGACCTGGTAAGGAAACATATGCAAAAGTATGTCTGGGTCCCACCACTATTCATAGTATTTTTCTTACAATCAACATCTGGAAATTACATAGTAATTTAATTCCTGGGAAAATTTATTCCTCTAATAACATTACAGAGACTTTACATACCTAAGTCTGGTACTTGAGATATGGTGGCCAGAGAGGCAAAATGGGAGTCTTTTTATAAGGAGCAAAAGGTGACAAAGGGCAAGAGGAAGAAAAGAGAAGGTGAGATTGAAGCAAAGATGAAGTCAGAACAACTGTTGAGAAAAGCAGGAGGGAGGAAGCAAATAAACTGGTGATGAAATAAATGCTGAGCAAGACTCAGAGCTGGAGAAAAAGAGGTTTCTCCTGTAATTCTCTGTAATTCAAAGGATTGCAGCACTGAAATTCAGTGAAAAAATGAAGATACCACAGGTGGTAAAATACTTTGTCTAAGTATTATACAAAGTTTTAGCCCATTTTACAAACACATGCTAAGTAAAGTATTGTCTTTAGGCAACTACAGAGTCAGACGTACTCAACATTGTAGCATGAGGCCAAGATCAAAGTCCAATAGGTTGAAAGAACATAGCTCCCTGCATGGCTGCTACTAGATACATAATCATCTGGCCTCGAGGAAACTTCATGTAACATTTTAGACAGTTTAAGCACCTCTTACTACAAGGACATCCAGGATTTTTAGGCAGCATGTGAATACTAAACACAAGGATATCTGCATCTTACCAGCCTTAAGAATGCATAGGTTTGGACGAAGCAAGATGAGCTTTGACTTAAGCCCATTACCTGACATAGCCACTAGAGTGAAAAGATGAGATTAGAAAAGAAAGTAAGAAAAAAATGAGATAGGAACTTATGCAGAAAAAAAGTAGAGACTGTAGTTGTATGACTAGTGATAGCTCAATAGGCATATATAAGGGATAATAGGGATATAAGTTAAAAAAAAAAAAAAAAAAAAAAGCTGGTTATTAAAGAACAAGAATTTGCAGCTAATGGCCATGAAGAAAAAAAAGGTTAAGTCCTACATCAAGAAAAGACAATGACCAAGACTGTAAGTGAGGGAACTGGTCCATAGCAACAAATAACAACAGTAATGCCAATGAAAAGGAACAAAATGAGGCAAGATGCAAAACTAAATAAAAGCTAAGAAGTAAAAAGTGAAAGGAAAAGACAAAGAAAGAAAAGCTCAAAGAGTCAAACTCTTTGAAAAAAATAAAGACAAAGACAGCTGAAACTACAATAGAATCCTGAAACGTAAGAGACATCATTACTTATTGGTATCTGAAAAAGGACAGGAAAAAAAATAAAAATGATCACTGATCTACTATGAAAAATAGAGACAGCGTTAATTTCTAAATAAAAGAATCATCTGACTATAGATAGCCAGTATACTAATAGGACTGGTACCACTTCTCTTATATATCCATCGTGAAACAGTTATGATGAAGGCTATTTAAGCACAGGTACTATGGTATCTGCCAAGTACAGTACTACTAAGCAACTTAATTTGACCATATAATTTTGGTTGAATACTGGAGACAATCTCAAACTCTAAGGAAGAGGAAAAAAAAAAAAAAAAAAAAAAAAGCTTGCAATAATGTTGTACTCTTGTTTATATATATCTGTGTCTAGAAAAAATATTTATCAGATTTGTCTCAAATATTAATTCCTATACAAATGTGTTCAATAAAAATACAGATAACCAAAACATAATTGAGATGCATATGGATGATTTCTAAATTAAAGTTCTTCTAGTTTTAAGAGGTATAAATAAATAAAAAAAAGATTAATTAATCCAAATAGAAGAATCTGAAAATAAAATTGGGTGCAGTAGACTATTTCCATTTCAAATGAGAAAATCAGTGGCTAGTCAGAGAAAAATAGCAGCATAACATTTTTATTTAGTTTTTTAAATTCAAATAATGTAATTTGCTAGTTCTAACACAGTCTAAGTAGAAGGTATTTACATTAAAAATACTAGACTGAATTGATAGTATAAGTAGATGCAAGTCCATGAAGTCATCTAAAAACAGGTCTTTCCGTAATACGCTATGAAACTAGTGCTTCATTTCAACTGCATGGTGACTCTACATCAGTATTCTGTGTGAAGATCACCATTAGATCTTCAGTCACCGGATCTTCTCCCTTTTGGTGGGACAGAAAGATTTTTGACTACATTGTTCTTTTGTTATTTTTTCTCTCAAGCTGGATTGAAGTACTAGAGTCTATCTCAGTAAATGAATAAAACAAATGACAAATTAAGAAAGGTTAGCTGTGGGATTTACTCTACCTCTTCTAAACTTTGTGGCTCAGTCAGCATGCCTGTGTTGCTAACTTCTGCTCTACCACCAGACAGTAAGATGGGTGAAAGTGTGAAGCAATGAACACAATGCAATTACAGTGAAGGCACGGAAATGTTCAGAATCCATTTTAAGTGACTTTTGTGGATACACTGGCAATCACAGAATGGCTTGGGATGGAAGAGACCCTAAGATCACTTAGTTCCAAACCCCTGCCATGGGCAGGGCTGCCATCCACTAGATCAGGCTGCCCAGGTCCCCATCCAATCTGGTCTTGAACGCTTCCAGAGAAGGGGCATCCACAACTTCTTTGGGCAGCATGTGACAGTGCCTCACCAACTTCTGAGTAAAGAATTTCCTTAAGAGATTTAAATTGCTTACCTCTAAAGCACAGAACGTCCTTTTTATGCTATAGTGACACGGAGTTATCTGAGTCCGTGACAAGAGGGGCCCAGAAAAAAAGAAAAAAAAAGAAAGAAAGAAAGAAAACAAGACAAAAGGGGGGAGGAAAAAAGAAAAAGAAAAAGAAAAAATTAAAGAAAAGAAGGGTACCAGCAATTTGCCGCACAATCCAGCCGGCTCCGGCCTCACAGCAGGGCGCACCGCGGGCCGCGCACTCCGGGAGGAGAGAGGGGGGAGAAGGGCAGAGTAGTAGGGCAGCTGGTAGGTGGGTTTAACAAAAGGAACTCTCCAGCAACGATCTGAGGAGGAGCGGTAATTCACTAAATCCAACAAAATCAAACACAGTGAGAGAGAAGAGTACCCGAAGTGCGAGGGAAGCACGTGCCCTTCCCCGCAGCGAGCTGATCCGGCCCCGAAGGAGGGAGAGACGGACGGGGTGCTGTCCAGAGCTCCACCTCACTTCTCTTGGCGCCAAGTCCTCCGGTGATGCCGCCCCTCCCCTCCCATCTTACTGCCAGTAAGAGGCAGTAAACGGAACCAGAACATTAACTCTTTAACTTCCACTGGTTCACATGATGTTCTGATGTGGAATACTGACAACAAAAAATCACCAAACCACAACATACGGACAAGCTTAAGGGAAAAGTGAAATTTATATAAGCTTACATAAATGAAATTTACCCTTTGTCTTTGCACAGATCTCTTCACATTTGTTACTCTGTCCATGTATGACTCATATTCTTATGGCCTGCAAAATATATACATAACTTATGTATGTTGCTGTAACTCATATCACACTAGTGAAAATATTTAAAAAATAATTATATTTTTTAAAGAGGCAGTAAATATTACGGAGTATCTATGGCAGACCTGTAGGTGCTTTTTACATGCCTGTTTTGTGGGGCAGCAGAATGACAGTTCTCTGTGTGGCTGCAATAGCCCCAAGGAGTTACAGGCACAGCCAGGACCAGAATGAGGTCAGGCTACTCCACATCCCTTTTCCCTCTTATGGAAGCAGCAGGATAAACATATGGCACAACAGACATTAAATCATACTGCTCGATCTAAACTTAGTCATCTACTTCTGCCACATGTGGAAAGTTCCATGTGTAATAAATGTCAAGAATCCTTGTATTGCCCCAGTTTTTTTTTGTTTTTTTTTTTGTTTTTTTTTTTTTGTTTTTTTTTTTTGACTTCCATTTGTTCAGGAAGCTGAAGCACAAAGGACACAGACTAAAGACTTTTCACTCTGACACAAAAACACCCAAAGACTTGCACTTTTCTTCAGGCTGCAAAGAAATGAATTTACTTGCTACAGCATCCCAGAGAATAGAACTATAATCAGATGTGAAATGCCCCTAGCTTTTTATGGACAACATTAATCGCATAGCCATAATAAGCAAAGACACCCACATTTAGGCTCTTTTTCTCACTACACATTATAAACTACCCCTGAAGTCATTCTGAAGATCACACTTGTTGCCAGAAGGGACAGGAAGCGTCTGAAGCCATGACCAGAGCAGTCAGCATTTCTGCAGTGTTCTCAGCACAGTCACAATGCCAGGACAACAACTCACTGAAACGCATGCTCAGGTACCCTCATCACAAGTCGTAGTACTCAAAAGCTGTATGGATCTCTAGCAGGGAGGCAGCTGACAGATTATTCTCTAGGATTATTCTGCATGCAGAGATCATTCAAACACATGCAAAGAGGCTGATCTCTGAAGTAAATTATGTAGATGCTGTATGGATTGGGAAGAGAGATGGTGCAAGAATCTTCTCCAGCATTCAAGTACTGAACTTAGAAAGAATGTTTAAGCTTCAGCTAAGAACTGCTTATAGACAGCTGGGATCACATGCCCATTTATCATTATACTGGCAAGGGCTCCCTCTGCATTCCAAAGGAACGGTGGAGTTTCATCAGAAAATGTGCCGTGCCTTCTGCAGTGTCCTCTGGGGCAACATGGCCCTTTTACTCAGAAAAATGCCTTAGAACTTTTCTGTTATGTACGCTTCACTGAGAGTGTTACACAGTCATTCACAGGAAAGAAAAGAAAAAAGGATAATTAAAAGGACATCTGCATGTAACTTCAAAAAATATTCAGATATATACATACTTCTTTAGAGTATTTTTATTAGAATTATCATTAATAAAATCATCTACTGCTGTAACTCCACCCTAAGGTAAAATTGTCATTGACTTCAATGGAGTATTTGCCTGAGTGAGGCCATAAGAATTGGATTCAATACAATTAAAGCTATAAATTATTCCCTCATCAAAATAAAACTGTAAAAAAGCTGCTTCCACTATCACAGCACTGTTATGATTATGAGTGTGTGCTACCAGACTGCTATTATGTCTGGGTAGGTGGTTGCATGGAAAATAGCACTCTACATTCCCTTCTACCAAAGCAGTTCTCTGCAGGTAATTTTAATGGGGCTGTTAATAACCTGGCAGCACTCCCAGCCAGATGTAGCACATTTAAACATTGTCCTTATAGCTTTGTCAGTACTGTTGACATTGCATGTCAGCAATGGAAAATTGCCACTGCACCAAACAACCATCTTCATTATATGGAATCACATTGTTAATCTACAGCCAAATGCAACTTGAGGCGGAAAGAGAGTTTAGATTGCACCCATCTGTATACTATCACTCCAGGTGGCAGGTCGTTCTTCAGGATTAGAGATTGAATCAGTCTTTCCATCATCAATAAGCCCTCCTCCACAACGAGTGCCTGTCAATCCAATATTTTACTTTCAGCACCATGAGGACCACACAGCATGGTAATGAAATTTCTCTGTAAGTAGACCACGGGGATCTATACCAGAGAGATACATCTCTTTAAAAAGCTCAGAGAAATCAGACAGCATGCTGTACAATCTGGACAGTAACTTGGTTTCAAGAATCACCTTAACTGTTTTATCTGTTTAGGGACAAGAACTACCAGCAAAAACAGCGTTTTAACACTGAGTTATTTTGGCTTTTTGTTGTAATTAGTGTTGGGTTATTATTTCCCATTTGGAAGGCTTTGACGATCTTATAAAAGAAAATCATTTCTGAAACAAAATAAGCTTTTGCATAAAGCTTTTGCATTTAACATTTTACGTCACATATTGCAAGCATGATCTTGGCTAAATAAACCCTTGTAAATAGTCCGTGATAAAAAAAAAAAAAAAATCACTAAAGGATGGATATTATTTATTATCTATATCTTTTGAAGATGCAACTTTGGCCACTCCCAGCAGCAACTGGAATTTCTTCAAAGCACTCTTGCCACCTGCAGTAGACATTTTGTCACACTGAAAAATCTTCTGCATCCTTACACTACCCACCATGCTCTTACACATTTATAATATGGCTCTAACCATCAAAACTTGTCATCAACAGCCAACTTTTCCAAATCAGCTAGAATGATTATTTCAATACTTTATGCAATTTGACTTTCTAAGGATACAGTGTTTCTTGTAGAAAAAAAATATATATACATATATATGTATATATATTATAAAAATGTATACAGATACACTGCATGCAGCTCATGTATTTGAATTACTAGAAACAAAGCCACTTTCATAACAAAAATAAAGTAAGTGCAAAATACTATTGCACTCATTCCTACTTGGTTATATTATGGTTATTTAATTCATTTTATGTCCCCCACTTTATTCATTTTAACTGTAAATTGATAGTTACAGCACATCTTTTCAAAGCATACAGAAATAAGAATATATGCATTGTTCCATTCTTCATAATCTATTGTTAATTTTGCCAGGTTTTGCATTTCTTAAACACCTAGCAAGGTCAAGCTAACAATTATGATCATTTAACAGAAACAACTATGTGACACTGTCACAGAAACTGCTGAAAATAGGAAAGCAAAGGAAATAAAAGAAATAACTATGGAGCAATAGAAACAAAAGACAGTCTCTAAAAAAAGAATTTCTGGAGCAGTAGGACTGCTAGAAATACATCCTAGAATATGCCTTCTACCTCAGTACAACATTTAGTTTTGGGTTATCACATCTGTGAATACAATAGATGTATTTGCAAATTCTTAGGTGATAGATATTTGATTCTTATTGATCTATTACTGTTGTATTGTTGAGGAGTAAAAAAGAAATAATCTGCCAGTCATCAGCTGAGATTTTTTTCCCTGATGAATCTCCTTTCCATTACAATGACAGTAGGTCAGACTGATGATGCTACTGCCTTTCCAACTCCAGGGGATATAACCCAGTATCTATGGAGTGAAGGAAGTCAGAAATCCCTACTTGGGTCATGTGGTAGGACACAGAATTGAATGTTATTAAACATCCCATCAATTGCACCTCTTAAGTCCATCCTACACTAAGAGGAATATAATGACCCACTCGTTATATGGTCTTGTCATGTTTTTCTCAGAAACATCCAATTCAGTAAATTATCAGTATGGACTTGAGCGTTAGCTGAAATACAAAGTCCAAAATATGGAACTTATCTCATACTTTTATGACATTTTATCATTCTTAAAACACAATGTCATGTCCTTTTGTATATCTTCTTAAATTTTCTAAAAGGTAAATTAAACATATGCCATGAAAGAAAACACTGTATGAAAGGAAAGTGCTCCATCTCAGAAAAACAATCATTTTTATGGCTAGAACTTGGAAACTCCTCAATATATTTTCAGCCCCAAGTCAGACCTTTTTGATGACCCTAGCCTTGTTTGGTAACAGTTACAGGAAGATAAAGCTACACCTACACTATAAAAAACATTTGTTGACTTTACACCACCTGGAAGGGCAAGCTTACATCTACATTTCCTTGGGGTTCAGTTCCATCAGTACAGTCCTGATGTTCAAAGTGTATTGTGGTCCACAGTATGCTGTGCTTGACCTTAATCCTTCTGGCTCCATTTGTTGCTTCAGTAGCGACCCCTAAAAGAAGGGTTTTGTTTTTCCTGATTGAAATACACAAAATAATGACCTTATCTCAACCTTCCAGAAAAGTATTTTTCAACAGGATACCAAGAGCCTGTATTGTGTGCCTTGAGTACAGCTTGAGACAGACTAAGGTATTTCAGGGTGCAAAGTTTGCTGAGATAGTGTGGGAGGACTGTGTAAACAAAGATCCCAAGGTCTTTCTTACGTGTGAAAACAAGCTGTCCCTGGAGTGAGCTATCCACAGAAGCACATCCAGGTTTTATTTTAAAAGGAGTTTGCTGGTGTATTCCTGCAGAACTACCATGTATGACCGTGAATGACCAGGGAAGCACTGCAAGGGCTATCAACAGAGCTTAGTTAACCAACGGTGTAGAAAAATCTCCAATACTTCCAATTTTTTGGCTTTACATTGAATCATAGAATCATGGAATGGGTTGGGTTGGAAGGGACCTTAAAGGCTCTCTAGTTCCAACCACCAGTCATGGGAAGGAAAACCTCCAGATAGACCAGGTTGCTCAAAACCTCATCCATCCTAGCCTTGAATATTTCCAGGGAAGTCCCTTTTCTCTCTCTTCTTGGTGGTCTGTGGAAAGGCAGCGTTATGCTGCACTCTATCCATATGCTTTGGATGCATGCTAATTTTAATACTATTCTTTGTGCAAATTGGATGTTCTGTTGTAGATGAAGAAACAGCAGAAGGAATTACATTTACAAAATATGAAATTGAAATAAGCAGGCCATGTGTCATATCCACAGGGTTGTTGGCTCAGTGCTACAAGCAACTTCCAGAAGGATTAAACACCCAGCATTGAGTCTGGCCTCCCACTATGCCACCCTCAAGCTCAGTGTGAATTCTGTGCTTGAGTTCCAGAGGACTGCTATTTACCACCACACATTCTGAATCACTGTTGTATTCCCTGTATTTTCAAGGTGCCTGGGAACCTGTTGAACTCCTGGCATCAACTAGAGAAAGTTTAAAGCTACTCTAATACATACTCTGGCTGCTAGTGGCTGTTATGAACCATATACCTGTACAGAATAGCCAGATGACTGACCATTCTGGGCCTGCCTGTAACCACAGAATACCTCCAAAGCAGGGAGCATTACCAAAGGCTGTTTTACCCTTATGACCTTTCTATATCGCCAACGTGATTTAATTTGCATGAGTCCAATGGAAATTCAACTCATCCATATGCACATTAAAACTGCAGAATGCAGAAATGCACCGCACCATAGCCTGCAATGGATTCACCACTCATTCTCTGACCTGATGAATAACTCTTTAATCATTTAAGAACATTACAGAAAATTTTTCTAACTATGTAACTAAAAAGCACACTTTACAATGGAAGATGCCCAGTGACAGTACTTTAGTGAACATACCCGTTCAAGAGAAAAATAAAGGAATGGTAGGTGATTTGTATATAAAGGAGAAAAATTAGAGAAATAATTTTAAAAGCATAACTATAGTCATGGTATGTGTAGAGGTGGAAAGAGGCATAATGAAAAAAATTGTCTTACATGGTCAGTTATGATGTTGTACATATAATGGAGAAAAGAGCTGAGTCAGTGAACAATTTTGTATCACTGCTACTGTGAAACAATTACAGTCCCCTTTACCCCAGCTGTACAATATGCTGACTGAACAGGAAAACATGCAGTACACACAGTGCAGCAAATTCTACCACTGTAGAAGTAAATGTCAGGCTTGTTCCATGTATTCAGTGATTTTCTTAATGAAAACGTCAGCATAACACTGGCATTTTCCTCCTTTCATTTAATTCTTGCTCTCTGCTTTCATTCACCAGCTGACCTTTGCCTGCGCTTGGTAGCTTGCCCAAAGTGCTGTCACACCTTCCTTGCTGCTCTCTAATGACAGTCTTTTGCTGCCAGATTCAAACAAGATACCTGGAGAGGAACTGCAGAGCCCTGTTCCCAGGACAGTAGTGATAGAAATTCAAAAGCTTAACTACTTCATGCAACTTTTAAATTCTTCTCTGAAAATAATAATCAACAATTGTGCACTTGAATAATTAATCTGTTCCAATACTAGCACACTGTAGCATTCTAGAACTCAAAAGTAGTAGTCACTAAAGAAACAGCTACTGCATCAGCACCATAGAAACACTGAAAACTAATAACTGTTGAATGATTCAGACAGTTAATGGAGTACATTTTCTCAGTACAAAAATAGAGGGATGACATGCAATTAGAATGAGGGGAGTTTAGCAAGAGACAATGACAAATAGAACAAATAACATGTATTTTATAAAATAGGAACAATTATATAAAATCAGGTCATGTCTATAGTACAATGTTGCAGAGAAAAGACTTAATAATACTGTTGACCAAGCAGTTACACAGAAAGATCAACACTTCATCTGTATATATATTATTTTGAGCATAAATACAAACAAATCACAATCCAAGCTGCTGAAATAGAAAGAAAAAAAAGATCCTGAACGTGCACCACTTCCACTGTAGGCTTGAGAAAATCTGTCTCTGTTTTGCTGTATTCAATGAATGTGGAACAACCACTGACCCCATGGCAGCATCAGTACAAAAGGGCAATGTGTAAAACAAGTTCTGCAGGGATTGAAGAGGAAAGTAGCATAAAGTAGAATGCAGATGGTTCAAAGAAGACTAAAATCCAAGTTCCTTCCTGAAGAATGACTTTTTAAGGTTCTGCTAAATCTCTCTAGGTCTCTACATTCTCAAAGACTTTCCATCACAGAAGCTCTAGCTCCTGCCCTGTGAGCCCCTGTGAATGAGCAAAGCAAATGCCATTACCTTCTCTATACCCTCCTCCTCCCATTGCTTAATATTCTTCTGCTTAGCTCGTGTGTTACAAAAGGAATGGGTTAAACATGAGACAAAATATTTCCTGAATAGTGGATTTTCTAAGGTTCAACACAAGCCAAGCCCAGCTTGGTTACACAAGCTCAGCCAGCTTTGCTGATATTGTGCTAGGTCAACACATGGATCTATCTCCAACAACTACCACTTACTGCATACAGAAATGCAAGGAAGTCCTTTCAGCTGAATTCCTGCCTCAGTCATAAACCAGTTCTAAAGTATGTCATAAAGCAGTTGTAAAGTATGACTACCAGCAGTAGTTTACTCTCAGAGAAAGGTGACCTATTTGAGGAAAGTAATGATCAGTTATTTAAATCCCTTTCTACGCAGCATAACAAAACATATACCCACAAAACAACTAGGTTATGAATTTGACAGATTTTCTACTATGCCACAAGTCTCTCACTGTTCATCAGTTCTCTACCTGTAATACCTATAATCAGTTTTTCTCATGAAAATATGGATCAAACGAAGTTGAAATGAGGCATGAAGCAAGATGTTGAACTTAATAAGTAGGCTAAAGTAATTAAAGCCTTAGCTAAATACTTGTTCACTTTTATCTGTTCACTGCTGAGAAAAATAACCTACAAAAGAAGGAAAGATATTTCAAATGCCATAGGAGAACACTCATAACCTGAAAAATGACAAAGCAATAGTAACAGATGCCTGCAGAAGTTGCTCCCTTGATGGACTCTTCACCACTACAGGAGCTCATGCTCAGGCACATCAGTACAGGATCAGCATCTGGAGTTTTAAACAGCAACAACTTCTTTAACCAACTTCAGACATTCGTGATTGAGATTTTTGGCCATGCACTCCATATAAAAGCATAATTGAATGACAAAGTTCCATCATAATAAATGACTGCTTGTAATGGTGAATGGTAGGGAGTAGATAGCTTATTTCCAGGAGCAAAATGTATAGTGCTCTCTCAAGGATAATCTGGTAATAGATCACAAGGATCTTCAATGCCACAAGAGACTAAGCAGAACCTTGGGATTTCAGTGAGAAGGCAAACATAACTAACCTACCATAATCTGTTCATGAGGAATTAGCAATTCTCTGCAAGCTGATGTGCTCTATTATACAACCTTCTGTTGTCTCACTGAATCTAAATGACCTGCAGTATCTTCCATTATAGGACATAAAGCCTCTGTTATCATCTCCAGCAAAAACCAACAGGTTCTATTTGTAGGAAAAAAAATCTTCACAAGCATGCTCAGGCTAAGAAAATATACTATGTCTTCAAGGTAATAACTACTGCACAAATACAAATTTGCTATGTCCTACATAGGTGAATGTTATCAAACTCTGCATTAAGTTTATGATCTGAAAAGATGACATGGTTGTAACTAGTAACAGTTTTATTCTGTTATTTTGTTAGGTGGCATTTGTTTGAAGGGGTAGAGGGCAGATCTGCTGGGAAGGCTAGGCTTCTATGGCAGCAAATTATACAAAATTTCTCATTTTCTCATTTGAAATTTCTCATTTGAAATATTTCAGAACAGAACAGAATTGCCCAAATTGAAAGGGACCTCTTGTTGTAGTAGGCGTCTTGCGGGGGCACGGGATGTACGGGACAGGCCTCTCCCTAAACATAGACAGACAGTGCTATCGTGCTGACCTTGTTGCAGAGAAAACAGGAGAAGAAGAAGGATGATAAAAGAATGTGGAAACGGCCAAATAAGGCACAATGTTATCTGGTGTGAACCAATCAGAGTGGGACATGACAGCACGGTTATCTAGGTAAAAATGTATATAAGCTGTGTTTAGTAGTGAATAAACGCCATTTTGCCTCACTTACTTCTGGGGTCTGCGTGAGCATCTGGCCCCGACCTGGTAAAGGGTCGGTTTCGCCCAGCAGTAAGCCCTACACGTGGACAGAGGACGAACACCGGACGAGCGAACGGAGACTACACGCAACACCTCTTGTTATATTAGCAAAACTGAGTTAATGGTTGATGGATCTGGGTCAATAATACTGGTTGTACTAAATGAATTACTCTTTTTCTGGAGTGGTTTACAATGTATGAGAAATATATTCATAGAATCATAGAATGGCTTGGGTTGGAAGGGACCTCAAGGATCATCAAGTTCCAACCCCTCAGCCACAGACAGGGCTGTCAACCACTAGATTAAGTACTAGATCAGATCACCCATGGCCCTGTCCAAACTGACCTTAAACACCTCCAGGGACGGGGCATCCACAAACTCTCCAGGCAACCTCTTCCAGCACCTCACCACTCACTCACTAAAAAATTCCCCAACATCTAATTTAAATCTCCGTTCCTTTAGTTTAAAATCATTCCCCCTTGTCCAAACACTACCTGCTCACGTAAAAAATGAGTCTTGCAACATCATTTCATAATAAGCAATGAAGAAGCGGAAAGCTCAGATGGTAATAAAACAATGAGCATCATCATACACTGCAATTTTTTTTCACATGGAAGAATTCAGTGACATCCCTCTCCTTCATATGCACTTCCATGTCGGACTGCCCCTCTGTTGTCATCTTTTAAATGGCAACAAAATGTAACAGAATACTGGTGGGAATATTTATTCTCTACTACCATACCACCAACATCCTCCTCTGAGACTGTGGGACAACACAATAAAATAAGAGGCACTACTTTCATGGCAGCCCACATACGTGTTTTCCAGTGGGATCTTCAGTGGTAGTTTCAGCCAATGGAATTATGGTTTTACATTCTTCCCCTCTTCCTTGATCCTATACAACTTAACATGCTTTTACAGGCTAAGAGAAAAGGAAGAACTCAGAATTTTAATGATAGAGAAATTGCATAAATGGCTTTTTCTACTGCAACACATTAATGAAGTTTGCCTATGATATTTCTTTCACTACATTAATTGTTCATCTGACTAGCAGCTCACTTGTTAATTTAAGTAACTAATTCTGCTTTGTAATGCTTAGAGTTCCAAATTCTCTTTTAATATGTTTTTCTAGAATTACCTACCAGCAATCCTGTAAAGTTTCAAACATAAAGCTCATTACCATTTAAAGCAGATAACCTTAGGTAGTTAGGAAAAGTGATTTATGACATAAATCATGTCATTTTAGCAAAGATTAAGAGAAATTTTGAAGCACTACAATTTTCATGAAAATTCCCCATATTTGAAGGAGTTACAGTATGTGACTGAGATCTACTCTTCCTACAATCCTCTTCACTTGCTTGCAAGGTTGTGCCTTATTCATTTACATAAAGAGGCCTATTATCATAAAGAGTTTTATTATTCTGAGTAATTTTGAAGAAGAGCATTTTCAATGACCTATCAAACCAAGAGTTCAGGATTTGAGAATTAGAAAAAAAAAATTAGTTGAAAATATTACTTAACCAAAAGAACAGTCTCAAGTGCTACTTTTAGAACTCCTTTGATTACTAAGTTCTCAGCAGTAGATTCGGCTTCACAACTAATTCTGAGCCTAAACAGTGTGACTGACAACTCATGTGCTTAACATTAAAACAGCACTGATGTGCTTTAAACTAGGACCTAAATATTTCATACAGACATGATCTGAAATGTGTATTCATCTTGGACAGGGAATCAGCTACATTTAGACACTTCCTTGTCTTTGAGAATGTGGTCTGAAGTTCAGAGCCTTAAAATATCACATTGATTTCAAAGGGCACTGGATCTGGCATTAATTAGTAACTCCAGCTGCAGTAATATGCTATTTGAAAATATTTTATTAGACTCCTAAAACTCCATGGGATACTAAAGGAATTTTCAGTCCAATTTGAATTAATTCAATGGCAAAACTTTGTAAAAGTGATGGAACAAGCCCTAAAAGAGCTGAAACTAGAAGACTTGATGACACAACCTTTACTGCAAGAAAATTAAGCACCAGGCTGTATCCACTATTTCTCTGCAAAGACATTTCTTTCATTCCAGACTTATGACTTATCTTGAACACATTCAATGAATTTGCTGCCTGAGAAGCAAATAACAGCAATAAGCAACACTGGCACACTACTGCAAGTTTTCAAAGCTAATTGAATCAGCATATAAAAATGTTTTCCCTGTGTAATAAATCTCATTATAATCAACCTCTCTATGGCAGACACTTCCCTATGATATGCAAATTCCAATTACTTATTTAGGATATATTTAGCATTTCCATGCTACTCCAATTTCTATTTAAAAAACATTAGAGTTGCATTAAATGCCCAGCTCTCCTTCGGAAGCTGTTATTAGCAACAACATATGTCAACATAACAACAGCTTTTCAATATTTGGCCTGCAAATATAATTTAGAATGTGAAGAGAGGGTTTCACTGAAATTCATTTTAGGAGTTTTTTGACCAAATTAACTGTGCTGACTTCTTTATGGAAAATGAAAGGGATCGAGTATCTCAATAGATCTAGGTATTTACAGATAACTTACCTATCCTCCCTCATATGATAGCATGAACTTCATAACATAGCCATCCTATATTCCCACAATGAAGTTCAGTTCAGTCTCAATAAACTCATGCTTGATTCTCAAGTCTAAAAAATATCCTATAGCAACACCTACTGAGGGAGAAATAAAGACTGCTGACAAATATATGCTAAAGTAATCTAATGATGCTATGAATCTCTGCCTCAGACTGTGTTATTAAACATTCTTGAGAACAACTAAATATAGTCTGGCATTTTTAAAATCTTAGCACATAAAAAAACAAAAGGAAAAAGAAAAAAAAAAAACAAAAGAAAAAAAAAAGGAAAAAAAAGAGAAAAAAAGGAAAAAAAAGAAAAAAAAAAGATCTTATTGAATAAAAAATGTCCACTGCTTGAGAAAGTGCTCAAAGAATGACCCAAGTAGGGAAAATCCATATAGGCAGCGTATCTTGACATTTGTAAGCCTTCTGGACTAAACATACTCCATTATTCTGCTCTTCTGGGAGTATGAAGAAGTGGAAACATAAGAAAGCAGGTATTGCCTAGTGCAATCCCCTCTCTGTGTGCTGAGTTTCTTGTTTGGTTCCAGTAAGACATGAAGAACATGGCAAAAAAGCTACATATAAACCGTACTCTGAGATTAAAAGCTGAACAGATGTGGAGATGCTTTCTCAGTAGCAAATGCTTCCCTTACATCATAGTTACAGTGAACACAAAAGAATAAGATGAGAATATAATTTGTCCCATGGATAACTACTACTGTATTCAATACGAAGCACATTCCCTGCTGTGATTCTAATAACGTAATTTGCCATATGCTTTAGGAATTAAAGTATTTCCACGATGGTGGCCATCTCAAATGGTGGCAAAATTCAACTTACACAAAAAAGAGAATTTCTATTCTTCTTTTTAATTGCCTTTGCAGTTAATTTTGGAGAATAATACTTTACTTCAACACAGACCAGACTGTCATTAATAATCATTTCCAAAGAAGCATTAATATTTAATAAATACTTAGTGCTTGTTTGTTTTTGGTGATTCAAATGGAAAAGTTAAATTCATATGAAATAAAGAACTGAAATGCATTACAGGGTCAAAGAACTGATCTGAAAAACATACAGCATAACAGTGTCAGCAGAGAAACAAGTATTAATAATTAGAAGTATATAAAACCAAATGTTTCATTGAAAGGAGGCCAGGAATTGAAAACTTATCAAGAAAGGTTGTCTGTAGCATCTCCTAGATAAAGCATCTCTAGCTAGGTATCACAGGAAGCTTTGATGATAAGATGAATCCTTAACTGTGATAGAAAGATATATCATAAAAAGATACCTAAAGGTGCCTACAGAAACCCAGTCTAATAACTGTTTGATGCTAGATTCAAGTATCAGACTGTGAATAAACTAAGGCTGTATCCATTCTAGATAAATTCCCATATCGGATATTTCTATTTCTTTTCTTTCTTTCTTTCTTTTTTCTCCCTCTTTTTTGGCTCCTTGAATATTTAATTACTCTGAGCAAAATAAACAAATTCAAAAGGAGTGACAGAGGCAATATAATCATAGAAAACCCTTAGGACAAATACAGCAGAGACAGAGGATATGGATTTAAAGCTCCACCAATTCCACAGCTCTGGCTATGCTTTGTATGACAAACTGAGGTTAAATAGGCAAGTGCATAAAAGGAGAGAGTCTAGTAACAGGATAAAACAGCTTCTGAAGTTGCTTAAGTATATTCATGTCTTTCGCGTTTCATATTAACTGTATGCAATTGCATCTGGTTCCAATTCTCAGGCACCTAACTCTTCCTGTATATTATATAAGGAAAATAAAAGGAGTTGAAGGTCTTAGGCATAATAACTTATTTTGAGCATAGCCACTATTATGTTTAATATCATGCTGCTTAAATACTTTTTGGACAAAGGCCAGCGTGCCTCTCTTGGAAATGCATATACTACTGAACTGGAACCATGCTGCAGCTGTAAACATGATGATATTGCAACCCATCTCTGGATCTAGCCTTAACAAACTATTTCCAGGAAAACAAAAATGTACAAATCTAACCACTATGTTCTGGAAGAGTATTAGTGGGTACATGGTGTTAGCAGGTTACTTCATTTTTAATGGAGGGATGCTGAGAAGAACTTCTGATTGTTGGTAAAATATTCTGACAATATTGACTGGGCTCTTAAGTATTGTGAAATGTCTTATCAACTTCTTCCGAACACAATCCCTATGTACAATTTGAGAAATACAACAATACACTAAGGATTATAGCTTAGGCTTATTATCTCTCTCTTTGCAGATCAAAGTGTTGTCTGTGATTTTTGCTTTTGTACAGAAAGGGAAGCAATCGGTTACTCTTGCTGTGCAGCTCTGGGGTCTGCCTACTTTCTTTCCAAACTAATAAAATAAAGTAGAATAAAAAGTTCTCTGGATAGACTCCTGAGAGACATGTTCTGACTTTAGAAGAGAAAAAAAAGCTTTGCATTAGGATGATAAACGATGGCCTGTAATTAATTAATCAATTAACAGTTTTTACAATAAAACTCAGTATTGGAAGTAGATGCCTTAAATGTTTCATGACCCATAGTTTTATATGATAAATTACATTCCATCAAAACCCACAGTCAGCAGTTATTTATTGCACAAAGTTCCAAGTAGGATTTTCTACTTCAGAATTAATTTGGATCCTAAGTATTTTGCATTTGTATTGCCACCCAAAAGGGTTCCTGTAAAAAAAAATCATGTTTAAAAAAGAGATATACAGTATTTACAGTAGGAACATACTTGACTTTCTATGATATTAAAAAAGCTTAGTGAAAGGGAACAATGCTCATCATCTAAATGTCTGGTCTAGAAAAATTACTCCTGGGGTAATTTTAGGATGCTGCTCTCACTGGATTCGATTTATGTTCTGCATCTACAATAAAGGGCAAATGTCTCTGCAGTTCCCTGCTGAAATCAGTGTTGAGCTTGTACTGACTCCTCAGTCTCACAGCTTGGAAGAAGGCCATTACAAAGAAGCACAGAAAAGGGAAATGAGCTGCTGCAGAGAAAGTCAAGAGTGAAGATATACTTCAAATCCATTTTTGAGCTCTTGGTATTCCTGGTAGGGATGGATTTTAACAGACAGGTGAAAATAAACTTAGGGCTACTCTCCTCCTAATCATAAATATTTTTATTTTTTATTTTTTACTTTGTTAAATAGATTGATCTACTACAGTTTTTTTTTTTTTTTTTTTTTAATATTTATTGTAAGGGTGCTAAATATCTAATCAAATCTTAGAAAAATGGTTCTGTCATGCCAAAAGACGTTGTTTACCCCATGAAGCACACTGAATAGGTTTGTAAAGTGGGCCTCTGTTATTCTGTTATGTTGTTGTGTTCTTACAAAAGCTCTTTCCCAAAGCTGACAGGGAGAGAGACAAAAGAAGCATGAGTCTGATGATATACTAGTAAGAATTTTGAAACACTATTTGGCAGTGCATCAGATAAAGGACAAAATTCAAACATTCAGACCAAACAATTTTAAATCCTTTAAAATGTGTACTTCTAAATGCTATCCTAATGCACAGAACAGAAATTGAGGAATACGGAATAGCTGAAAAATCAGAGGGTGCTCATAAACACTTAAAAGCTTTACCACTACTTACTGAAATGTAGGTTTTAGGTCTCAAAAAATAGTTTCATACACTGACCATAGATCTATCACTACAATTGCAGACACCAGCATTCCTGAGTTCAGTTCAGCAGCATGCGTTTAGAGTGACACATAGCTGGGAGAAAGGAAAAGCTATGTTTGTTACTACATGTTCTTGGATTATCTCTAAGCTGCCCTGGTCTATATGACATCTTAGGGCAGCTTCCTAGTCAGTTATGTATTTGGGGTCTATTATTGTTTGAATAAGAGTGAACAGACAAGATCTTAACTGCTGTCTTCCAAATATACACAAGTTTGTTTAGACAAGGTACACTGCTGTATTGATTCCTATCTCAGTGATATTCTTCTTGGTTAATTTGCTAGGAAAATGAGTACAATAAATATTCATGAAGAGAATAAGTCCATAGGCATTCAGACACTACCCATCCAAAATGGTATTTTTATTATTCTCTACAACAACCTGAAAGGAGCCTGTGGCAAAAGGGGAGGTCGGCCTCTTCTCCCAGGTAACTAGTAATAAAACAAGAGGGAATGGCCTCAAGTTGCACCAGGGAAGGTTCAAGTTGGATATTAGGAAAAAATTATTCTCCAAAAGAGCAGTCAGGCACTGGAATGGGCTGCTCAGGGAGGCTGCTGAGTCACCATCCCTGGAGATGTTCTAGAAACATTTAGATATGGTACTAAGCAACATGGCTTAGCGAGAAACACTGGTGGTAGGCAGACAGTTGGACTAGATGATCTTAGGGGTCTTTTCTAACCTTAATGATTCTACAAGTCTATTCCATGATTCTATAACTGAAAATTGTGTGGGGTTGTTTGTGGCTTAGGTACATAGCCAAAAGTGTTTTCAGTCTATTGCCACTTACTTGCTAAACGACAGTTCTCAAATTCACCTCATCTATTTGAAGAGATAACATTTGTGTTTTCAAAACAAATAATATAGGACAATTGAAATATCTCAGAAGTTTTCCTTTTTGAAATGACATCGGATCCAGACAGGGAAGTACACTCAGCTCTAGCCACACACCAGCTTTCAGCCATTTATTTTTGGCATAAATAAAAATGTCTTTACTCCAAGTACATGGCTTCTCTTCCTCTCTTATGTCAGTCTTCAAGTCATAGAGTGTAAAAGATGTATGAGCCTCCTCAGAATGAGAAGGACAGTACCTTAGTGTATATATATATATATTTTAGTATTTAGCGTCTTCCAGGTAGTGGATTCAGTGCTCTTGAAAGTTAATGCTGGATATTATCACTTTGCCAGAGACAGGTACTGATGAGACAGGACATGGAATTTTCGTTTGTCCTAGTTTTATATACTAAAAATATAGGGTAAATGATATTTTTCAAAAAACATCCCACATCAGAGCCATTGCAATTCATGTACTGATGCTTACTAGACATGCCTCCGTAACTGCAGCTGCTCACATACATTCTTTCATGCATATTCACAGCTTGCACACTGAAAGTCTGAAAATGAAGAGGTAAAACAAAATGGATTGCAGGTGATCCGACTGGATTCAGCCTGTAGAATCTGAGGAGGCAACCGCTTAAAGCTTTTGTAAGCGCTATCTTACTCAACCTAAGGGATTAAGGCATGGCTATTGCTAGATAACCTATCACTGAGAGTATTAAGTGGGAGTTTGTAACCTGAGGAAAAGCATTCAACACTTTTACTCCAACAGCTGTTAAGATTGCACCCAGGAACCATTTGAACACATACTGACATCGAATTGGTCCTTTCTAAAGATCTATTACAGAACTGCACTGTTTCCTGCAAATCTGTAGTTTTAGGCCAAATTCTACACATCCCAATGACCATGTCTTTCATCAAATAAAATATGAACTACTGGTGAACTGAAAGGAGATTTTAACCAAGCTGAATAATAGGTTAAGCGTTCCATGGTGGAATATGCAAAAGGACAACCTATTCTGTAAAAGTTCAAGCAGCCATATTGTAGATTAGATTGCCTGCACCAGCATCTCTGAAATTCAGTCCATTCTGATATCATTTCAAAGGCAGATGGACAACATTTTGCCAAGTCTGCAGTTTGATGGTGATGGAATTGCCTCATGAATGTGATGAGAGTTAGATGACTACTTAGAATTTCATATATTTGTGAGAGAACAGGGGAAAAATTATCTGAGGTCTTCTAAACTGCAAGAAAAGAAAGGAAATTGGCTATAAGCTGAAGCATCGGCAAAAGGACAAGCTGAATCTGTTTATAAGTATGCTGGCAAAAGATTAAGTGCCTCACAGTTTCAAATCAAAGGACTGACAGCAGAGAAAAGCAAAGGACTAAAAAGAGAAATCTGCAAATACATGTATACTTTGCTTCTGATGTGGGCTAGGAAACAGAAATTAACACTAAAGCAAAGGAAAACAGTAAATGCTTTTATAAACACATTAACAGTGAGAGGAAAACTAGGGAGAATCTCCATCCCCTCTTGGATGCCGAGGGCAACCTAGTCACCAAGGGTAGGGATAAGGCTGAGGTACTTAATGCCTTCTTTACCTCAGTCTTTAATAATAAGACTTGTTACTCCTGGGAACACAGCCCCCTGCACTGGTAGATAGGGATGGGGAACAGAATAAGCCCTTCATGATCCATGACGAGATAGTTTTGGACCTGCTGCGAAAGTTGGATGCTTACAAGTCCATGGGGCTGGGTGGACTGCACCCTGGAGTGCTGGGGGGGTTGGCGGATGTAGTTGTCAAGCCACTCTCCATCATCTTTTGGCAGTCCTGGATAACCGGGGATGTCCTGGTGGATTGGAAACTGGCAAATGTGATACCCATCTTCAAAAAGGGCCAAAAAGATGATCCTGGTAGCTACAGGCCTATCAGTCTCACCTTGGTGCCAGGGAAGGTCATGGAACGGATAATCTCGGAAACCATCATGGACCAACTAACCGTCAACCAGGGGATCAGGCCCAGTCAGCATGGGTTTACGAACAGTAGATCCTGTCTGACAAACCTGATTTCATTCTGTGACAAGGTGACCCGCTTAGTGGATGAGGATCAGGCTATCAATGTGGTCTACCTGGACTTCAGTAAGGCCTTTGACACTGTCCCCCATAACATTCTCGTGGAAAAGCTGGCTGCCCATGGTCTGAATGGGTGTACGCTCTGCTGGGTGAAGCACTGGCTGGATGGCCAGGTCCAAAGATTCATGGTCAGTGGAGTTGAATCCAGTTGGCAGCCGGTCATGAGCATTGTCCCCCAAGGCTCAGTGCTGGGGCCGCTTCTGTTTAATATCTTCACTGATGATCTTGATGAGAGGATTGAGTGCACCCTCAGTAAGTTTGCAGACGACACCAAGCTGGGAGGGAGTGTTGATCTGCCAGAGGGAAGAAGAGCACTACAGAGGGACCTGGATAGACTGGATCGATGGGCCAAGGTTAACGGTGTGAGTTTCAATAGGGCCAAGTGTTGGGTCCTGCATTTTGGTCACAACAACCCCAGGCAACCCTACAGGCTTGGGGAGGTATGGCTGGAAAGCTGCCTGATGGAAAGGGACGTTGGTGTACTGTTGGACAGTTGGCTGAATGTGAGCCAGCAGTGTGCCCAGGTGGCCAAGAAAGCCAATGGCATCCTGGCTTGTATCAGGAATGGTGTGGTGAGCAGGACTAGGGAAGTCATCCTGCCTCTGTACTCAGCACTGGTGAGGCCTCACCTTGGGTACTGTGTTCAGTTTTGGGCACCTCAGTACAAGAAGGACATGGAGTACTGGAGCAGGTCCAGAGAATGGCAACGAGGCTAGTGAAGGGCTTGGAAAATCAGCCCTATGAGGAGAGGCTGAGGGAGCTGGGGCTGTTTTGTCTGGGGAAGAGGAGGCTGAGGAGAGATGTTATTAGTCTCTTCCAGTACCTGAAAGGTGTTTACAGTGAGAGCAGGGTAGGTCTCTTCTCACTGGTAACAGGTGTCAAGACAAGGGGAAATGGCCTCAAGTTGCGCTAAGGCAAGTTTAGGTTGGATGTTGGGAAATACTTCTTTACAGAAAGGGTGGTTAAACACTGGAATAGGCTTCCCAGGGAGGTGGTTGAGTCACTGTCCCTGGATGTGTTTAAGAGCCATTTGGATGTGGTGCTCAGAGATATGATTTAGCAGAGGGTTGTTAGAGTTCTTTCTTAATTCTTAAGTTCTTATTCTTATTATTCTTGGAGTTCTTTCTTAATTCTGCTTAATGTGTTTGTTAGGGTACTATGGTTAGGCTGCGGTTGGAGTTGATGATCTTTGAGGTCCTTTCCAACCTGAGTAATTCTATGATTCTATGATAATGGAGAGGAAATTGAAGTGTTTTTTGTTGTTGTTTTGTTTTTGTTTTATGTTTTTTTTTAATATAGGTTATATATTGTAAATACTTTTATATGAAAGATTCATCTCACATAAAGAAATTGTATAACTATTTAATGTTACATGATAGCAAGAATATTCAAATCTCTAGTAGCTATATTCTGCTTAATGTGTTTGTTAGAACATACACAAAGTAAGCTATGCGCACTGCTTGCAACTCCCTTTGCCATGGTACTTTTCACATTTTTCCCATGTTATATTTAAAAGGAAGTGTTTTTATCTCATTTCTCTATACTTGTTTTCCTTGACATACAGTGTACATCTGTAAAATAAAGCAATATTGGTTAAAAAAAAAAATTAAATAATATTATTTATATATATATATATATTTATTATGAATTAATTTATATTATTATTATTATTATTTAAGTATATAAATACTCCTATATTACATACTAATATAGAAGCATTGTCAACTCATGTCATGCAATACCATATGCCATTCTACAATGAAGACAGAAAAGGAAGGGCATCTTCAGGTATCTCCTTGTTCAGAACATCCCTTTAGTCACTAAACACTAGTAAGACAACACAATAACAAATAACAGCAGATCTATTCTGCGGGGAATGCAAAGTCTTAAGCCTGTCTACAAAAGGACTCAAACTTAGAAGTTTGTTGAACTAGACAATGACTTTAGACACTGAACTGTGTGATCCAAGTAACTTCTACACTGAACATCTCCCCAAACACAAAAGTTTTGCAAACTCCGTATCTGGTTTTGCCTTGAGACTTAGTTTTTACACGTATTTCTACCAGTCTTGCCTTTTTAAGCCCAGCACAATACAGAAAGTAGGCAGGATAGTGTTAAGGTTTCTAGGTTTTATATTCCAGCGTGCGATCAGGGCACATTCAAACACATGTTCAAGGTGTGCTCAATCCACCAATAATTCTCTTTAAAAAGTGGTCTCAGCTGGTTTAGTGGACACTCATCTTATAGAATAGCCTTACCTACAAAATGTGTAGGATCAGATCCATTTGAAATTAATTGTAAGGAATTAAACCTTCAAAATACTTTCTCATACCTTAGCTAGAAAACAAGACAGCATAGATCAGGGCAGTATGGATGAGCCAAGGGGAAGCCATGATTCTGTTTGTCTTTCAGTACCTGGACCTGATTACTTTCATCATTCTCAGGAGGCAGAAAGACCACCATCCACTGATTCAAGAAAGGTCCCTGACTTATTTTTATAAATTATTACAGTCTTCTCCATTTGCGTTAATTGCAAACTTTTGTCTTTCCTCCTTGCCACTTACTTTCTTTTTCCCTATCATGAATCTGGAACAATAGCGTCAGATTTCACTTGTGTCTGTTCTTATTCCTTCTTTTAATCTTTGCCTTACTTTCACATCCTTTCACGTCACAGTACAAACATGTTTGCTTCCCCCTTTTGCCTCTTTAACTACCATTTCTCCTATCTCTTTAATCTCTTTACACTCAGAAACAGCACTCTATATCCTGCCTTGAACTGTCAACTCCCTTCAACACAGCTAAGTTCCTTTTGAAAGTATGTCTCTTCTTGGTATCTCTAACTCTGTACATTATAGTCTGTTCTTTTTTTAACTGAAGGTTTCCCTCCTCTCCCCAGAATCCTCCAGATTTTATTGTAGTTCCTGGTGGGAAATACAAAATACTTTGTACTTTGTCCCCTTCTGTTCTGGTTTAGCCCAGTCAGCAGCTAAGCACCACATACTCCCCTGCAGTGGGATGGGGGAAGAGAATCAAAACAGGTGAAAGTGTAAGAACACATGGTTTGGGATAAAGGCAGTTTAATAGGAAAGAAACAAAAGAAAAAAAAAAAAAGAAAAAAATGATGCACAGTGCCATTGCTCACCTTCTGATGACTGGTGCCCAGCCAGTCCTCAGGAATCAGCAGCAGCCCGCCCCCAGCCAACTCCTCCCAGCCTTATCAATCCACATGACACCATATGGTATGGGATATCCTTTTGGCCAGCTTAAGCCAACTGTCCTGGTTCTGTCCCCTCCCAGCTTCTTGTGTACCCTCAGCCTCTTCACTAGCAGAACAGTGTGAGAAGCTGAACATCACTGTCTTTGTACCACACTGCTCTGAAACAATAAAAACATGTTCTCATTCCAAATCCAAAACACAGCACCATACCAGCTACTGGGAAGAAAGTTAACTATCCCAGTAGAAATCAGGACATCTCCTCTCCCACTACTGAATTACTCCAACATAGAAACTAAATTTTAACTGCTTTATTGGCCCTCTAGCTAGAAGCCACTTTGTTTCTCCTTTTTGCTCTTCTCCCTGACCTGGGCTTGCAAAGATGAGTCATTCCTAAGCAGAGCTTACATTCATACTCACATACTCAAAAAGGTGAAAACAATGAATTTTCTAAAATATGAAATGAGGTCTCCATTATAGATAAACAGCAAGGAGAATAATAAGGGGCTAACAATTCTATTTCTGTTCTAAAAAATTGTTCATGTAAATTAACACATATTAATGATTTTATTCTAAACTGATGCCTGTAATCATACTGCTACTGACATGGCAAGCAGTTACAGAATCTCTTCTATTATCTTCAGCGTTGATTCCTGTGATTCCTTTCAGCTGCATTTACTAGATCGATTTTACCTCCCGTTGCTGTTCATTTTGAACTAGAAGTTTATGATATTTTTTTGTTATTCTTCATGAAACTGTATTTGCAGTAAAATGGTACATGGAAAAATTGAAAGAATACCTCATATAAAAAGTAAGTTTGTTTAAACTAAATTACCTGATTTCTGTCTTTTGCAATTCTGCACATTTAGCATCATTTTGTTTAGGATTAGAGACCAGCAGTAATGACTTATAAAGACTTACAAGTATACTTAATCCTATTTTATGCTAAAGTCTATATTGAATTATGTATTTTAAGTTCCACTCATATGAAGTGCAGAGAAAGGCACACTGAACCAGTCTTATATAGCAATTAAAAGCCTTTTCAAATGCTAATCATTTATAATTAGTCTACTTCAATTAGTAATGAAACCACAAATTGCCTTCTCCAAGAAAACAGAATATATTCCATGCTCTGATTAAAAGGGAACAGGCACCTTCAAATTGTGAAGCAAATGATTGATTTGAAGCAAATGATTGATGTGAAGCAAAACTCTTTCACAATGTTTATCTTTTAACTCTTTGATGAACTGATCAACAAAGACAGGTTTCCAAAAAGTCTCAAAAGTATTATTATCAATTCACATGAAGAAAAGCACATCTGTGTTCATATGTTCACAGATTAAATACATCTTTACTTTAGAGTCATTTAATGCCATTTACTAAGCAGGTGTTATCCTCCCTCCTTTTCTTTATGGGAATCAGATTTTAATTGGCTTCTTCTTACCATGCAATAAAATCATGAAACAACTGGCCAGTTGTCAGTTCTTAAACTTTGCTAGGCAAGAGTCCCAAAAAAGCTTCAAATGGGAGTAAAGGTGTCTTGTTAATTTAGAACCAGCTTGAAGGCTGGTACTCCGTGTCACAGTAGATAATGACATTTCTGAGAAAACACCTAAGTGGTATTTTGATTCAAGACTCATCTAAATTTCATCCTGGATATTCATTTACTCGGTGTAAGTATGCTAAACAGCCAAATGCTATGTTCACTGGAAGAGTGGTTTTACTAAGTCTTAATGTAGATGTTCTCTAGGCAATGCTTTACTTCATGGTCAAGCACATGCACATAAACAGTACTGAATCAGCTATAATGAAATGGGGCAGGCATAAGGCAAAGAAAATTAGATAATTAATTCAGAAAGTAAATTTCTGCTTTCTATTGATATCCCAGCTAGTGGATTACAGAAAATCAATTTTCTGTTCTTTATGTTGTGTTATTAGACATTCTGTTTTCAGACATTTGGAGGGGCTTTGTATAGGTAGTGTTTTGTTCATGGTTTTTGGTGACATTATTACTTTTACAGGAGAATGTGTGGATTATTAAATGAAAATATACAGAATGTTATATCTGTTCTATTATGAAAAACAGAGAAAAGCCACATAATTCACATGAGTGCGTAGGCTGCTGCTGTAAGAGCAGTAAGCAATATATTAATGAAAAGATTGCAAATGGAAAAATATGGACTTGAGAAAATAAGATAAAATTTTGTCAAGAACAAATCTGTCTCAACAAGAGCAGCTGACCTAGGTAGAGTGCTTCTCTAATAAAATTAATGGTATTTAACAGTGATTCCCAGGAGCTCATTTCAGCTTTATGCTTGTTTCAGGAATGAAAACTTTCAAGTAATTCTTCCTTTAAGGTCTCTAAGGTCCTCCATAGGCACAGACTACCTGCTTATGGAGAGGCAGATGAAGGCATAGAAACATAGGTCAGAAACAGATATAGCTATACATCATTCCAATACTGTATCATTTGTAAATAAGGAAAAGGACCATCTACTTAGATTACTTAAATAAGTGAAGTTATAGTAATGATGAATTTCCTGACCAAATCTATAGATAGGGTTGTGAAATAATTAGAAATAGCTGCATAAACCATTTATCAACTATCTAGAATCTAGACAGAAAATCACAGTTTTCTAAGAAAATGGCTGCTTCCCTTGTTAGCCTGTTTATTCATTCATTATCAACCACATTAATAACATTATGGTGAGCTTACAGCAATTCTATAAATGTTCAATCAGATATGAAGAATCATTATAGTACCAAAAAACATCAGTGAAATCTGTTTGATTTCATACACTTAACCCTTTGACTGAACTCAGCTGACAACCTGCTGGTTCTGGAAGTTATTTCATGTGTATAACAAGAAAAAAAAAATGTTCAAAGAAGTTGTCATTTGATTGCAAATGATCTTATGACCCCATTAAGATGATATGAGCACCATGATCAGAACTATCTGGGTTTTGCTTTTTCTCTAAGTTTCCAGTCAAACTGTTGCAATAAAATGCCAAGAAAACATTATACACAACACACGTAAATTGGCTGAGTGGGAAAAAAAAAAAAATAACTTGTCTGGTTTTACTTTGTTATGTGGCATTATGTTACAAAGCCACTGTCTATTAAGGGATTATTCGGGAGATTAGTTAGAGATAACTTATGGGTCAAGGGCCTTAGTTTTCTTACAGAGTTACTTTTAATATCACCCCTAGAAGTATATCCGAGTTTTCTGAAGAAGTTTAAGAATTTATGCCGTTAGAAAAATATGATTGGTATGTGTCACTGTGATACCTTTACCATGTGTAATGGACAAAGGCCTCTGAAGAGTAACAGGAAAAATTGCCTTACAAAAATTAAATCCTGCCCTGAATCAAGAGTTTTTCATACGCCACCATTTAACTACCACCATCTACTTAAAAATCCATGTAAAAGCTAAATATACAATGCTCCGTTATACACAGTAGAGATAAGCACTCCTAGTGCACATAACTTTTTCTACTGCCCAACAGCTTATTTATGAGTTAGCTCCAAGGAGGTCAAAAGAACAGCTCACAGGCAGAGTAAAAGTTGTACAGGCTAACATACAGACCAGAAGGTTGTTAGGATATAAGTGGACACTAAGATGTGATGAAGCAAACATCAATTGCTTAGCTTCTGTGGGAACAAGGTGCTTTGTTATTGGTGGCTTAGCGGTTGGAGATTTTGGGAGTTTTTAGAAGTGAGGCAAATGGATGATGCTGGACATAGCGACTAATAGCTGACTGAAGGATCTGAAATTATCCTTCTTTCTTCCCATAAACCATCACCAACATTAGCAGCAGCAGAGATCTCTGGAGAAGTTCAGACTGGAGAGCTTCTTTCAAGAGATACAGGAGCTGTCTTTAAGAACTGTGCTTCTCAGATGAATGTACTTTGTACCTCCTATTCTCTTGTTAATAGTCTGTGATTTGGAGCATATTTCTGCTTGGATATTTCCAGTTACTTTAAGAATCAAACTTCCTAATTTGTCTCCTACTTGTTCTTCAGCTATACCCAGCTGTGTAACAGACGAGCAAGCAGGCTCCATCATAAAGGAACTGTCTGTTCTCTGCATAAACTGGGATTGATGATTCCTAATAAACCTGTTTTTTGATTCGTACACATTCAGACTCAAAAATGTATATGCAGTGAAGACTGCTGACTATGAGCCCATCATACAGCAGTATGCTTGTGTTCTGCTAGCAAGACATTTTGTGTAGTTATCTCTTCTTGTCACAAGAAAAACCGAATATGTAAAGTAAGCAAATACAAGACACAGAAGCTTTTCTATTTCTTTTTCCAGCATTCAAAGCTCTTGATTACATAGCTATGAATTTAGGTATCTTATGAAATACATGAGGATAAATATGGCCTCTCTATGAGGCTGGTGGGGTATAACTGATTTGCCCGTTGACCTGACGTGCATCAGCCTTAAGCCTGCTGTTATCTATTCTGAAAGCCGAATATTCTTTGGATAAATTCTGTAGCTCCGGAATCAAAGAAGCAAGCTCTTTTTCCCATATTATTTCATCTCTTTCTTCATATAAGACAAATTTTCATCTGATGTCTTTCCAGTTAATTGAATTATCACATATCAGCAAAGGTACATATGGCTCTTTAAGGCAAAATAAATGTATTTCTTTATAAAAGTCTGTAACTTAAAAATGGGTATGATATTTAGGGAAAACAACAATAACCTACTTCCAGCTACACACTTGATATCATTAAGCTTAAGATGTAAGAAAAATTTCCTACTTTACTACTGTGTACCAAAGGATTTTCTCACTGCAAAGGCCAAATGCATTGGCTCTGCTGCAAATCACCTCAGACCTCAAAATGTCTCTTACTTCGTACTGCTTCTCAGCCTCCATCAAAAAGAATGAGGCTGAGCCAAACAAGGCAAACACTCAAGACCCCAGACACCCTGTGACTCCCTTCAGAATTAGGTGCCGCCTAACACACGCTAGAGTAGGCCTCACGAGCCCTGCTTCCATCCCAAGCTAGGAACAGGTCTGGACTCTGGTCTGCATTAGGGCTGAGGCAGCAAAAAGCTATTTTTGTTCTTAGTCCTTTTTGTTTTTTTGGTCAAACAAAGCTTGCACAAACCAGCAGACCAGCTTCTCTATTTGCATCCCCGTTCAGACATGCATTTCACAGCAGACACTTTGCTGAAGTGGGGGAAGTGAAGCTCCCCTCCAGGGGGAGGTGAAGCTTGGCAGCTCTTCTCACATCCCTGCTCCCTCCAGCCTGCACATCAGGCCCAGCCACGCAACCACCTTTCCTTCCCACAAAAACTGAGCTGGGCAGTGGAGAAGGGAAGAAATGGGTTCAGGGCTTAAGTACTCCTGGAGGCTTTACATGTTGCAGAGTGCAGACACAGCCCTTAAAACGCAGCGTGCTGCAGCAGAGATGTAGCAGTAGAGATCCTGCTTTGAAAAGTTACATGAATAAGGAACACATTTTACCTTTGAAAACATAGAGTTTCCAGCAGTAGAAATAATAAAATAATAGCAAGCAAACAGAAGGAAAAGAAGCCACAGTTAAGGTACCATTTTTTCACTACTAATGGGTAGATATTTATAATTTACTAACCCTGCAATGATAATGAGGATAACCTGACAAAGAAAAGAAATCTCTCTCTGACTTCCCAGCTTAGCCTTGCATTTGCTCAGGTAAGCAAGCAGGTTTTCCTTTCTACATGAATATATAGCTCTATTACAGGTTGCACAGAAGGTGCTAGATCTGTGGGAGTTTATCGGCGGTGCACCAAGGCAGGCTCCAGGAGACAGGCAGAGGGAGGAAAGCAACAGACAAAGCCTTAGGAGCAGGGGTACTCTGCCCTGAGGTTACACAGGGCTCATGGTCCTGAATCTTTAAGTAAGCAATAGCCCAAACAGAGCCATAAAATGCAACACTTAAAGACCAGGGGGTTATTTTTTTCAGGAGGTTTGGTATTTCATCTCATGTCTTTATGCTGTTATACAGCATAAATATATATGATATATGAGAATTTCTTAAAAAAAAAAACACTGTCTTTGATGTGCATACTGTTTTCCTGGTATTTTAAAAAGAAAATAAGCCTTCAGTCTTATTTGGACAATACTTCTAAGATTTCCTTACCACTGTGTCCAAACAACAAATGTTCCTGTTATAATTAGTGCCTTGACATTAACAAAATCTCTAAGGTATCTCTTCATGGAGCTTTTTGGAATAGGCTGATTTATTTAATTGATGAGTAGCTTTGTATGTGCTTATTTTTAATCCTACCCATTTATCTTATGAATAATTGCTATTTTGTAATTATTTGAGAGAAATAATACCAATATTTTTAATGATAATAATGAATGACAAGGCTTTAGCAAGTATTTTTAATGTTTGTAAAACAATACTGATTAGTCAGAATGAAATATTTGTTCATTTAATATATGAGCTTGATTTTTTACTCGATCTCAAGTCAATACAGTGCATCCAACAAGCTGAGCTAGTCTTTGAAATCCATAACCAGATTTTTTGTCACACTCATGTACTTCAAAATCTGCAGAATACTCTTGAAGATCTGTATGTTACTGGTTAAAGAACATGAAATAGAACCAAAAAAGAACTCGTATTGCATTTTACCTTCTCTCTAATCTTCTGTATCAGCCTGTAGCATCACGTTGAGAATTTAAATGGTCTTTGTGCTGAGGTGGAGGTTTGTTTCACCGAGCAGAATGGCTCCATTGTCCATCACTAAGGTTCCTCATGGCAAGGCACTACAAAGAATGAGTATTTTTTAATGAATGCGTATCGTCTCTAGGGTGGTTCAATCAGGTTTTCAATGTAAGTTACATTTTACAAGGTCATATTAAAAGTTGGAGAATAACTATCCCCTTGTTCACTAAAGATAAGTTTTTACCACTTAAGCAAAAAAAGAGTGCATAAATATGGTCCGCAGCCACAGCCTGAAGAGTTCTTAAAAATAGCAGGGAATCCATCTTTGGATGCCTGGCCCTGAATCTCTGCCTATGATCCAAAATCCATTTTAGGCCCTTAAATAGGCAAAGGAGCTTATAAAACCGCTCATTATCGAGTCATGTCTCACCAGTCACTGGCTGCCAGCAAAATCCATCAGCCCCATGTCATCAGAGACCAGTCATCTTGCTTCTGCCAAGTTCACAGACTACAGAGGCTACATTTTGATAATAGAAGGCCTTCAAGTGTTTCTGATTTGACATCTGAAGCTTTTTCAGAAGACTTCCAAAGGCTGTTAGGGTATATTCAAACTTAAATACAGCCAGACCCTCACACACTGCCTCCCATTCTCCCCATTTTTGTTGTTGTTGTTGTTTGTTTTTGCTTCTTACAAAAACATCTTTGAATGTGATTTGCATTTTCAAATTCTGTAGGGAAAGTGCCCTATTGATTTAATAGAGATTATAACGCCCAATTTTAATGACTTCATTTTGAATCAGTCTAATTAATATTTGTAGTATTTTAGCATATGAAATGAACCTTTTTCTACATTCAATGCTCCTCAGAAAATGTTAAGAAAAAAAAACCCACATCACCAATGTTCATAATTTTCAACAAACTTTTTGAAAGCTTTTTCCAAGTTTGAAAGGTTCATCTGCTTCACTATTCGCATCCCCCCTTCCTAGACAAATGTAAATGCTTTGCTGGTCGTTAAGGAAATGATCGTTAACTCTGCGGCTGATATGTTGTAATTAATCTCACAAGCAAAACTTTTCTGAACAAGCCATACACTTTGTATCAGTTTTTCTTTAAAAAAAAAAAAAAAAAGCAAACAAGGACTAAGCACGTTTACAGTTAGAATTTTCTCTCTCTGTTGCATGCATGTCATGTACAAACTCAGAGCAAGAACTAAGGTCTTCTCAATATCACCATGGAGTAAAAAACACTAAAACCAGAATGAACATTCTTTCAGACTGTGGAAAAGCATTAACCATATACTTCTTTTGTAAAAAACAAACAAACAAACAAACAAACAAAAACACTATAAATTTTGTTTCAAACTTTCGAAGACCTAGCATGCTTGGGAACTCTGCTTTCTTATCTTGCTTTTATTGTACACATATCCATGAGCAGAGAACAGAAAGAATGTTTGGTTTAAACAGAACAGCAACTTTAAGCAAGTTATTTCAGTTTAACCATTATTCGGTTTTGAAGTACTGTGCCTATTAAATTAAACCCCACTTAAGTTTTGCTCACATCAATCTTTGTATCTAACTGTGCCTTTCCATAAAAGCTCTTAGGTGGAAATACCACTACTTTATCTTCTAGGTTATATGAACTTCTTCCTGCTTCTCCCATTAAAAAAGAAAAGACTGAAAAGCGATAACTATTCATCAAATTCATTGTGCTGATAATCCCCTAAATTCCAATCTCAGTGCAGTTTTTATTGGTTAAAAACTTACTTAAGCTCTACTCATGAATTATTTATTCAAGAATTGAGGACAGACAGTATCTTATGATCCATAATTACAAATCAAGTCTCATAGCAGAGTCTCTTCATCACTCTGGTACTCTCTTGGCAATATAAGGAGAGCTTTGTTCAAGTTTTGTATCTCTAATATCAGTTCTTTATTTCCCTGGGGACTGCATAACACTAACCAAAAATCATTCCAAATATTCTCACAACAAACTTACATTGACACAGCTGTGGAGTCATCCCTGTAGATGCAATGCCATGGCTTCATTAGGCAAGCAAGTGTCCTTATTATCATTCCCATACAGGCTATACTCTGACCCTTTTAAAGGCCAGCATTTCACTGCCTCCTAGCCTCTAGTGTTTGTGCAAAATGTAATATGGCAGCTTTCAAAACTTAATGCTGCACCTAAACACAATACCACATGCACATAAGCAGGGGGGTCATAAAAGCTGGAAAAAAGCAACAGCTTTCCTTGCACTAGAATTGCTGGAAGAACAATTTTCTGAACACAATTCAACTCAGTCACCTCAGTTTTAGCCTGAGGTTGGACTTGCTCTGCATCCTGGAGGAACATTTCAGTCTCTGCGGGCTGCATAAAAAGTCTGAAAAGGTAAACTTCTCAACACAGGTGTTGGAGCTTGAACCTAGGAGCAAATACTGTGAGCGCTCTGACCTTACAGCAAGGGTGGTAAGGAAATGGAACAGGTTGCCCAGAAAGGTGGTGGAAGCCCCATCCTGAAGACATTCAAGGTCAGGCTGGACCAGGCTCTGAGCAGCCTTATCTAGCTCTAGGTGTCCCAGTTCATTGCAGGGGAGTTGAACTAGACAGCCTTTAAGGGTCCGTTTCAGCACAAACAATTCTATGATTCTATGACCTAACAGAAGTGGGAAGCTCCAGGATCTTTCTGTGTTAGGGAGCTTGACATGTTTAGCATCCCAAGCAAAGGAGAAGCTCAGAAGAGGTCCGTGAGCAGGTGAAGTGAAGGAGGAACCTTCAAACACATCAGGTTTCAGTCTGTACTGTTCAGAATTAGTCTGCCTCTTCAAAATGCATGAAACAAGACTGTACACCTGCATTCTAGTCCACATCTATCAGTGACAGAATATAGAAGTTTGCTACATTTGAAATTCATGTTTCAGCTGAAAAAGTACATGGGGGGAACATCTTAAGAAATACAGCCTTATTTCTGTTATTCTGTAGATAAAGCCTGAAGTTAGAAAAAACACATCCTGGATGTTATGTGCAAGTAACCTAATACACGATAATATATTCTTTATAGAGTCTAACATGCTTCTCTTTACACTTACAGTGATATCTTCAAAAAGTTTATAATATTATAGCTCTGCAGATATCTAGATGGCTGACTCATTCACTTTTGAAAGAAGAAGCAAACATTGCACTAAACACAGCAGTTCCTGCTCAAAAACTAATTACACTAGCTTGAGAAATAACTCAAACACCTGAATGCATATTTCCATTATCTTTAAATGTCATTTACTCTAAAATCCTAAAGTCCCTGGATATGTAGAGAGAAAATAAATGCAAACTTGCTGTTTTATATATATGTGTATATGCACACACACACACACACACACATTTTATTTCTTTAATGATAATGATTGAGGGCATTGATTACTGTTTCAAACCAGAACCCTCATCTCAACTCTCCAAATCTGTGAATAGTCACAAAAGAGTGTCTGACAGTGTGAGATGCAAATCTATTTTTTTGGAAAAGCTCTGAATATTAATGAGCATTTTCTAAAAATACATTTAAAACCTTATGATATGGTAATTCGAATCACAACATTAAAAAATTTGTTTGAGTTCTCAGTAATGATAAAGAAGTAGTAATTCTGTCAAAGGCATTTGTACACTTTCACAAGAGAAGAAACAGAAACACTCTCTAACCCAAAACTACTGTGATGCCACTCAGGATCAGTGTACTCTCAGATAACAAAATACCAGCTAAGCGTGAGATTTGCATCTTCACTTCAGATTTCTCACACTTGAACTTCTCCCTGCCTTATCAATGCAGCTACCACAAAGCTTAGCAAATGCAGCCTGAGTGAAAGTGCTCACTGGAGTTCTGACTGAAATCTTAATTGTTCCTGCCCACTCTGAGCAGCAAGACATGTCTGCGGGCTTGTGATAAATTCAACTGAAGAACAGGAAAAAACTGGGGGATATATGCAAATAAAATATTAACCTACATCTGTAAGAGTTAACTTGCCAAACTGTATTACACATATTATGCACATAACTTTATTTCATTTATACTTTAAATCAAATGGCCTGATCAAAAGGAGGAATACTCTACCTGCACTTCAAGCAATATGGGTCAGTTTAAATATGCTTAATGTTACCGTGTCCCTAGCAAATTTATTTCTGTCATTTAGATCAAAGGCATGTATTTGCAGCATTTTCCATGCCTGCTCTATAGATACAGATACATTACTTTCATAAGAACCTGGTACTAATTCTATTGTAATTGTTCAGAAAATACTAAAAATCACAGAATTTAATTCTGTGAAAGCGTCTCTTTAATAAAATATTGCTGTTTTTTTTCCTACAACTATGTCATTATCTATTCTTTTCATGCATTTCATTTCTGAAGTTTCAAAGTGTTTGACAACAACAAAAAAATCAATTATAATCCCAAAGACAACACTGCAGAAACATGAAAAGAAATATAATAAAATTAAATACAAAGTACTAAATTATTCAAATTAAAAGTTTTATAGGTGTCCGTAAAAAAAATAAAAAAAAAAAAAAAAGAAAGCCTTCAAAGGAAGAAAAAAGGCAACAAAGGGTTTGAAGACTGATATTTGTTTTAATATCTGTAATTAGTTTAATAATTTGGAAATACTTCTGCCTCATGGGATAATGGCAATTGTCTATAGAAATTACATAGGAACTCCATTATTCTTTTAACTATCTGTACACCATTTTCAGACTCTTCGCTCTGAAACCACATGAACACAGAAATACTTCATGCTTCCACTGTGTCTTTGTTCTACAGATCTCAAAGCAAGTTGAACAATTTCAACATTGTGAAAAATGAATATTATTTTTACTAAATAACTAGGGAAATGGAGGCACTGTGGTTCCTGTCTTCAGACATGTTGCATGTTCCCGAATAAAAACTGGTGGCCAGAACCACAGAGGTGCCAAACACCCTTAATTTACAGTGATGTACGCATGAGTAATGAAGTCTCTCTGTTAGTAGCATCAGCCAAACTGCCTTCACTTTGTTTCCAAGTATGAACCTACAGTTCAACATTTTGTGTGCCCGAGTTCAAAAACATTAGGTGTAAGACTGATCATCTGATTACATATTGTGGCACAGTATTCAGAAACCTGTGCTAAGGAGAATTCGTCTATCTCATTGGTCAGCCTTCATTGCAAAACAAGCTGCGAATCTCGCAGATGGTGTGCTTACCATTATTTCTATCAACAGCATCTCAATTTTACAGAGGAAATAAGAACAAACAAATTAAGAGCTGAATGTAGGACTTATCTAAATTCACCTGGCTCAAGATGATGCACTACCCTAGAGATAATGGAGGAATTAACATAATGAGGCGAACAAACGCTCCAGAGATATAACTTCCCCTCCAGTGCTTCTGCAATGCTTCCGTTGCTCCCTGAGTGCTAATACCATCTCAGGGCTGCTGACAAGAAGTGATAAAGGACAAGAATAGAATGCTGCCACAGCATTGCCCATTCCCTTCATGCTCTCCACATGTATGATATGGGGCTCAGAAATAAGCTGTCATTCTGGATGAACCAACATGGCTAACTCCAACCTAAAGAAGCCACCAGCAAATGATGCCTGGGGACACAGCAGAGACAAAGCAAGGTCAGAGTGGTCCTTTTCATGAAGTTTCACCATTTCCGGCAATCACAAATTTAGTAAATACTCTCCTTATTATTAAACGTCTTCTTTAAAAAAAAAACAACACCACAAAACAAACAAAAAACAACAACAACAAAAAACCCTATAGTTAAGAAACACTGATGTTTGAGTAAAAACATTTTCTGCCATTTCATAATAGTAGCACCTTCAGTCAAGGCCACAGCTAGGGGCAGAGGGGACACTGCCCTAAACATCTGGGTCTGAGAGAGCTCAATGGCAGAGCTGTGGCCAGATTTTCAAAGAATCATTTGAGCTGGAAGGGACCTTTAAAGACCATCTAGTTCAACTCCCCTGCAATATACAGGGACACCTACAGCTAGATCAGGTTACTCAGAGCCCCATCCAGCCTGACCTTGATTGTCTACAGGGATGGGGCATCCACCCACCACATCTCCGGGCAGCCTGTTCCAGGGCTTCACTACCCTTATAATAAAAAGAAACAAACAAACAAACAAAAATATCTAATCTAAATCTCCCCTACTTTAGTTTGAAACCATTTCTCTTTGTCCTATCACAACAGATACTGTTAAAGAGTCTGTCCTCTTCCTTCTCATAGTTTCCCTCTAGATACTGAGGGGCTGCTACAAGGTCACTGTGGAGCCTTCTCTTCTCCAGGCTGAACTACTCCAGTTTCCAGGCTGACCACCCTCGACCTGCTGGCCACACTTCTTTTGATGCAGCCCAGGATACGGTTGGCTTTCTGAGCAGTGAGGACACTTTGCTAGTTCACGTACAGCTTACCATCCACCAGTACCTCCCAAGTACTTTCTGGTAGGGTCAGCTTATACTGATAGTGGGGGTTGCCATGACCAATGTACAAGACCTTATCCTTGGGGTCAGTGAACATGCCATGGCACTGCTCAGTACACCAGCAACAGTAAAGCCCAACACAGCAAGTTGACCCAGAACAGAGCATAAGGCACAACTTTCTTTCATGTTAACTCACACTTATTTGAAGTGGGTACATGCAACAAAACTCTATTCTCAGATAAATGAAACCCCAAAGTTTGCCTGCCTCAAAGGCATGGAAGCTCTCACATCCTTTTGTGGTCATTTCCATTCAAGCATATGTTGCCTATCAACAATTAATTTACAGAGATACAAAATTAAAATGAAGCACAAAATGAAAGCAGCTGTCATCTACCTCAGTCCACTGTTAGAATTATGTCTTTTGTCTGTTTTGTGCTTAAGGCACTGTACAAATTTTAAGTCTCTGTTGGCTTTTTTTTTTTTTTTAAATTAATCAATTAAGCTATTTAATTATAGTTTAGAAGCTCTACTGGTAGGATGCTCATTCATGTGATAAATCCTATCTTATTTTTTATTATAGATTATTATAGAATAGTTTCTCAATTTGCATCCTTTCCCCCCCCCCCCCCCCCAAGAAACAGGGCATTACAGATAAGCTATTTCTTCTGCTTTTGAACACTAAAATGTAAAAACTCAGGTATCCCTTCATTAAAGACATGTTTTATCTTGGCATACTTCCTCTCGCTTTCTTGCTTATTTGTTAATGCTGCCTCACTGATGATCAGATTTTTGGCTATTTCCTTGAGACATACAATGCCTAGTGGCTAAATTGAACACAGAGCTCACTGAATAATGAACTCTCATCTGACACTGTGATTCTTCTGATCAAGCATCATTATAACTTTGCCAGGTTCTATTTAAGAAAGCTAATCACCTTCTTATTGAAACACAGGCTTTTATGCAATTTTTATGTATTAACCAGTGTGAACTTCACCCCTATTAACATGCTCACATTTTCCTTTGTGTTTTTTTTTTTTCCATGTCCACTGGTTCTTCACAGGGTTCTACTGCTACGCTGCTCCAGGTAGTTGGAAAGTCACCCACCCTGTTAACCTCTGCAAAAAGAACACTTGCTCAATTTAACTTTGGCAAGATTCAACTTTGGATGACTACCACATTGTCATGTGAATCTGCATCAGGTGGCAGAGAGAAAAAAAGGGATTTCACAGGGCAGTTCCCTTCAGCTTAGGGAAATTTCAAGAATGAGTGAGATCCAGCCATTTAAAATGTAGCCATCTAAGATCAGTTGAGATCCTTCTATTTCATTTACATGTTATGTTTCTTACTATCATCTTCCTCATAAGCATGTGACACGAGTTAATTATTTGAATGTTCTGTGAAACAGGGAGGGATAGCAGTGGAGAGAGCAATGCCTTACATTTTGCAGAGTGATTGCCAGTAAGGAGCACCAACCTGCAAGTACAAATCATACTCAGCTACAAGTAATCTAGAATAGAAAAGAAGAGCATGCTTATTTACAGAGGTTTAATGTGTAACTCTTTTTCAATGATTTTTCCAGAACCTAACATACACCAAGAAAATCTTCCAGGGACTTAATTTGTAGTGTAGTCTATAGCATAAAAGCATCCTCTCCCATGAGTTATGATCAAACACACTGTCAGCATGAGACAGAGTGAACTGGAACCAGCCCAGTGTTTCCTCAAGCCACAAATAAGGAAGTGGTAATAGGAGATAGTGATGTTTATTGTATGTTCTGGTTGACTACACTCACACCCAACAAGAATTTAACTCTTCTGAGACTCAATACACCTTTCTGTAGAAACGAGTATTTTCTAGAATAGCAGTTTGAGAAATGTCACAGATCCGGATTAGAGAACTTTGCTTTCAAATGCACATAAACTGTTGTTGGGTTCACATCTGGAACTGAAATCAGAACTCAGCCCTTGGGGCCAATGTAAATAACTTGAGATCCTGGGCTAAAGAGGGCTAGGATAGCTTGCAATATTTTAATTTGCTGTCCATGACATTTCCTGGGACATATTTACTAATTATTGACATTATCCAAACTTGCCAAATTCTCCCTTTAAAAAGGTTTTACTATGAGATTATCTTGATGGAAGTGGACAACAACACTGCTGTAAGCAGTGGTCACTTATGCGTGCACTCCAACTTCTGTTAACAATTGAAAAGCTCAGGGGTTTATACAACAGGTAGTACATGATTGCCTGCTATAAACCATTCAGCATTTATATTTTGTGCATGAAGGCTTTATGTTTAATTATTCAAGATGTACATAGAATGCAGAGTCATGGAATATTTCTGTTGTTCAATTTATTGCTGAAAAAGCTTAAGTCTTTGTTCATCTTTCCACATTTGAGGAATTAAAAAAATCTTCAGGATCCAGGAAGGTGAATACATGATAACATACATTCAGTATGAATGTAAAATGCATTTCCACATGATTTTGTGTAACAACAAACTTTCCAATGAAGTCATCAGCTTCACTGAAATAATTTGAAAATTGACATATGTCACATCTTGGACATAATCCTCACCAAGGTCACACTAAGACATTCACAACTAAGCATAATGGGCTCTGTGAACAGTACTGTGTACAAGAAAGTAAATGCCACTCTCAAATAAATTACTACAGACAACTCAAAGATGCTTTAAATCTTCTACCTTGAGTCTTCCCCTCCCCCCCTCCCCCCAGAAAAAAAAATTCTACTAAGGCTATAAATATTTATTTATTTATTTATAATCTTTGTCAGGTAGCTCAGAAACCTTCCATACACCTGTCCATAAGAATATCTATGCCAGCAGTTTCCTCTACTGTCTAGGCATTAGAAAGTTGAAGGTATACAGATATATTTCTTCATGATGTAAGAAATATCAGACCATTAAAATTAAAAAAAAAAAAAGAAGGAGCAATAACATTAGGCTGAAATAAGTATATTCATTTCACTTCAAAGTCCTGTGTTTAAAAAACAGAACAAAACCAAAAACCTTAGTGTTTCCATGACAAAAGGCATGAATGTTCAAATGGGAAATTTTACATGTAAATAAGTTTCTTGCAAACCACACATGCATGTAGCTTATAAAACACAACTGAATCTTTATGGTTGTAAAATGTTTAGCTGTTGATTTCATGTAATTCTTCCCAAGTAGAGACAGATGGCTATAACTGATATATGTGAATTTAAAGTTGTGCCTAATTTATAGACTTTGATACAGCTCTTCATTATTACACAAAAAGTATTTTTTCTTTCCTTCCTTATTTCATTTTTATTTATTTATTAAGGCTGGTGAGTGCTATAGGCAAGTGCCTGATTTGAGCACAAATCTTTACTCTGGAATACGCCTATGCTGTGTTTGGCCCACAGATGGGCTCATCATGTCGCCCACTAACTATATGCACAACTAATCCCAATCTTACCCTACACTACCCTGCTTCACTCCTGGGTCCTGCAGCCCAAAAAAGATCTCTGGCTCACTGCCTGCCTTCTGTTAGCCTGGAAGCTCAGGCCTTGATGCAAGCCAGCTGCAGGCCAGGCCTCCTGGCCTTTTTGTTGCTGTCCTCTGGCCCTTGGCTCAGACCAAGCTGCTCAACACGAGCGCTCCATCCTCCTCCGCTTCCCCTACTTGATTAAATCTCACCTGCCATTCATATTGACCTGTGCTTTGTGGGATAAATATGCTCAACAGAAAAGCCTTCCTTGGACACATTACACTTTCTTTTCTGGACTATTTTCCCTGTACTCTTCTATACTAACACCACAGCAAGTCACAGGATCTGCTTTAAGCTGAGGTTAAACCTTTAGAAATCTTACCTTGCCTACTGAGCATTTGCAGATAGTTAAACACACAAAGACCAAAAAAAAGACCTACCACATATGAGAGGAGATATACTGAGCAGAATAAAATATATTTCTTGAAAATTATAGCCAAAATTGGAAGGAATTATGTACATTTGATCACTTCAGGTCATTTTTAGATAACCCTACTTACAGGGTTATCACGAGATCACTGATATTTTGTATGAATGGGATAGACAGTATGCTTTAATAATATCTACTAGTCAACAAGCTTTCTTCTACTTTCCTGCTTTCTACTTTACACAGTTTTAGCCCACTAAGTTCAGTACTGGTTACAGTAACAAAAGTGTTGTTCTGCCATAAATTGCTAAGCTTCTCCACCCCTGAACCATCTATATGGGAGGAAAAGGGGCTGGGACCATCTAGGCAACCTGACTCAAAAGAAGTCCTTAAACTCTTAAGCTATCTTATAGCCCTGTAGCTGCTCAGAACTATTGCACTGCTCAACACCAGCTTACAACATGGTAAGCTCACAGTGTGGGACCAGTGCTGCCACAAGGAGCTAAATGCTCACAGTTACACTTTTCTTTACAGCCATGCCTTTCGAGGACATACTTTGATTATATTCTTTACAAAGTTTTGTGAGCAAAGAACTATGTGGAACTGTTCTTGTGAGATTTCTATAGCAAAAGCGAGTGTCTTGCAGGTTCATGTGCAAGGCCACCCATGTGAAAAGGCAGAAAATTGCCCTAGAACTTGACCACAGAATTTAAGTGTTAACTGTTACACAATGGAAAACTGCCCACACCACAAAAAAAAAAAACTATGTTAAAAAGCACAGTTAAGAAGCTACTTAAAATTTAATCTGATTTTAGTTTCAAGAATTTAACATTTTAATTTCAAAATGATGACATTTCTAGTATTGAGATTAAGCACTTCTCAACATTTATTCTCATAAGCATAGGTTGCACTGAATACTGCACTCAAACTGAAAACACAGGAAGGTGATAAAAACGTCCCAGCACCCTTTAATGAAGAATCAAATCGAAGAAATTTTACCTTTAATTCCTTCTTCAGCTGATGAAGTGACAGACTTCCTTTTCGAGAATCTCTCCCTCAGTTTTTTAGGCAATCCTAACATCCAGCATGATAAATACCCACATTATACCTGACCCAATGCTTACTGAAATCACAGCAGTTTCTCCCTTGATGTCGTCACACTACATCAGACTACTTGATAGGTAAAATACTGAGCTGACTTATCTCAGCAAAGGACTGGATAAAATACAGAAGTTTTTGTATGACCAGATATACCATTATCTTTAGTTATCAAGTTTAGTTTCAGGAACGTTTTCAAGAGCTAATTCTCCTAATTTTACCTAGACTATGCAAGAAATGTATCCACTTAACACACCTAAAAGTGAAAACTGCCTTTGAGTACAAAAGTGCCATAAAGAATTCTGCACAAATTAAAAATTGTGCCACACTAAACTTACAATAATGTAGAATAATGTCATTTTCATGACCAAAATAGCTTTCAACACAGATTTCAAGTACAGTTATTCCCTGGACTGGAAAGTATACTTATTTTGCTCTCTAAACTTGAGGAAAAAGAAAATCAAGACAAATCTTTACAAAACTTACATTTCTGGTCATAGAGCAATCCTATTTGCATGCATAGCCTGATTAACAGATACTATTAGGCTCTCTCTTAAAATGCTGCAGGTGGCATGCCACAGATCACAGTAAAAATCTGAGATGGAGAGATATAGAATAAACAATGTATGACAGCTCTCTCAACACTAAAACCAAGCATGTTTCATTTCTAACAGGGCTGGCTGGGTCATACAATGTGATATTTTCCTGAGCTCAGATCATTTCCTCTCAGTTGCCTTAATGCTTGAGTAGATTTCTGTCTGAATTAGGGAAAGAAAGGTCACCCATCCACTTGTTCTTGCTCTGACCCTTTCCTTTTTTTGCCAGGTTTTGATGTTCCTTCTGCAAGGATCCTAACTACAGCATGCTCCCCACTGTAGGATGCACAGACAGAAGGTGAAATATGACAGGAACGATGCCTACATCTTCACCCTCAGGAAGAGATGCTCTCACTTCAGCCTGGTGAGAACTCTCCGGCTTGACTACAGATGTATGTCTTTGCATATTACATTTTGAGATAAAGGGTAAAACCTCTCTGCTAGGTTTGGATTAAGTGTTTCAAAGGTAAATAATTCTTTGAAAGAACAATCTTGGAACAGTCCCACCGAATTCATAACTTCAATCAAACAGTGAAAAAAGAAATGAAGTCTTAACCATGCTAGTGATTACTTACTGATTTCAAAGTTGCTATTTCTTTATTTCCTACAATATGTCCACAGTTCTTAGTTTCAGAATATTTCACATGAAAAGAAGCTTTCTCTCCTTACAACCCAGCAATTACAGTGGGTTGTAAGAGGCTTAGACTCAAAAATAATCTCTATCTGAATTAAAATGAGCATTTAGGAAAATACCTTACACACCAAATAATAAAGTACTGTGGGCTGGGGCCCACTCAGTCTCTCATTTTTTATCTATTAGATACATAAACATTCATTAATGCAGGAAGCTGGGCATCCCCAGTGAGTGTTCTAAGCAGCAGGCTATAGAGTTACTTTTTGTATTGCTGACCAAAATAGATGCTTAAGCATTATATACATAGCAGAGCTGTTCCAACAGAAAAGTATGACATTCTGTAATAGCATATAGTTCCACAGTTAGGACATTTTCTTCCAAGTTAGAAGGGGGGAAAAAAGCACATCTTAAAACTGCTAGAGATTGGTACTGGTCCTGATCCAACACACAGAAGAAAGCTGCAGCACCTGTTCTGTGATAACAGTTCTAGCCTCCTGCAAATTTAGCTTTTGCTTTTATCTGAAATGTCTGTAAATGCAGTTTTGGTTGAACAAAGCACGTAGCTTTGATTAGCTGGAAAAAAGAAAAAAAGAGGAAGGAGGGAAGAGATCTGTTTCTTGTCAACTGGAACATTTTCATTTATTTTTTAGTTGGTCACTGAACTGACAAATCAATTTATTGTGCAGCCCAAGTGCAGTTATCCTGCCCTGAAGTCAAATCAAGCAGCATATATGCCGGCAAAATTTGGCCTTTCTTTTTCAGCTGCAGAGTTCAGCTCCTATTGTAGGCTGTGTAGATTCCATGGCAGTGAGTGCCAGTGGGTAGATGAGAAAAAAAAAGAGAAGCTTTACAGTGATTAAGAGATTACAGTTACTCTGCAAGATATAATTAAAAGAGAAGGAAGCTTAATTTCTCTAATTCCTAAAATGGGATAAATCAGAGCAAAATATATTGTATTTTTATTTTCATAAAAGTAAGTATTAATATGTGCTTCACAAAGCATTGTATCACTACACATTTATTCCAGCAACAACAAAGCAGATGTATACATTAACACCTGCTGAGATAAGCACTTTGCACTATGCTAATTCATACTGCTATCTATTATGTTTCTTTTTATAATTTCATCTAACTTCTTAATTCATAATCAGACAACAATTAAGAGGTAATGTAACAAAGTGGTGGAAATGTGGTTATTTTCTGCAACCGAAAGCAAAACATTAATCCCTGTAACAGATTTACTTCTTCACCATTTACTGTGACCAGTCTGAACCTACAAAGAATTACTGCTAGATACTCTCTGATCAAAAGTAGAAAGAATTTTCTACTTGCTCTTTAAACCCCATATCAGTAACTGGCCAAAACTGTAATTCCCATTTCTTGGGAGCACGTGGATTTCTTCTGGATTAAACTTCTCTGAATACATCATGTTCAATAAAAGAAAGCAAGAGAAGTAGCATCAGTAAGGAAAGAAACCCCTGCTCACTGTAACACCATGAGGAAGGGTGGCATTTTCATATACTCTGGTAAACAGGACCAATATGCCACAGAGTTTGATGGAACAAAGATATCTGGAAGGGTTTTGGAACACCAGAGGTGAAAAACGCCACTCCATATCATCCTCTAAGCAACACAGCACATGCATGATAAAAACCTACAAGTGTTCTGCCTCTCTGCAGCTGAATTATCCTCAGCAAGGCTCAAGACAGCCTCTGCCTCTGCTCTCTCCTGGAACACTTGATTTAGTGACCCAGTGGCCTCATTTAATTGTTACAACTGCCTTGAAAAGTCTTTGAATGGTAGAGTTTCAATATTTAAAATACAAGAAAGTACAACAGTGTTCATCTAACCCAATATTGAGTCTATACAATTTCCCTAAATTCTGATAATTTCTACATCAAACCAAGATACTCCAATCCAACTGCTATGTCTTTCAGGAAGAGCTGAAGACTGTTTCAGGGATCCAGCGACAAATAACAAACCACCACATTTCAAGATGTACTGTTTCAAAAATGAATTTAGTTCATTTAAATATACATTTGTTCTCCAAATCTAAAATTTGGACCATTCACAGTAGAGTTCATTAAATACAACCTATGCCTCCTTTTAAACAGAAAGATAAATTATAAAGAAGTAGAACAAATTAAAGCATTATCAATTCTTCTCTTTGGAATCAGATGAACATTCTGAGTACTTCAGTGCTCCTCACCTATTTTTGTGTGAGAATTTTGTGAGGAGTTAATTTGACAGTAGAAAAGGTATTTTTGCATCCCTAAAGTGGAGGAAGATTATCAAAAGTTGGAAATTATCAAGAAAAAAAATTATCAGGAATCATCAGCAAGATGATCTACTCAGAGTCTGAAACCCATACCTAGCCTTAGGTTTGGCTTCTCAGAAACTGAAGACGTATAGATAGGTCTTGCTATTTTAGATCCACTGATGATATATAGAGAGAAGTTAATGAACTCAAGGTTCATTTCTGCTCAAATGTACATTTGGCAGCAAAAGAAGAAAATGGAAACCACTGGAAAATCCTTTACCTCCTACTTCCAGACCCAGTATTTTCTTGCCAAGAACGTGACCTGTAGGATGTTTCCCTCTCACCATCCCAAAGCTGTGTTTAGTTAACAAAAACATTTGAGAAACTACACAGAGAGATTCCACAGAACAAAACCACCGATGTCAATGTGCAACCACTCTGCTCTTGAACTTCTGCCATTTTTTCATTTGGCAGCCATCCTACACCCCTACTCTCCTTTGTGTTCCCCATGCACCCTTTTTCCATCTCCCTCCACCATCTCCACTCACCACGCCCTCTCTCTTTGTGGTCTCTCTCTTCTCCTCATTACGACTAAAGAATCCTCTCCTAGAAATTACATGAAAATATTAAAAAACTCAAAACTCCACAATCCCTGAAAAACACATATATTCAAATAAAAAGAACGAAAAATAAAACACAACAGAAAATAAAGTCTGGAGTATAATACCTGCAACCACTGTACTTGTCTTTTCTTTTTGTTTGTTCTCTGTCTTCATACTACATTCACACTGGTTAGTTCAATAACACTGCTTTGTTGTCTTAGAGTGCAGGGGTAGTTCTTGTTACCTGGACATCCTTTTAACAAAACCATAGTGACTGAATATATTAGCAAGTATAGAAAATAAAATGTATCGTTTGACTTTTATATCTGTTAATCCTCATCCTATGCATATCTTTTGCCTTGTTTTTTTTTTTGTTTGTTTGTTTGTTTTTGTTTTTTTAAACTTTTTCAAAAAATTCAGATGCAAGACTGAATGGATGTCTCCACAAGGTATATCAATCCATTTATGTAGTCTCATTGCAGGGTCTAACTTTGTGGTAGCTTTGAACTCTCAAAAGAGACTGTTAAACTCTCTATTTCTTTTTTATGCCTCATGCTTCTATCAGTACTAAAAATCTGTTTCATAGGAAGTAATTATGAGCAAAGCATATGCACAGAAGATATTCTATCCACAGTGAAAAATACTGATGTTTGCAAAAACAAAACATCACATTTGGGAAAAAATAAAACAAACACTGCAACAGAGACATTCATGAAATTCCTATGATTGTTAGAACACTTTCATTAATTTACAGCAATCTCCTGTGTTGCTGTAACAGCAAAATACAAAGAACTCAACTACCAGACCTTAGTAATATTCTTTCATGCGTATGTAAAAATTCAAGAACCACAAAATAAGAACAAAAAGTAGTGAAATCCACAGTCCTACAAGTAATCCAGTTTACCCAAAGTCTGGGTAGTACCAGCTGATCTCAGAGAATCCCATCAAAAGCATGGGCTAATGGCTGAGCCGTATGAATGGAGCACCCAGCCTCCCAGCAACTGATGTGGTTGATATCAGTTCCAAGTGCAGCTGATACTGGTGCCCCAGTGATCAAGGAAAACTATCAGGGAAGTAGTCATGGGCAGCTCATAGAAAACCCAGCCAGCTGCAAAGAAGGAAAGGCTTTGGGGTGGCCGAATGAAGACAAAACAAGGGTGTTCTAACTGCACAGAACCAGGAAAAGTAAAAAAAAAAAAAAGTAGTAGCAACTAGCAAGAGCAGTTTAAGAAACAAACCTAAAAATGAAGTAGACAACTCATTTCAGAAGAACACAAAGGACAGGTGCCTCCCTGAACTTTGAAGGACAGGTGGCACCTAGCTTTGAGTCTCAAACAGTTGGTTACAAATAAATTACAATGAAGCATACATTCAGCAAATAGAATTTTTCTTTGGGAGAAGCCATATTTTTCCATTAGTTGTATATTTTATACTTGTCCTAGTACTACTGGATAGAGTTCAAAATTTTCAAAATCATTCTCTTTTGAAAAGAGGACATGACAGCATGACAGTCAAGCTGGTGAATGGAGCTACTCTGCTTGGCAAGACAGTACTAAAGCTAGCTAATAAGAAACACCCAGAACTCCATGTCACCTCTTTCAAAATGAGAGGCTGTGCTTGTTTCTCAAGTAACAGACACAGGATGAGGTAGTGCTATTTTCCCCACATGAAACAGCTATTGAGCACAGTAAGAGCACTTCTCCAGGCTGCTTGAATCATCTCCTATCCTAGAGGAACTCAAGCCAGTGTTCCCACCTGTCTATATAGGGGTCAGGTACCACATCTATCTGAAGCACTCTCACTTTGGAACATCAGAAAACACAGAGAACAGTGCTCAGCTGGGTCATCCTGAAGCACGATTACCACCTTAGCCAGAAAGGGAGCTTCAAATCCCTGTTTCAAAAGCTGACAATATTGCTGAAGTTGTCCCTTAGTATGGAGACTGGAACCTTCAAGTGAATATAAACATTAAACCCCATGCTGCCACATATTTTCTCCCTGTCCCACTGAATCATGAATTATTGCCTATCTAAAATAACAGAGATACATGAGGTTAAGGAAAACCCTGGTATGTGAGAAGTCTGAATTAAAGTAATGTGAATGAATTATTTAATCATAAAGCAAGTGTATACACTGGGAGAATTTCACATCAGCAGCTCTTTAGCTCACTTAAATCTAAGGTAGTATTTATTGCTTTTTTAAAAATTGACCTTTAATGCGTGATCTTGAGGTGAGCAAGGCAAGCAGAGCAGGAAGGAGAGGGCACAGTGCTCTGCTTCTTTCCATCCCTTTCCACCTCCTACACCAGAAATGGTAGAGATGGGTATGTACTAGCCAGGCTCAGCCCTCCTGCAAGCCACAAGGGAACAATACCCAGATGCATACATCTGGGATCTAGAGGACATTCTTTCAATATGGAAAAAAATCATCAAATACTTTGTTATCTTTGGGAAAAAAAAAAACAAAAAAAAAAACTTGTGGGTTTTACTGCAAATTTGGTAGGTTCTACCATCAACAGTGATCTAGGAAAGGTCATTAAGGAAGGTTCTATAATTAATAAGTTACCTGAATGTAAATCACACCACTGAAAGCTCAGGGAGCATCATAATCAGAATTTAGCTTCCTTCTTTGCATCTTTTCTGCCACCTGTGGGACAAGAGGAATCAGTTTAAGCTTTAGGATTCTTCTCTAGGTGCAGCAGTAGATGGCGGATGAGACTGAATCCCATCTCTGGGTACCCCAGGGCCATCAGTGCCCGTGGCAGATTCAGAACATTTCTGGGCAGCTTGGACCTGGCTTCCCAGTGGGAAAAAAAAAAAAAAAGAAAATTCTGAACTCTACATTTAACCACGTTATATATATATATATTTAATATATATATATCTTAACCACAGCAGTGTAGTATGCTTGATATCCATGCTGAATTTCTTCATTTCCTTTTAATACAGATTCTCAAAAAAAATAACTGTTAATAGTGGCTATTCCATTACAAACTGCCAAGAGAGGCAATTATAGAGAATTTCCCTGTGGCATTCTCTCTCTTCCAAAGAATGAAAGGGGGTGGAGGGAGAGGTGCCATAAGTTTAGAAGCAAAACACTGTTATTATTCTGAAGTGAGAATGACACCCTTGCATTAACACAGTATGAAATCATAGTAGCAATTTTCATGCCAGATTATTTTTTTTTTTTTTTTGTCAGGTCACTGATTTTCAATTTTATCAATACTACATAAAACTAAGGAAGATAATAGAATAAAGAGTGTCCATTTGGGCTCCATTACTGAAGCAAGAGCATGATGCTCCCTCTGTGAATTAAAACTAACTGATGCACTCATAAGAAATACAAGTTACTCTTTTTCTGGGATAACAAATAAACCAAACCCAGAGGTTACAGAAAAGCAATATACCAAAGCAAATCCAATATAATTCTGTTACTACAGTTTACAAGTTGATCTTTATATTCTTCTAATATGCCACAAACTAACCCAAAGAACATACAAAGCCCAGAGCCATGATGCAACTTGTTTACATACTCACTTGAACTCACATTCTTACAAATTTCCCCAAAAATGTTCATCTAAACTGAAATTAAATCTGAAATGACTTTAGTAGCAGTGTACTGACTCCAATCTTTCAAATGCTTTACTCTGTTTTCACTGTATTATTACAACTGACCAGAGGTCTCCTAATGTATAAGATATGACAAAACACAGAAGAAAGATGCAAGCCATTTTAAAGTACGCCTGCAAAGATACCACCTATGAGGGCTCCAGTTCAAGAAGAAAAGCTCAAAAATTGCACCTCAGTAACACAGCAACTGGAGATACATTTCATCAGTCAGAAGCATTTAGGAGATCCTTAAACTAGAGAAGGAAAGAAAGAAGAACAAAGACAGGATGGCTGTTGCTTACAAAAGATCCAGACAAGTTTGCTGTTGGGAAGCCTGATTGTGAAGTACATTAATGTTGGCTTCCATAGCTCCAGCAGACTTTACATTCCCTGAGTCTAAACCTTATCTAAACCTTATCTAAACCTTAACCCAATCAAGGAAACCTTTCCCAGGAAAAAGGGTAGCCAGGACATCAAGTTTTCTCTCAGGTATAAGCCTGTGCAAGATCAAACGTGGCTTTCCAAGGAGAAACGCACAACTTTTTTCTTCAGATGTGACTGGAAGCCTCTGCAGGCTTTCAGAAGTGGAGGATAATTGTGGCAGAGGAGAGAGCCAGCCCTCCTCCCTTTATTCTTCATTTCTATCCACAGCAGGGGCACCCCTCATCAACTCCAACTGTGAAGTCTGTGAGTCCTTCCCAGACTTCTTTTCGCTTTGGCCACTCAGAGTCTCTGGGGAAGATTACTTTGTGCTCTCATTTCCCAGTACATTTGTTTATGTACAGAAGAGATCTAATCAAGTTGGCTGGAAAGGACATAAAGCTCAGTTTTGTCAAATCCCTTACCTGGATGGATGAGGAACAGGTCCCTGCTACATTGCTTGCCCACATTGCAGTTTAGGTAAGCTCTCATGACAACAGTATGTCTATTCTTTTCTGTGATAATTTAAATACGGGCAATTGCTATTTCATTTTCCATTGTTCTTCTAACATACGCATTAACATATTTGCCTACAAAAATATTGCATTTTGAATTAGACGTTCAATGATTTCTTATAAGCCTAGATTCTTCCCATCTCCATTTGAAAATAATTAGTCGTTCTCTCACTGTGGATGATTAAAATGTAACTTATGCCACACTTATTTTATGTGATCAATGTTGGTACAATGAATAGCACATGAATTAATAATGTCTAGCCACTTTTTCTAATTGTTTCCTAATGTTCTGTTATTATACTTTCACTTGATATTCACTGTAATGCTAGTTATCACCATTCTTTTTCATTTTTTCCATAAAAACTGTACATTTTGCCTTTACTTTCTGCAAAGGAATATAAACAGTGATTTCTCTATCACTCTCATGTTTCAGAAGGTTGCAGGCACTTGTGAACATATTGTTTAAAAAAAAAAAAAACAACAAAAAAACACAACCCTTTCCACAGGATAAATGCTCATTTGAGAAACTTCATCCTCATATCCCACTTATAGCTACAGTGCCATCAGCTCTTTAACAAAAACTCTCAAATCTGTAATTCACTCTTGAAGCTTGTTGGGTTTTTTTGTGTTTTCTTTTTCTTTTTCTTTTTTTTTCCCCTGCATATGCTGAAATAAACAAAAAACTGAATGTGCCAAGTCTTCAGTAGGAATTCACTGTCACTGTTGGTCTCTGACTAACATCTCTGAAGCCTCTCTTTCCTATTGGCAAGCAATGATTAGTGTAACCTCACTGAGGGGCAACAATTGAGCACACACTTCTAGTGCAAATGTACAGATGTACTAGCTTACATTTTCCTAGAGAATTCTGATTGTCCTGGTTTTACAGTATTTCGTAAGCAATTTGGCGTGATCCAAAAATACATCAGTTCCAAGGCATCTGTTCACAAAGGTCTGTCCACGAGAAACTCTATTTTTCTCATACCTACTGTGTCCAAAGTTTCTAGGTTGCATCAGCCACCTTCTTATGAGGTACCTTTACTAATCTGATCACAGGCTGGGAGCAGTCACCAAAAGGAAAATCACAAAATCACAAACTTGCCATTAAGCAAAACAAATTTTTGTAATTACATGTGGTATTACCCATACACTTATGAGAAAGAAAGTAAAACACTGTGTAGAAACACATTCATTTAAAATGTGGTACCTAAATATGATTGGAATTAACCAATATAATATTCAAAGGAATGCGTCCAAGTACTGGTTTCATTTGCTATTAAGCTTTGTTTGGCTTGACCATAACTCCCAGAACAAAATCAACAAAGACAATACCACAGACTATTTTCTTACTAAACACGAGGAAAAAAAATGCATTTTGTGGCTCTTACTGCTCAATGACGAAGCATACAAAATATAAAACATGATATAGGCTGGCTCCAGGCTTTGTTTCATGTCTTCATCTATGTCTTCAAAACATCTTATCATGCAAAATAAGAAAAGTATTTCACATCAATATTTTATTGAAATTCTTTCAGAGAAGACTTATATACATTATATTTTCAAGATGAGATGCAGACTATTTTAGTAGCAGAAGAGAGCAATATATTGGATAATAGCTGACATTTGACTCCCAGGGATTTTCTTTTATGAATCAAAATTCATTTAGTGATAGTAAAGTAGAAGAGTGTGGCTAAGAAATCGATAGAAATGTTCTGTATTCTAGTTATGGAGCATAGAGATAACCTTAAGTCAACATTAATGATGCTAGTCTGCGTAAACATTGACAAAGCCAAAGGAACAGTTTTAAATAATAGACTTCAACAAGCAGATATCAACAAGCTGTATTAATGGAGATTGCTGCCACACTTTATGATAGCTTTAATTTATTCAGAATGTGGAAATGATCAGTGACATCCAGTTGATAGCTGTTGCATGATGTAATTTGGACATATTTTTCTAACTACAATGGTCATCTCCTCCCTTCCTCTAGCAGCTGTGAGGTAACAAGATCTCTTTTTAAATACATGACATTTATTTCCTGGTTCACCCCAGCTCCAAGAAAGTTGTTGAAGATGGTTTTATTTTTCTTTTCCTGATTAGCAATGAACACACCAAAAATGACACTACTGAATTTAAGCATCCCGTGCACTTATAAATCAGGTAGAAGTCCACAAAATAAGTAGAACAGGCATATTGTATTTCCTGACCATCCCAAGTGTGGCAACACTGTTCAAACAGTGAAACATTAATACAGAAGAGAGAGATGAAATCTAAGCTGTCTATTCCATACATGCCTGATTAAGTCTGTCCTTCCAACTCAGAAAGAACTACCAGACATGACTGACCCAAGCTAGGGGGTTAAAGAAAAAGAAGGAGAAAAAAAGAGTTTTTAACAAAAAGAGCTCCAACAGAAAGAAAGAAGCATATCAAAGTAATGCAGATAAAGACTAAGATATATTTCAAGTTATTATATCAAATATTAGTTCTAGGACAAGTATTCTTCAATTTAAGCAGTTAAACGCTCTGTTTGTGGACCCCAGAAGCATAAGGCAACTCTTTGATTAGACAATAAGTAAAAATAAGACCAAAGAAAATCTACTTCTGTTCTGATATAATTCAGGGATTTGATTTTTATTAAAACTCGATGATCATTATGGTCCTTTTCAACCGAGGCTATTCTATGATTCTATTTGCCTGTTTGGATATCAAAATGTAACTTTTCTTGATTCTAGCTGCTTGAAATAGAACCATTCTTGAGATCTCTCAGCTAACATTTTAGAGCATCTACTTAATTTTCAGTTTATTCAAAAACAATTCCATTTTACTCTAAATGACAAAGCATACTGCAAAGAAAGCTGTCAAACATACCTATAAATATGTAGTCCAGGACTCTGCAACATGTTTATCTTATTTCATTAAATCGAGCATAAATCAGAAGTTAATACTGAATATTCTCTAAATTGTGGGGAAAAAAAACACATTATACATTAGGTGATATTAACAATGTGAAATTATTATCCAGTGTCACAAAGGCAAGGATAAATACACAATTCAGGTCATAATTTATTTACTGAGTCTTCCAGTACTTCTTAGCAATACTTGCTAACAAGGACTCAGCTCCTGCACTTCTGAGGAACAAAACAAACCAAAAAAAAAAGCACGTATCTAGCTCTCATGGTTATAAAGACGCTCTCAAACATACAACTTTAATGTACCCCAAAGATACAAATGAGAACGCAAATAAAAAAAGACATGTTGGATTCTTTCTTATTTCATGATTTAAGTAGAACTCCAGATTCTTGAACATTTAACACGAACAATACTGTGTATTCAAAATGTCAGTAAAGACAATCTTTGCCAGCGGGATCAACATAGGAAGAATAAGAAATAAAAATGCCCAGACAAAATAAGTGCTTTTTCTCTCCTTAGTTTGATTTCTTACTAAGAATTCAAAATATACTTACTACTCTCTATTGGGAAATGCATATCAATTCCACCTTTATTTTATGAATATTTACTTAGCTGAATACTAGTGCTGCTAATCCATATTTTATGAATATCTGTACACGCACACACTACATGGAGGTTGTTTCCCTTGCAACACAAATGAGCTTTTTCTCTTAGCAAACATCTGTTTTTTTAGACAGTGATAAAGAGTGAGTCCTGTTACCAGCCAAAATATAGCTGACTGCAGAGAAGTTTCTAAGACTATTTGCTAGCCAAGGATTATTTTTTTCATAGCATATATTTTTGAAGAAGAAATATTTTTCCCTTTGTCCTGTTTTCTTCCCTTACGTATATTATCTTTAATGAATAGTAATGCATTCCATAAAGGCAACTTAATTACTTTCAGGAGAACAAGCAGCAAAAATCCTCAATGACTATGGGTAAAAATGCTTTTCTATTCACTACCTCTATCATGTGGTATTTTTGTATCAGCTATTTTCCTTTGCAAGGGCAGGGGGAGAAGCATCAGAAGCACTTTCTGTTCACACAGGAGAGAATAATTCAATATATGTGTTTCAGAAAACATTTCTCAGGATCCTTCAATTCTATTTATTTCAAATACCACTGCCTCAAGAGTAATAAATATACAACTGCCTGGGGACAAAACAAAGTGTTTAATCTTGATGCAAGTGGTTGCACAGTTGTTAAACAAGAGAACCTCAGAATTTGTTTCTTTTAGACACAAGGAGAAAAGAATCTTATTCAGTATACTTTCTGATACCCAAATGAATTAAAGAACTTTGGCCAATGTTAGTGATAGAGATAGTTTAGACAAATTATTTCTGCATAAGAATTTTTGCATACTGAACTTACAAGCAGTAATTTAGCAAAACACAGATCATATAGGAAAAATATCTGCAATACGGCTGCATTTATATTTTTGTTGTCTCTAATCTGGGACATGAGAGAATTTATAGTTCCTTTACAAAATCTCATTACTAAAGTGTTGCAGTGTGCCACCACCATAAACAATTCTACTTTCTTGCTTTGTTCACATGAAAACAAACAAACAAACAAAAAAACATGCTGCCTTTCAAATTGTTGCTTAGTCCTGTCTTATTTCTATTTGTGCACTCAGGGTACCCTAAAGTGAGTATTTCTAGATTATTACAGTGATTTAACCAAACCATATATTTGATCTTCATCTGAAGTGAAACTGTTCAACTTAAAATGGAAAACACAGTAAAACAAATACCTATGCTTTGGCTTGAGAAATGTGTTTGGAAGTAAGTGTCAGTGGTTTGTCTAGTCAATTCAGAAGACAGCATCTGTTTAAGTAAAATAATTATGCATCAACCACAGATAGCAAAGGCATTAAAGGTTACTAAAATGTCAACATTATATTTTGGCTGGAAAAAAAATAAAAAATAAAATAAAATAAAAAGCCTCAGCTTTCAATGTAGAAGTATATTATTTCTCTAATTGTACTTTGAGCATCTGAACAGTCTGTAAAACGGTTTCTCCAAAGGAAGTAGATCTCAAACCCAAAGAACCCAAATTTTCCTGATTTACTGTTCCAACTGTAGTTAACTCACTACTTAGAATGATGAGACAGCAGTGTTCTGGTCTGATAGAAATGACAGCCTATAAGTCCCTGCACAGTGACACCAGGCAGCCATGCTCTGTGCTTGGCCACTGAACTGGAAACCTGAGTTCGATTTGGCAGAAAACGAAGGCAGAAACTACTTCATCTACATTTATTTCAAAATGAAAAAAAAAAAAAAAAAAGGGTCAGAAGAAGATGAATTTCATTACGGTTTTTTTTGTTTTGTTTTTAAACAGAATTATAGGTTTTTTTTCCTCACCTTAGTGAGGATGCCTAATTGCAGCACTTAAGCAAGCAAAGCTAGAAAGAAACAACATTCACAATGATGCTCCTAAGATAAGGATTATCTTCAAGCCAATCCAAGGTCAAAAACTCACATGAGACAACATGGAGGCTATGCAAATACCTTCAAGCAGCACGGATAAATGAATTCCATCACAATGAACATGCAAGCTTATACAGAAAAGAAGGAGAAAGAAAAAAGAAACCTGAAAAATATAAAAGACAAGAATGGTTTACAAACCTTCATCTGTGAAGAAATCATTAATACAAGAATCCTAAATACTGAAGGCTAATTACCAAATCCCTCATAGAGATACTTACAGTGTACTTACAGTACACTGTCCCTTAGAGTGCTCTGCTGTATGAATATGAAAAACAAAGCTTCTTCTCACTAATGTGAACTATACTCCAAGCACTAGCATGGGAATACAGCAGTAGGAATCCTCCAGTTTTGTCCTAAGTCCACTCAAATAGTAGCTATTTGTTAGAGAATTTCTGCATAAAAATAGAACTATAGAATCATAGAATGGCCTGGGTTGACAAAGATCATCCATTTTCAACCCCCCCTGCTACGTGCAGGATCACTAACCATTAGACCGGGCTGCCCAGAGCCACATGCATCTAGGGATGGGGCATCCACAACCTCCTTGGGCAACCTATTCCAGTGTGTCACCACCCCCTGAGTGAAAAACTTCCTCCTAATATCTAACCTAAACCTCCCCTGTCTCCGTATAAAATAATTCCCCCTTGTCCTATCACTATCTACCCTGATAAATACTGGTTCTTGATAGTGCAATATCAGGGAACCATTAGTACAAAACAGAAATTTTGGTTTTGTAAGAATGCACGTATATATGTAGTGGCATATCTATATATAGCACTGAAGAAAACTATTAAAATGGATTTTTGTTTTATATGGGTAAAAAAATCTAAGAATAAAACAAAAAAATTCTCTTCTGGAAGTCAAAAGTGGGTGACAAATAACCTTTACAGCACGATTAAATTATAGACTGTGATGCAACATGATCCAGTAAAAAAAAAAAATACTGTCAGCACAAGGTATTTTTGCTACAGGGTAGAATCACTACTGCTAGCACTGTACCAGCTTCCACAGCCATTCCAAAAGAAAACCAATAGAAGGACATTTAGCAGTAGCATGGGCACATATAGACCTTCAAAGCACAAATACAACTGCACTGCAAGGCAAAATTAAAATGATACAAATGTAAATCTAGAATTACTTGCAGTTTTTCAAGACATGACATTCTCAGCATCATATACCTACCAAACTCTGAAATCCCAGAATACATTTTTACATTCTCCTAAACCCATATCAGCAATGAAATACAAAGTTATACTGCACCTTCTACATTTTCAACATGTAAATCCAGGGAACATCTGGACAGAGATATGCACAAGGATTTAACTCCCAGCCACTGGCATTGCTCCAAATAGCAGACTTCTTACAGTTGCAAAGGCTCTTCTGCACCAGTACAGGAGGAAAACACCAGGCACCCTCCTCATCCACTGCTATACAGGTGCATTTACCCTTCTGTGTTAATTTGGTGCCTGGCAGCAGCCTTGCTCCTGAGCTAGCTGACCTCCTTTCCAGCTCACCACTTGCAGGAAGCTGTCGAACATCCTCTACCTGCTTCTCTGGGGTGGCTTGACAAGGCAGCACTCACCAGGCCTCTCCAAATGTCTACTGTTCCCACAACAGACCTTCTCAGCACAGAGCAGAAAACTGAAACATTTAGTTGTGTTTATTTCTCTCTCTCTTCACTTAACCCTGCCTGGTAGCCATCTGGGCAGCACAAGGTCCTGAGCACATCTGGAGACATTCAACAAGGAGCACACCAAGAGCTCCCAGATGCCTTGGTCAGTCTGCACACACAGGCATCATTTTGTTACATGACTACACTTCAGGGTGCAATGTGTTGGTTTTCTGGGCAGCGTTTCTTTCTCCTGCCCCATGTGATGCCCATTCTTCTCTTTCCTACTCATCTCTCTCACTACCTTACAGAGTCCTATTACTATTTTTTTTTTTTATTCAACTTTCCTAGACCCAGTGCTTTTCGGTACACTTTGTGTGACCAGAAAGAAAAATTGAGCATTGGAATGGATAATAACATAGACATATTTCTCCTGCTTCAGTTCTGAGGCAGCAACTGATCTGGAGACACTCAGACATTTCTCTACAGAAGGGCTCTATAAATATCTGTACTGGTGATTTCTAGCTTCCTTTGAAGTGTCAGGCACTTGACATTACCAGAGACTCCTCTGCATTAGGGAGACAGATGTGATATAACATATTAATCCCAAGAGGTAGATTGCCACATCCACTCCTGGCACCCACCTAAAACTCAGAAGAGAAAAGTAAAAGTAAACTGCTTTGAAGATGTTTGTTGTGACTTTATCCACTTAGAAAAATAATGTCAAAGGCAAATACTGTATTACTGGTATCTGCAGGACGGCCAACATCAGTGTTACAATGTTATTTCTTCTTTGTTGTGCAGCAACTCTGAGGTCTTTGAGCATAAACAGGTCGGGACTATGTCACAGTAGAGCCTAATATGTTAACTCAGGAGAGCATGCTTTGCTGTATCCTCAGGAGACACTGCTGTGATACATTGCACCACAACCAAAGAGTGAGACAAGATAGAAGAGGTTCTGTTACAAGTGAAGGATCTATAGTCTTCTGGTTCTGGTAAAAGCCAGAGTATTTAATCATACAAGGTCGCCAGAAAGGAGCCAGGGAAAGGGGCAAGACAAATGACTATTTGCTAGCAAACAAAGCCTTCCTCATTGTGTTTGTAGCACATGTCCACAGAATATCTGCTATAGTACAGCTATAACACAGGAGGGCAGGAAGGACAAGTTCCTTCCAGCTTTAATCTCATTCATCCCTACCCACCAAAGCAACCAGAGAGCACAGCATCCCAGTAGAGGGCACCTGGAACATGGTGCAAGTGATTCCCAGGCTTTTTCGTTGCCACAATCTGTAGTAGTAACATTTTTATATTTTTGCTCTACAACTGCAGACAAAATTCTAGTAGGCTCTGTAGGATTGTAACAACCATACTGAAAGAACATCTGTTTATGGAACACAAATAATATAAGGCCTTTATCTCTTTCTTTTTCCTTCAGATATGAAAAGGTACTTAAGCCCATACCTCAAACAGGGTTTCTGTCTTTTATATGTCACTTAACTCCCACTGAACTCAATACCTAACTGCCTTGGAGAAGCTGGCATTTAGGTTTTATCTAGACAATTTCTGAAAATACCTTTGATTCCCAGGGAAGTAAAGGAAGAAACATTTACAGTCTCTCTAATGCCAGTTAATCAGAAGTCTCTGCCCCCAGAATTAAAATATCTCTTAAGTTGCTTAAGGAGCAGATATTTTTTCTGATTTTTCAAGAAAAATTAAAAACCAAATCCCAAAGTTGTTCTGCCAAGCAAATTAATTCCCAAATCTGTCCTTTTAAAAGTGATCAGTACCACAGAGAATAGGTTGCCTTTACATACTGCTGTCAATTTCTGGCTTTGTCCAAGGACTTGGTTTTTGAAATGTAAAGAACAGGGTTGGTATTAGTTGTATATACAAGTATTACAAGCTAACTTTGTCTAATTTATAGACAAAAAATGACCGAGAACAATGTTACAAGGTCCCTCAGTTCATTGTGGGGGGAAAAAAAATTAACTCCACTAGTTTCCTGAAGTTGGAAGTCATTTCATATTAGATTTATCAAACATATCCCTCACATTAAAAGGAGACAAGAAATCCTTGTGAATGGATCAATAAGCTCATTCCAAAAATTCAAATCACTTCTACAAATGTTAAGTTTCAGAGAAAAGAGTCTGTGCAGAATACCCCTATAAAATTGTACTCTTAAAATATGCTTTAGAACAAAATCCTCTCATACTGTTTTTTTATTAAAACCTCAGCACTGCCAATAAACACTGCTGATCTGAAGGTTAAAGTTGTGTGAAGCAGTACCTTTAACAGAGAAGAATTTTTATTATTAAAAAAGTGCTACAAAACCTTATGGTGTTTTAAAAGGAAAGCTGTATATCTTCTTAGAGACAACCACCATAATCCTACTGAGGAACATTAATCTGTGCAGCTGGAATATTCAAAGAAGACTGGTAAAATATTTGACTAAATTCTCACAGTAAGTTCTTAATGTTCCTAGGCAAAACTCTTTGGTAAACTGTTCTTAATGTTTACCAGGTGTCCAAAAGCAGATGAAAACCTTTCTCAAGAGTCCTTTTAATGTAAGTTAAAAAGTAAACAATTAGTTTGGAATACAAAAAAAAAAAAAAAAAAAAAAAAAAAAGGATCTTCTTCCCCCCTGCTTCCCTCTAAAGTAGAGATTCGTGCTACTCAGAAGCTGCATTGAATTAAGCAATTCAGGGTTGGAGGGGTGAATCTTGCTACATTGATGAGAAGGTTCTTTTAAAGAAGGTATATAACTTGTGATCTACATAAATGAATTTTATTTTTAATCAGATATTAAATAACCCAACAACGCTAGTTAATGCTCAAGGTTTAGAGCAACAGAAGAAATGCAGCCCTCAAAATCTAGTATTATATAGTATATATATAAAGTATATATATATACTTTATAACAAAATAAAGTAGGTAAACTATTATTCAAGCACTAATAACAAATAATTCTGGCTTTAAGCTCAGCCATGAATGAGCAGAGTGCAGAAATCTCACGTATCTGAAGTACTAGGGAATGTGATCCCATACTGATCTCATGATAACTCGTGAACTGGACTCTTCCAAAGCAGGGAGGAGGGCAAGATGCAATGCCTGTGAACATGGTCCCTACCTGCTTCTTTACAAAAGGGACACCAGCGGATGCAGATAAACCTTCCTATCTCTGCAGGGGGAGGACAGTCCCTCATGCACCATTTAGCCTATTTTGTAAGTGCTCTATAATATAAGCTACATTTTAGACATGCTTGAAAACACCTGTCTCTGTTGTTTGTTTTAACTTCTTAACTACGACAGAGCTTCTAAGTTTGTTTTCTAAAGAGTCTTTTGCTCATTTGCTTTACTTTTTGGATTCAGTGTAATCCAAAAGGGAAAGTACCTAACTATATTGCTATATTGCTCTGTTTGCTTTATTTAAAGATAATCTTTTCATGTCTTTACCCAGCCAGTCAGAACAAATATGGCTTCCAATTCTAAGCAGGGAAATCTTTTTCTTGTTCACTAGCTTACTTAGGACTACACAATTTAATTAACATTTTTATAGCTTTTTTTTTTTTTTTTTAAACAGATAATGACTTCTTTCTTCAATTTTGCTTTTCAAGCACACTGTATAATAAATCACAAGGGAAAATCTTTATTTTTAATATTTCCATTTATGTATTTAATGAATATTATTGAATTTTTGCCAACTTCTCATTGGAAACTTAGAACAAATATCTGAACTACTATTCCATTCCTGTCCGTGAGGATGAAGTGTTATGCTGACACTAGAATTTTAACAGTAATTAGCTCCTTTATTAGAAATCTGCTTTTCATTTTCACTAATAATGCAAAAGGCTGAGTTTTAAGCTAAACTAGAAATCAAAAGCTTAATTTTTGAAGATTTTCTGTCTTTTGAATGGAAGTTATGAGAAAATCTTCAAAAACATACACTGTAGAATGCCAAGCCATGCCTAGTTCAAATTAGGACCCAGAACTGAGTTTGAAGTTTTCAACAGTGAGTAGCATCTCGCCCTCTGGAACTGCCATAGTTGCATACACAGTTCTCTCTCCAAAACACATGCTGTTCTCATGCATCTTTTGCATTTTTATACACAGCTAACTTCGATTTCTCTGATACCTTTCTGCTGAAAGACATTGCTTCCCAGTTGACCCTTTACAAATACACCAGTAGTCTCATCTCCCTTTGTCAAGTATTCAGTTCTCTTTGGAATGTTTGTTCTCTCCAAACCACCTCTCTCTAAAGAGATTATCCACATTCTTCCATTCAAGGATATGCACACCTCAGCCATAATTTTCTCAAGGCAGGAATATGTGAAATGTTAGCACATACACCAGTAATCTCACTATACTCATCCTCATTTTTTCTGTCATACACCCATGGAACAATTAGTGTCAGTAAGTTCATGGGAGTGTGTTGAGTGACAAAATAGGATCTCCTTTATCACAGATCTACCTCTAAAAGATGGCATCTATTGCTTAATTATGAAACACAACAAGCTTTCTTCAAAAAAATGACTCTTCTAAGGAACTGTGTTATCCTTAGTATTTCAGTGATAGCGTGAAATAGAACTCAATATTTAGAAGTAATATTTCTTGCATGCAGATGCTTTGACGGGATCAGGTCCCTTAAAACAGAGCTTTTAGTGCACAGTTCTTTATGTCTGTGTGTAAACTACCATAGTTATCTGAAGTTTTCACACATAATGTATCTGAAGCATCAATTATAAATCAAAGTATCCAGCGTTCAGTCAGTTTCAAATTATGAATGCTCTTGATCATATTTCATCTTACAGCTTCTTTGACAAACTATAAGACAAAAGATTTTTTTAAAGCCTAATCTTTACTAAATAATTGGGTATGTAATTGTTATGTTTTTGCATTTATGAAAAGTAACCATATATTTTCATTCTGAATTCTTCTTAGGTGAAGGGTTCAACAAAACCAGAACAAAAATCGTTTTGAGACCACTCTGCATACCTCTCTTGTTCACAAATATATCCTGATAACAGTATTCACAGATTCATTAGAGACAAATGTTTAATGTTAACGTAGAGATGTTATTAAAACAATTACAACGTGGTATACACAACATATATAATTTAGCGTGGTCCTATACCATAAGCACTGTGAAGTGAAATCACGGTTTGGCAAGTACCAGTGCCATGTTATTTTGATACTCAGTCCTGGCTAGTATTTCTAGAAGGATTATCAGCTTCACTTCTGGCTACCAAAAAATTCTTGATTCAAAAGGTGAATATTGACTATGACTAAGCTGTAAGCCAATATCTATGAGTGAAAAATAAATACTGAGTAAAATAAATGTCAATATTTGATGTAAGACTATGCATACAGACATATCCATTTGCTTTAAATCAGAGTAGATGTTTCCCTACCTCAGAACTGCTACTTACCTCCTTGCAGTACTTTACATCAAAGCAGGTCCAGGATGAAGACTCAGTGTGAAATACTATCCCCTTTTCTGCAGCCATGAAGTACAGAAATTGTGGCACATTCCTGTTACCAAACACTCCCATGTTTTGTTAGCAGCAACAGCATAACAAGCAAAGTGACTCATAAGACACACGATCCTTATTTATAGACTTGAGGCTGTTCTACGCTTCTATTGACCAACGAGAATTAACTATGGCTTTCTTCATCTCTAAGATAAATAGTAACTAATTTCCAAGAAACCTCATCCTCTTTTCTGGACTGCTTTCCTCTAATTTGTTCATTTTTCACCACAAAAAGCAATGCTTTCAACCAAGATTTTCCCCCTTTCTCACAGTCTGTAAAAGTTAGCCACAAGAGTTGCTATACATTTATGCCATTCTCAGCTGTGGAAATCTTGGACAAGATTCACTGTTCGCTGCAATAAGTGGACAGTCTGTTATTGATCTCAACAGATAAAGCATCTGACCTTTTATTCACAAGTTCTTGTTCCTAAAGGAAATCCAAGAATGACTTGAAAAGAACGACTGGAGGTTATCAAGAGCTACTGCAGTTAATTTTTTTCACTTGTGTCTTTTTCCTTTACTTATATCCCAGCACCATTCTTGATTTGAGAGAAAGTCTTAAATATGAAGACAGAACCTTCCAGTATTTCTATTAGAAAGTCACAAAATCAAATTATATTGAATTTTTAGTACAGAGGCTCTCTGTAGGGCTAATGTAGGTAAGAGTGCAGCAGACATGATAAAGGACACTTGGTAGAAAAAGTGTCTCTTCAGAAGATGCACTTGCTCTACTTTCCTTTGTCTGCTCCCCTCCTAGCACTGTATAACCTACTATAAAAGAAATTTAATTACACTGATTGTGGTCATTGGGGTATCTTTTTTCTCTTTTTATTTTTCCTTTTTTTCCTCACATTTACTTTCCCAAACACTGATCCTTATACACTGTATTTGATGTTCTGGTTTATTTTTGCTGGTCACTGGAAAATTTCACAAACATGGCTTTGTAATTATAAACTTTATCGAACTTCTACCTATGTAAGATCTGTATCTTCCAGAGGTACGTTTAGAACTAAATATTTGGCTTCACAACACTTCTTAATGTAATGACAAAAGTGTATCTATGGTATTATACAATAGTCTGCTGTCAAAGTGCAACCACTGCATATGGCAAAAAACAGGTTGATTTGCACATCAGATTTAATTATAATTCCAACATGTAACCTCAAGCATTCTCCAGGTTTACTAGTTACATTCTAGTTATAAAATAACACATTTTGCCAGTTTAGCTATGTTTATTTCTTCAGTTCATCAAAAACAAGAATGTTAAAAACCTGACACAGTAAGAGTCTGAAAATATAATTTGGAATAAAATTCACTGCTCTACTGACTCATCACATGTGTGAACAAACTGCTTAATTCTCTCAGTGCTGTTTCCTTTTCTATGCAAATAGGAACAATAACTTTGAAAGCACCTACAGTTTGGTGCAGAAGTGTTTGCCTATGTTCACAAAGATCCAGAAGTAACTTTGAAATGTGAAATGCCTCATTCATTTCAAAACTGATAACTTGTAGTGAATGATGAGCACTCAAGTGACAACACAGTTAACCAATCATCAGACCTTAAACATAGAGCAAAGAGGAAATTGAACTTCCCTCTAGAAAAATACCTAAGTAAAAAGCCACAAAATGGCTGTCTTTTGGTTGTTTTTTTTTTTTTTTTTTTTAAACTTTTCTCCTGCATGAAATCTTTCATATTAGGATACCATTAATTCTGATAATGAAGCTGTTCGTAAGGAGTACATTTAGGACAAGTGTATACATAAGTTTCTGCAAGTAAAGTACTACTTATTGAACCGTTAAAGTTGTGGGAAATGGGTATTTTATCTTCAAATTTCTACAGTAAGACCCTTGGGATAAATTAGACTAATGATTCAATAATCATTAAAAGGTTAGAAGTATGGAGACTTTAAAAAAAAAAAATTGCTCATTGAAAACATCCATTTCCAATAGAGTAAAACTGTACTCTTATTTCTCATTTTTGGCAGAGTATACATATTCCAGGATCTTGGAAAAAAATGAGGAGTAACATTTAAGAAATCACAAATGTCTTTGATTTTATTAAACACTTTCCATGCATGTAAAATTTATTTTTTTCTGGGTTATATGAATTACAGTAGAATAAAGGAAAAAAAAAAAAACACACCAAAACAACACAAAATAACCACACTTCATAGTTTTCCTGAAGTTTCTACTATAGCTGGTCTGATTCTGTTTTTTAACTTGACTTGCTGGCACCCGTGTAGTGATTCCTGAACCTCTTCAACAGCTTCTGACCATTTTGCTTTATTTTACTTTTCCTCCAAGCTTCCTACTAGATCTAAAGTGCTAAGCCAGAAAGGTGCAGCAGACAGAAAGCCTCCACGCTTTGGGCAGGTCCTCCCTTTGGTGACTAGGTCAGTACTAGACTGGGAATACAGTCTCAGTATCACCAAGAGAGGTTTTCTTTTATTTGATACCTCAAAACAGTATGTTCCCACACTTTGTGGAAAGTAAAGCAAAGTAAAACAAAACAAAACAAAAAACAACAAACACATAACTTCCAGTGATTTCAGAAGAAAAAATAAAAATAAAAATAAAAATAAAAAAGAATACCATAGAATCACAGAATGGTTTAGGTTGGAAGGGACCTTTAAGATCATGTTACAACAAGATTAACAAGATATCACAAGATCTGTTAAGACCAAGTTACAAACCCCTGCTGTAGTTAGGGACACCTCCGTCTAGACCAGGTTGCTCAAAGACCCATTCAGCCTGGCCTTGAATGTCTTCACAGTGAGGGCATACACAACCTCTCTGGGCAACCTGTTCCAGTGTCTCACCACCCTCATAGTAAAGAATTTCTTCCTAATATCTCGTCTAAACCTATCTTCCTTCAGTTTAAAGCCATCTCCCCTTGTCCTCCTGCTACATGCCCTCATAAAAAGTCCCTCCCCAGTTTTCCTATAGGCCCCCTTCAGGTACTGGAAGGCTGCTATAAGGTCTTCTCAGAGCCTTCTCTTCTCCAGTCCTTGTAGGGGACTATCAGTGCACTTCCATGACTTTTCAAGTTTAGAGTTGGTATACAAACATACCTCCTCTTAGATTTATGTGAAAAACAATAGCACTGTTCATACATAATGGAAATACAAACCAAAATTATTGACATTTTATGACTTGAGTGATGCTGGCATGTGATATTGACAGACATTTAGTACAAAGAGCTATAACTACGCTCTCTTTGATTCCACAGAAGACTAATGCTGAAAGTGTGCAATACTTTCATCAGCTGATCAGTGAAATACTAAATGGTACTAAAGATGGTGAGATGTTGATTATCACTGTAGCAGTTTTAATTCAGTCAGATGACCATTAACACTATTTGAAACTGTAGAACACTATTTCATTTGTAGAAGAGAGAGACAATTCATCATTAGAAGTTTTGATGGCCATGTTAGTAACAAAGTTATGATTAAGGGATGACAAACAAGTCATCTAGAACAGACATTTTCATTTTCCACAGTTTTGAGTCACATTATAAGCTCTTCTGTTCTTCATTTGTCTAAGGAAGTATGAGGTCATTGCAGCTCCCCAGTAGTGACTACAGGTGACCACTCTAGGAAAATCAACACAAGCTCAAACTAGCTCCTCTCACCACCCCCAACTATATTTTATATATACACACTACAAATTCACTTTAGCCAATGATATAACCCCTCCCAGTGTTTTCTTGCAGTATTTTAAATTCTACTAAGAATGGGGAAATCATTAAGGAACAGACTCAAACTGGCTGAAAGGCAGAAAAAAAATTTGTCTTCATCTACCTTCACGGCTATATGCATTCAGTAACTGTTGCACACACAGTTCAAATCGCTATGAGTGTACCTCATATTCCAGTACACAGGAGAAGGAACCCAGAAGATAAGGATCAAGTTAGTAGACAGCAGTACATCTATAAAAGCTCACTATGTGCTTGTATATAAAAAGTTCTAATTCTCTTTGGATAGATACGTGGCTTTAGTCAGACATCCATAAACTTTCTAAAGTTGCAATGCCACTATTAAAGACCTCTCGATAAAAGTTTAGAAGCGAAGCCAGCATTACATACTGAATTTAAATGCAATTTCACTGTAGAAATTAAAACCTAGAAGATTTAGTCATAAATATGTAACAAATGATTAAATACCACATATGCAACACTAAATTTAGACCTTTACACGTTTGAAGTTGATCAATAGAGTAAGTCATGCTAAAAGCAGTGGGAACAGGATGAGAAGAGAAAGTTTGTCAGTTACTTTTCTTAAGAAACACAGAGTTAATTGTACCACAAATCTATAATGTAAATGCGATGATTTCTTAACAACAGACTTGAAATGACTTTCTGCTGCACTGAATCCACGAACAAAAAGAAAAATCCAGATTCAAAGTTTACCACAACAGAAAGCCTACAAAATCTTTATTTTTGCATTATACAGCTGAAGTAACATGAATTTTGATACCTCTCACTAGGATTTCACAAATAGAACTATGTTCTGGACAATGAAAAAGGAATTAATATTTTTTCTTAATCCCAAGACTCGAAGCTATATACATATACATATATATATTCCTCTTCACATTTTCCTAACTCTTGTTGCCTTCAAAGCTGACCAAAGTTACTGAAAAAAGCCAGATTCATACACTGAAAACAGTAGTAGATAATAACCTTTTTTTGGCACTTGCGTGTAGAGAAGGCTCAATGTAAACCACTGAGTTTTGAAAATTAGAAATGGATAAAAAATTTGATCCTCAACAGGAAAACTCTCCAATTGTTAGAAAGATGTATATAAAACTGAGTTGCCTAGTAGAGAGAAGATTTATATTTTATTGCTAGTAAAGCTGCACGTTAAAGCAGCTGGTGGGGCGGTATCAATTCCCATGGATCATGAATCAGCTGCTTTTCAACAGCATGCAGTGTTCAACTCAATACTACAACCAAGACTAATACTATTGTACCGTCTAATTGAACTGTATTTTCATCACATTTTGGAATGGGACAGATTTCCAGTTCAGTTGTTTTGGGAACTAACCAAATCATCAGGAAAAACAGATTAAAAAAATTTATCAGAGTGGCATTATGTAATGAGCAGGAACTCATTACACAGCACTGAAGGGCTGATTCTTCTAATTCCCAAGACTAATGCTTAATGAAATGACCATTTCTGCTCAAGTGCAGAAGAATTCATGAACAGATGATTCACATAAGTATTTACAAAATGAGATCTCTTTGACCTTCTAATCACATTATCAGATACACTCTGAAGTTATGGTGTTAATAGCCATGTTTTATGGAATTGTATTTACATACCCCTACTACTTTCAAAACTACAAAGGCATATAGCAGAAGTTATTTTTTTTCCCTTACTCCACTAAGACTGAAAATATCATTTCTGAAGACTTTCACTGCAGTATTAACTCTGGTTGCTATGAATACAAGCTGATCCTAGTAGGATTGCCAATATTAGTTAAGGATTAAGTAATGACTGGAAGGTTTTTTGTTATTGTTGAAGTCTAACGAATAAATGTTTGCAGGATGAGATCTCAAATCAAACTGTAATCCTGGCTGCTTAATATAGTTCAAATTAGATTTGTAAGTTCAGAGAGATTGCCATTTATGCTGCTTGTTTATTCTCAAATATTTCATTTAGCTGTACTAATATACAACAGCAAATCTTTGTTGATCTAAAACACTATTCTATAATGTACAAGAATTATTTAGTATTTGAAAAGCACACACAGTATGTTAGGTTTTGCAGAGAGCACAGAATAAACAGTATGAACATTCTGCATCACACAAGTATTGTGATTTAACATATTGTGTTTACTTTGGTTATGGAGGAAAAGGAGAAGCATCACTTAAACTGTAATGGCTTGATTTTGTCTCTTGAAACACTTCATCCCTTTGAACAAAATTACTGAAAAGAATTCTTATTCAAACAGAGTAAACAAAAATCAGGCAACAGGTAACGGTGCCGGCCCATGAGATGATGGGGTTATGGCTATGACACCGTACCCTGCCCCCGCAGAGCCATCACTTCCAATCAATCCAACGCTGATTGGAATGGTCTGTAAAACAGACCTTAAAGCTCTCTTTTTCCATAGCACCTCCCATAATTAAAGCAGTATAATGCCTAATTTTCTTGACTATCTTGTCTACCTGTTTGTAATTTCATTTTTGTTTTTTCTACCTACTTAAAGCCTTACAAACGCTTCCTATCCAATCACAACATCAGGACAGACCACGTTCCAGCCCACAGCAGAGAGCTGTTAGCCTGGAGAAAGGAACAGGGAAAAATCTGATTCTGCATCTAAGCCCTGAACAGCCTTGTTTACCAATGTCACTGATGACAAACTTGGTAATTTCATTTCTTCATAAATATTTGAAAGTTACATTTTGCTAGGTGGATATCTGTTCATTTGATCTAATGGCTGTCCTTTCAAAAATGTCATAAGAAGCCATTAGCCTAGCTTCAACAGAGTTAAATGGGTAGAAGTAAATGGGGATTACTGAGAACAATATCCTTTGCCCACAGCACAGCAATGCCAGGGTTGGATAAATTTTATTACCTTTAATAGCATTTGCAGCTATGCAAGCTAAGCCAATGACATGGGTAATCGAATCTTAGGCTCATAAGACAAACACCTGTGGCTGTCAGAAAGGAATCCCCACCACCTCAGGCTCAGGCACAGTGCTGCAGATCCAACAGCCTATCACTACAGGAAAGGCAAAGAGACAGGGTACAAGGACAACAAAATTGGTGTGGATGGCAAAGAAAACCACTTCTTATCAGAATTGATCTGAACCATAGTCCATTCTTAGAGCATCTTAAGTGCAAAATATGGGAAGCTTCTAAAATCTCCCTATCATCCCTGCACCCTCCAGACTGCAAGCCTATGTCTTTGGCACTCTTCTAATCTGTCTGTAACATGGAGATGCGCTGTACTGCCAAGAAAATGAAAGTCCCTAAGAATATCAGGTGTGTTCTGCAATGCTCTGGGACTGCAAAAGTTTGGTAATATAATGTTTTTGGTCAGAAGCGGTGGTCTCACTGCCCTCCCTGGGAGCGGCAGTGCAACCTAGGTGGGAAAGGCTTCAAAGTGTACATGTTGTTCACTTGTTAAAACCATCTCATTTCTCTAATTGCCGCCTAATTGTAGAGGCTGAGCAGAATTTAAGTGGGAATAAAGAAAGAATAGTGACCCCAAAGCCATTTAAGCAAAACTAAGGTTGTAATTATTTTCCAACTTACATGGCTGTTCCTTCATTATTTCTTAGCCTGCTGTGTTTTTGTGGTCTCACCTCTACAGTCTTAGGCTTTTCACTGAATGTCGCACAGTACTGCACTTCTGCAGTATTTCAAAAAGGCAGGCAAGCTGCAATTTCAGTGGGACTTTACTCCTCTACATTGGAACTGTGTAAACACACTGCAAATTATACAGCTAATATATGAATAGATGAAACATGAATACTTAGTCTTGATCTACTGACTATTTGGTTAAGATCTATTCCATGTCAGCTACTGTGGCTGTTAAACCTTGAACTTTGGACAGAGATATTCTAAATCGGATAAACAAAAATTCTTCAAACAAGTAAATGACAAGTCAGAAATATCTCTAATTTGAAATTAGCAAACATGGAAGTAACTTTTTTCTTTTTCTGTAATGGACTCACTTCCAAGAACACCGCATAGCAGAAAGCATTTAGCTTGTCATGTTTTTCTATTATTTTATTTTACACTTCATTCAATTCTATTACATAGCCTTGCATTTTATTGTTAGGGTGTTCTGTTGTTGAAAACAGGCACAAGAAATTTTGATTCAGTTATGACAGCAGAATTTTTTTTTGTCAGCATTTAAAGTGAAACAAATGAATGACTGTGATACTCAACAGTTTTAATAATATATGTTGACTCTTGAGTATTCATGGCCTTTAGATGCCCCCAAACAATAATGCTTTTATATAAAAAATGAATATTGATTAATGAGTTGTAATTTTTTTTTTTTGAAGTTGAGCCCGTAACTAGGCTTGCCATATAATTTGTTATGAATCACCTAATGTATCTATCAAGCAGAGAGATACCAAGAAAACTGAATTTTTCTACTGCGAAACACCTCCCCATCATAAGCATATGTCCTGCATTGCCCTTAAAACCAGAGGACAGACACACAAATACTAACAAACCAACTACCCTCCCTGACATATGCTTAAATTTATTCATGAATGATTTCCTCAGAAGTTTCAGCAATGCAGTCACCACCTCTGAAAACAGCAAGGACCTACTTTAGATAATATCCTATCTACATAGAACTCCTTTATCTGCCACTACTATTAGTGGAAAATATTACTCATTTTCCAGAGCTCAAGATACGTTCATTATTATTAGCAAACATAGTTTTTCAAGCAAAATAATACTAAGCAACCATTACTGTTAGGAAGAAATCTAAAGAACTGTTCAGCCAGCAAGGCTCGGTATCCTCAAATTTGACTGGCCAACCAACTTCAGATCAAATGTAAAAAACATGTACCAATTAATCCCCTCATGTGATTAAAGAAGCAATGAAAGGAAGCTCACATCAATATGCACAATACCCAGAACAGGAAAAATGTGAATTACAACACAGCAGGATTTCTCTGCAATTTGAAATACAAGACTCAACGAGCAGCAGGTGGCCAAGACGACAGGCACAGAGCCAGGTAACATGCTGCTGCAACTGGCCACTCATCTGAAGAGCATTCTCAAAACTTTCTTCCCTTGCCACCCTCAGCTTGAACATTCTGATGAATTTGTTTTCCTCACCTGGACCTACCACTTTTAAAATAAAAAGAACTAGACAATCATGCTTATTTATTTTTTAAAGCATTACTCTTATCAATATACTCAATTTCATTAACTATAGCATAGATCTGTTGCAGTTCCATCCGTTGTACGCACAACACATAAAGATGACAAGAAGCTGGGTGAATCTCACTTCTTTAATCTCTCCCTCTAAAATTCAGCTTGTTTCACCACACTTAACAAAAATCCAGTTACAGTAGATGTAATAAATAACCTGCATGTAATAAGCACTGAGAGTTTTACCTGGAGGCTTCCAGAAAACCCACTGTTTCTTTTTATCCTTTCTGAAACCATTCTCATAAAGAACACTCATTTTCTTACTGTGTTTCACATGAAAATTTTCCTCATCATACACATTATGATTTTCTACCTTTTCTCTCGTAACTCCACATGGAACTCCATAGATTCAAAAATACTCTATGTTACCTATTGCTGAAGAAATGACTTCTTTCGATAACATGTAAAATATAGGTACTTCCATCTTTGTGAGATGTTTTCCCTAAATCCTTTAGTGGAAAGAAAATTATGCTGTTTTAGAGAAAAAAACCACTGATTTTTCATCTGAGAAGGAACAACTCAACACAACAGTGACACAGCTTACATTTGTACTTCTTAACGTTTCAACAACAAGCAACTCATTCTATTCTCTCTCCAGAACTACCACAGAGCTTATGACAGAAGCCGTCCTAACACATTGCGTAAGGCGTGGCATTCATTAAATTTGGAAGTAGTACAAATCAATCTTTCCCAATAGTTTGTTTGGAAATAAGTACTTTGTCCAGTATACCTAGTAGCACTTTGTACAAAATTTACAGATCCAAAAGGATGATTTTCATTTAACATCTATCTTACAGAAAAAGTTTTTGATATTTAAAGGTTATTTTCAGAGAGCCTAAACAGTCTTTTTTTTTTTTTTTTTTAAGGAAAGATACATTATAATTATGCATATACTGATCTTACTATGTGACAGAAGTTGGAACTGGTCATGAAAATGCTTAAAAAATGCCTTGCTGTTCTTGTCTACATTCTCTCTCTGCTTATAAACATTTTTTTTTTTCTTAATAAAAACAATTATCACATTTGGGTCAAAAAGAGTACGGCTTTGAAACCCTATTTCAGACTGTGATCTTCCAGCATTTTCCAAAAGTGTATAAAAATAAAATAGAAATCTTCTAGAGAATATGAATGCATATTTTTAAAAGCAAATTATTTCCACTTTCAGAATCAACAAGATTTTAATAAATCATATTCGCTAACTGAAGCAGTTTGAGAAAAGTTAGGCTGCAAGTTTACTTAGTTTCATCTTTCAGTTTAAGAAATCCTAAGCAACTTTGGAAACACTGGACACTTTCCAGAGGAAAAAGACTAGTTTAAGAGTAAGGAGTTTTCTAAAAATCAAATTACAGTACTACTTGGCATGTTGAGTCAATTTCAAAATAGCATATTTTTTTTTTAACACATTGAAATTACCAAGTTGATGAAGTCTTGTGGCACAAAATGCTCAACTTTCCCACAAAAGTCAAGAAAACAAGGGGTTCTCATGTAGGATTATTACATGATTGCAGTATGTATAATCATTCCAGACAGATGAGAAGGAACAAGTTCTAGAGATGCTGAACTCAAGAGTCCTAAACACTTTTTCTAAAGTCAGTTTATGTTTATCATTGATTTCTATTAAAGCTTCTAAAACACAGGACTTCTTCTTCCTTAATTGATATTATGACTTAAAAAGCAACATTTAAAAGCCCTACGTAGACACTAAGTTTCAAATTGTCAACAAACTCTCTATGAAAGAAAATTCAAGTCATTTTGCATTTGTCCCAGGTGGATTCAAATGCATTACATAATATAAAGCTGTCACAATCTTACATTATGAGAATAATAGAAAATGCTGAGGTAGAACAACTATGGGTTATACTGCTCAGGAAAGGGAACTTCTACAGAAACCCCAGAAATATTGCAACTCAATGTTATATCAACTGTTTTTAATGTATATTTAATTTACCAGTTATTGTATGACAAAGTATCATTTTCCTTCAGGATTAAGCCATTAAGTTAGAAAGTTATTCTGTTTGTAATTTTTAAAAAAAGTTGCTACAAACATAATGAAGAAAATGTACATTTTTTTTGTACAGAGATTTATTCAAGACAATCAGCAGATAGACTTGGACATTTCACTAGTCTAGTCAAGCATTGGTACATCCTATTTCTAATTTTACTGGGTTTACACAGTTAGCTTTATTATTGCTAGCTTTGGCCATGAGATGGATGAGAACATTTAAGACACAGAAACAGCAGGAAGAATCTAATGCAGAATGCCTTCACAATCATCTCCCTTTATAATGTTCTTTACAAAGAGACTAACATAGCTATTAAATACATCTCAGCTTTCCCATTTGAAGTTTTGTATACTTCAGAATTACTCAAGTAAGAAAACAGTTGGCTATGTCACTCACTGACAAGAATTCCCCGTGTAAGCTAGTGTAGGATTGTGATTTACCCTCCATTAATTTTTGCTTACGAACACCAATGTGCAGTCGCAACCAGTATCTTCATGGGGGAATCTGAAACATAAGGAAAAAAGCTAATGACAGTATTTGCACAGGAGAAATATCCTCTAGAAATCAGACACCTACATCCTGCTTTAGTGGAATAGGATTCACACACTGCCTGCCCCTCTCCTAGCACTAGGGAACGAGGAGCGCAGCCTCTGAAGCTGCTGGAGGAACAGAATGCTGAGGAGAAAAATAAAACAGAACCAAAACTATCCAGCTGAAATCTTTAAGGATAGGGAAACATTGACAGCCAGCATAGTCTGAGACTCAAATGCATGCAGTCTCTTAAAATGCCTAGTAAGACTGGAATAAAGAAGCTGTGTAAGAGGAGCAGATGGGAAAAATTCTAAAAATATGCACATACTGCAGAAAAGAGAGGTCATATGTTCCACCAGGAGGAAGAAAACAGAACCTGAAATCAAGCTATTGTATAAACAGAACTTAAAGAAAGTAAGCATGACCCCACTAAAATGCTCTCTAATGACATGGTTTCAAGATAAGACAGAATCAAGTCTCTTTGTGATAAAAATACGTATTAATTGTTGGATTGACAACAGCTTCTAAGAATAACACACAAAATTGAATAGTCCTAAGTCATACTGTCATTAATAATTGAAAATGCAGCCAGTAAAAAAGTTATTGCTGAAATTTTATTAGCGTAATTGAAAAATGGAAACACACCAAAAATTAAATCTCATTTTAGCATAGGAGAAATAAAGAAGTATCTCCATTCTTACTTTAGAATTATAATGCAAATGAAACTTACTTTGCCATGCAGAAGAACATAAACCTGATGTCATGGGCATCTAGACATTTTTTTATTTCTGCTCCCATAAAACTTCTATCAGCTTACTGCTACATAGTATTGACACAGAAGCACTCCCCTCCCTGCTTTCAGCAAGTTCTATCAGAATGGAAGCAAATCCTAGACAAATAACCATTTCTTAAACATGCTTCATTCTCTGAATGGGTTTCAACAGACTGTATGCAACAAGTCAAAACATCTTGCGAAAAAAACCAGCTGTATGAAGTTATCACAGGATGAAATTAAAGAAGTAAAACAATGCACTTGTGTGTAACATTGTAAGATATCCAGTGATAAAGCATTAGACAAATAAGTAATGTGTGAATTTAAAGTCTTTGAGATGCTGACAACAAATTACTGCAATTCAACTTCTTATTAACTATTTTACTTTTGATCGTTGATTACTAAGGAGTAGCAAGACTTGATTTGGCAGCATATGACCTGCTTCATATATAGCGTGACAAATCACATTTGCTTGCATGAAAGGATAGATGCTCAATTCCACACAGATAAAATGTTTTCATATTCTTCTCTTGGTACAATCCTCATACATACAGCACATACAAATCGACTTCAGCTCCTACATTACAGATATAATAAGCTCACTACCACCAAGATCTTGGTAGAAAATTAAAATCTGTACATATATTTACAGATCAAATATTTTTCTCATGAACTGTTCATTTGTTTGAGTACACTTTAAAATTTTATTGTAACAGGTAACTCAATAGGCAGCAAACAACAGCCTATAACAAAGCAACACAGAACCAATTTTCAGCTGCTAATAATTATCAGCTAAACACAATTTTAAAAAGTAAATGCTTAAGACTTTTGTTTAAATCAACTGCCTAAGCAGTGATATTAATGAATTCTGCATAACTTCTGTGTTTGTTTAGCAATATATTATGTGTATCATTATCGCTGCTAAGCATATATGGGATAACAAGAAAAAACTGAATTTATATCTTTAGCTTATAAAGAATACTTGAGAGTTTTTGTATGTTTTTTGTAGAAGATATTAGAATTCTGGAGATAGTTATAACTCATAATTTACTAAACATAATGACATTTCTCAACACATTTCACTTCATCTGGAGATTTCTAAGAGTAAAAACAGGTTGACTTGTTTTAAAATGCAGAATATAGCACCTCCTGTGTGCTTCCAGTCATATATTTTAGTAACTTTTTTTTTTTGAGCTCTTAGCTTGTAATGTAATCATATTCTATTAAATACTATCTTAAGACAGCATTCCATTACTTATTTATAGGCTATGACCACACAAACAAGAACAGCTTGAGGGGGAGGATGGATGATGTGCACAATCTGTATTTAATCCTACCTCTTTGCCTGCTGTAGACGTTCAGCCTCACTCTTGCTGCAAGCAACAGAAAATATCTCCTGTATGATTCATTTTGTAGGTTTAGGCCTAAGCTTTGCCAAGGCACATATGTGCAATATGTAATACTGCTGTTTTTTTTTTTTTTTCCCTATCACTAAATAAAGAAAAACAACACACACCCAACTGAAGTCCAGCCATCCATTAAAATGCTGTCCCTGCATACCAGGCACATCAGGATGCAAATCACAGAACGATGTGACACTGCCTTGATCATGGACTTGTAGGATATATTCCCCCATTTCCCTGTTTTCTATACCCCACAAGACAGACTGCCCCACAACAGCCAATGTTGAATACAGCACACTTTGGGAAATACCCTTGGGCAGATGCTTCCCACACTGCTTACAAGGGCAGATCTTTACCTGGGGCCAGAGACCACCACATGGTCTCCAGGCTTACCTTGAGGATGCTCCTCAAGTTCCATTCATGTAATCAATTTGATATGAATAAAAGGCATGTGTCTGAAATTTCTGATCAATGAGCCTTTATAAGATATCTGCATATAAGAAATATAAAATAAGCATGAAGGGCAGAGTCAGTTTACATTTTACAGAACATAGTTCTGTATGTAGTTTTTGTAGTTCAAAAATACACGAAAGTAAATGTTACTCAGAAAAAAAATATATATGTATTTTCACTATTTTTTTTTCTATCCATTCTTTCAATTTTGTTTCCACTATTTTCTTTTCCAGTAGTAGGTATGACTAATTACTCAAAGAACATTCCTAACGCTTTCCATTCATTAGAAAATACTCTCCAGTTACTAAAGTATAAAGAAAAATGGCCATTATGACTATCAGAAGTCTAAAACATTAAAAAAAAAAAAAAAAAAACATGCTACAAAGTAGCATTTCAACTGAAGCCAGAGAATAGTAAAGGCTGCATATTAGGGGTCACACCCCTTCAGTACAATTAGACAGAATAATATTAATGTATTACACTGTATATGTTTGTTCAGTTTTTCTACTGTGATGATGCTTCCTTCGATTCTACTTTTTCCTTTTGAAGAATTGCCTTAACATTTAGCTTGCAAACTAATGTGCATATTAGCATAAACCTGTGCTTAACATTTATTCTATAGGCCTCTAGACAAAAGCCTGAGTTAGTGTATAAGGTCAGGAAAATAGGCTTTGTAAATGTTACAACAGTAAACCATGAGGTTCAGCAGAATATTAAATTGTGTAAAATTTTTTAATTTACCTGAATCAAGCATACTTAATATAAACTTTAAAAAAAATACATAAAAAAGCAATAAGGAATATTTAAACATAAGTGAAGTGCATACAGAGAGAAAATTGTCTATAAAAAGTAATAAAATGGTTAAACTTAAAACTCCTGTGTTAACAGACTTAATAAATTTTAGAACCCAAAGCGCATTTTCATTTGCTCTGTGAAAAAACAGGCTATAGAAATAGTCTTGATATACCTGATGTAACTACAGTTTTCTAGTGGGTTAGCTGAGAATGCAATTTAAAAGTTATTTTTGATTAGTCCAAGCAGTTCCCTACTCTAATAATACAGTCATCAGATGAATGCATAAGATTGTTGTAGGTGTTCAGAAAGAGCTGCAAGGAAGTCTACAGAAAAGCTATTTCTCCCAAGTACAGCTAGGTGGAATGACATCAGAGTAAGACGTTGAAATTGGTTTCTGGCAAATGGGAAGAACTGGATGTTTTAAGAGTTTCTTATGTTGAAGTTTACCAGCAAGCCATTCAACAGAAGACAAAAGCGGAAATAAGGTAATTAAGAAAAATAATAAGAACAATTGCCATGATCCAATATAAAATATCCCAAGTCTCTCAGGGCCCTGTTAATGAAGGCTGATTCACACTCAAGAGTCTCCAGTTGCATTAGCGCAGTAGCACACAGGCCTGCAGAATTTGAATCCCAGTACAAAAGGGTTAAACATGGCTAAAATACTTGCATTGAAAATGCACCAATATGGAAAAAAAAGATGTATATGGGCTGTCCCTATGTATGCCTTACACCTGCCTACTCTCCACATATTACTGCTCTGTGTGAAAACCATTTGATTGTTCCAGTGTTCATGAATTACACAATGTCTGGAGAGAGCACTGGAGGCTTAAGCATTATAGCCCATCAAGAAAGCCACCTACAGACAAGAAAAAGTAACAGAAATCTAAATGAAAATGAACTCAACCCTTGAAGGCAAATTGGTTATTGTTCATGTATTCTGAATTATCCTTGAGGACAAGAGAAAAAGTAACACCCTTTGGAGACCTTTCTTTCAGTATCTACTGAGACGGGGTTAACACTAGAGGATTAGAGGAAGATTTTATTTAGCATGAAGGGATGAAGCTACAACTGACATTAGGCACTGAACTTCCATTTAGATGACAGAGCACACAATGGTTTTGCAAGCTTTTTTTTCTGCTGGTGCTCAGACCTAACACTGAAGCATCAGACCTTACTTTCCTTTAACCAGTGGAACTGAGCAACATTTTTCCATCAGCTGCAACTCTGAAAGCTCTCCTGATTAGATAGGAAATTGCTCATTATTGCATTTCATCTTCAGGAAGCCCAAAGTTTTTTCAACAGACTTAAAATACATGAATAGAGAAGCCTCGTGTCAGAGCAAAGGTGCAGTGACCTTGTTATATGACATTCAACAGTGGCTACTCATAGGTTTTTAATTCACAGGAGTTAAAGGAAAGAGCATAAGAAGAAGGATTCACAGTAATATCAAGAGAGAGATCTTTCCAGGCAATGCATCTGAAAGCCACTGTTTTTGTCACCAACAGACACTGAATGTCCACAATTTTTTCTTCATTCTTTTGACCCTCTACCCTAGAAACAGTGAGTTTAAATTTCTAACTTCTTACTTCAAAGTGGAAAGAAGGGTATTATTTTCTATGTTAGAACTGTTGCCTGAATAATGTCATTGAGCACTTCTTAGAATTGGATTGTCAGAAAAAGAGAGCAATCAGTCTCTATTCACCTCTTCTATACTCCCATGATTTTAATAAACCTCCATCACATTTCACCTCTTCTGTAATTTTTCTCCTAATTTGTAGAGTCAGTTTGTTTCATTGTTCTTTTAAGGCTCTCCTCTGCAACACCTCCGGTCTTCCCAACTTTGGGCCTATTCTGGGACTTAAATGTAATTCCACGCTTTCTTTCCTAAGTGCTGAGAATCTCTTTCCTAAATGCTGAGAACTAAATTAGAGTCCAACATTGCATATATGTTGATGCAGCTGTTTTATCTTGTCCTTAAGTGCATTACTTTGCATTTACGAATACTGTAGTTCTGCATGCCTTTCAGTCACATCCTAATAGCATTCTTTAGAAACTCAAATATAAAGCTGACTGAACAGCTGTGTACTTAACCATCACGTTACTATTTACCCTTTTTTTCCCAGATTAAATACAATGGTTTTCCAGTGTATGTTCTGTAAGATTTCAACAGAACATCATAAAAAACACTATTGCAGCTAACACATTTTATTTCTTTGAAACCATACCTCACTTTGTGAAAAGTCATGCTACACTACCAATTGCTCAATCACTTCATTTCTTAATTTCCCAAGGACTCTTAGCTATTATGCTCACCATTGGTTTGTTACAGCATGTTTCCTCATTTTTGTCTAAAACTCCTGTTACTAATACTGCAGTTGGAGCCTGCTCAAGGAAGGATCTCTCAGACATCCATAGAATCACAGATGAGATGTATCTTGTCCAGCCCCACAGACTAGTATACATTCAGCCTCATGAGGAGGTTGCATACTTGCCTTGTTCTTACAGCAAGAGGGATTTTGCTCTCCTAACCCCCACCTGGAAAATCAAAGGCCCAAGAGGCATGGGAAGTCTGACTGCCAGTGAAGACCAACATGAAGAACTGTTTGAGTACCTCAGCTTTCTCCATGTCTGTTGAGGCCATCTCTCCATTTTCATTTGAGAGGGTACACTCATCTTTGTCTTTCTCTTCTGACCAAAGTACCTATTGAATCCATTATTTTTCCACATCCCTCACTGAATTGAGTTTCACCTGTGCCTTGGCTTCCCTGATCCATCTGCATGTCCAGATGGCATACCTATATTCTTCCCAGATGACTTGTCTCTCCTTCCACTGCCTGTACTTTCCCTTCATTTCCTCCAGTTTTACCAGCAGGTCACTTCTCAATCATGCATCAGCTTCCTGCCTCCTCTGCTGGCTCTCAGAATGGTATCCTTAAAGAACTGCCAGCATTTTTTGTTCCTATGTCCCCGAGGAAACTTTCCCAGGGGATCTCATCCAATAATTCCTTAAACAGCTGCAAGTTTGCTTTCCTGAAGTTCAAGGTCCTGACTCTGTTCCTACCTAGACCTACGTTTCTCAAGGTCACAAACTCAACCAGGGCACAGTCACTACAGCCCGGACTGCCTCCAACCTTAATCTCTTTAATGATCTCTGTATTGAGATCACCAGGTGAGGAGTAGGTCCAGTTGCGCTTCACTTCTCATTGGTCTGTCCAATATCTAAACCAGGAAGTTATCCTTCAGCCACCTCACTTTTCTGCACCTCAGTGTGTTAGCCAGTACTACCAATTTACCACCATGCTTGACTATCTTGTCATTTAATAGAAGCTTATGATCTACCTCACACAGATAGAAGTCCAGAGCCACCACAACTTCTCCTAATGATGTTACAGAGCTTAAAACAAAATGGCTTAATGAAACTCATCCTGTCTTTCAAAATCAAGAGCAGAATTATTCATTATCTGGTTTCACAAGGAAAGTAAACCACCTTTGTACAAGCTGGCTGTAACTGACTTTTTACAGCTTCCAGTGATATGGATAACGACTTAAAAAGAAGTACGTTCAACATCATTAGTGGGACAGATCAAGCCCTTAGCTGACGTTTTGATATATTCTATTCCCACAAGCAAAGGACTTAAGTTTCTAATCAAGGGACAAAAGGCTCCACTTCTACATTTTTGTAAGAATAATATGAAGTGATAGAAGCTATTGTTAAAAAGGAAAAATTGAGTGCTTTTATTTTTTCTAAACTGAAGGTATGTTGGATGTGGTTCATTTGCAGTTAACATTCACTCTACTTGCTCTGTGGAAAAACAATAACCACGAAGGACCCGCAAGATCTCAGTCCCGCCAGTTGTAGCTGCCTCCTAACACTGAACTCAGTTTCTAATATTCATACAGAAACAGGTACTCTCTTTGAACTCACAGACAACATACTTTGAATTTGAGTAAAGTTAATGGGACTTTTGGAGCAAAGCGCATGCCAGCTGTCACACCCTAACTTCCGCAAAATACCTTGCCAAAACAGTAAAATTGAAACTATGTAATAACAGCTGCTGCTACTATATCACAAAATATATTTTACAGATGTTATTTTTAGCTGAAGTCTTAAAAAAAAAAAAAAAAAAAATTAAATACCCATCTCTTCTTATATTGATTGCAGGGCATCTGTTCTATCATAAGTTTATGACTCATTATCACTTCAATTCTATACTCCCCTTCATATCTTATTTGCTCACTTACCTATCCTAACATCATAGCAAAGCCTTTCTGATAAATTCTACATTCCTCCTTCTTCTGCTGGACACCATTCATCTTAATGGAGTTGCTTTAATGTTAAAAGAATTATCAATTCATACTTTTTAATTCAGTATAAACTTATGTCAGCATAATATCCAAACAGCACAAGACAATAGCACTGTAATGATTTGTGTGAGTACCACAATGTGTTTGGCAGTTAAAAATTATGAAAAAGAGCTATCAGCCAGGGATCCTGAACATTAAAAAAATTAAATTGTATTCAGCTGATGTAAACACACAGTTCTGATGAGAACACTGGTAGTACTAAAATTTCTGTTTCACAGTAACAACAAAAATTACTCATAACCAAACTTCCAGACATCTTTATCTAAAGGAATACAAAATTTCAAAAGAAATATTGTTCATCTGTCCAAGTCAAGTACAGGTAAGTGCTATTATGATGTAATATCACTACGATGGTCTTATATTTCTCTGTATAATACTGTTTACCTCTTGGAAGTCTGAGCTGCCCTGAGATGAAGTGCTGGGATTTAGCGGCTGTTCTTTGTAATAAGAAATCTACTTTCCTTTCCTCCCCCAGATAAAAATGTAGTAAAGGACAGAGATGTCTATTTTTTTTATCTTCAACTATTCTGCTGTCAATGTCTATTAAGGAAGAAATAAGAAGTATATACTCCATTTCCTTCTATACTCACCCTAACTTTAAACCAAACACCTCTACAATATTTACTAGACATTAACTATATGAGTTACCTTTGAATTAAATTAAAACTTGTTTTGGTCTTAAAACTAGAAATCAGTTTACATTTTTCTTGGTTTTCCTAGTTCTCAGCTAGTGAATGAAGTTGTTTATTCCACAATTGCTGGTAAGTAAAGCCATTCTTAAATTAACTACTACTGATATTTATAGAAGGTAATGTCAAAATACCACTTGAGACATGGTGTCAAAAAGTCTATATTGTTTAGTTCTTCTGTCACCTTGCATACAAGATGAGAATAAAGGCAGCAAATAACATCTGAACATCAGCTGTGCAGCTGTATTATCAAAACATAACTAACTGCAACATATATATTTCTATTCCCTGGGGAAATAATCTCACATTATCTTAGAATGCTCACCAGGGAATATAACAGAGTTTGGTTTGAGTTTTTCATTTCAGGATTTTTTTTTACCTGGTTTTTATTGCAAGCCAATTGTCCACCAAATTTATTAAATATTAAAAAAGCAGAAAAACTCAACAAAAAGAATAGAAACTAGTTGATATTGACAGATCTCAGTTTCAGCAGCAAAAAAACAACAACAACAAAAAAAAAACAAATTCTGAAGAATATGAGTAATGATAAGAATCCTAGTCAAAATTTTTTCTTACTTTATGTAATCAACATTTCTATTATCAACCTTTACTTCTGTAGTCATTCACTTCATCATCTGATTTTTAACTGGAAATCTGTGCTCTCTCACCACCCTTCAAAGCAGGGTCTGCAGTTTGGTTCCACATAAGACTTGTTTGAAAAAAAAAATATCAAAACTATTTATGCAGTCTGCCACGTTTTCAGTGATGAAAAAGAATACTGAACAGCTTTGTACTTATTGTAAACTCTCCTCCCAGACTGCCAAAATGCAAATACTCCATTTTGAAGAAATTCTCTCAGCACAGTAATGCATATTGAGCTTTGTGGTTCAGAAAGAAAAGCACGAGAAATTGAGTGCAGATGTAAATAAACTGAGAAAATAGTATAGTTCTTAAAACACAAACCTTCTGACAGTACTGAAGGAAAACATACATTTTTAACTGTTTCATATTAACCATATTTTTTCTTTTTATTTGCCACTTTCATTAAACACATTAATTATTTTCATTCAGGATTTTAAACTTTTTTTTTTTTAATAATTCTTCATCTTTTTGGTAAGGTGAGGTACAGTGAGACTTCAATTATATTCAAAACACTACCAAGTCATATTACTTGATCCTGATGTTTCCCATTATCAGCTTCTTTATTATGTATGAATTTCTTTACGATCTTTTAAGATAATAAAAAATATTGCATCATTCAGTAGATCATGAAATTATAAGCTGAAGATAAAAGTGTGAAACAAATAACTTACTTCCTTTTCCAAAAGCTTAATTATTATGCTAAGCTTTCAAAGGACCATTTCGTGTAGCATCACAGTAAAGAATTTAAGAAGTTTCAGTCATTAAGAAAGAAACAAACAAACAAAAAATGTATTGCAATATAACAAGATTTTGTCCCATCTGGAAGTATGAAACATGCATAATTTCATGTTATGCCATTTAAAACATTTAGAATATTATCCATTTAATCATTTACATCTTTCAGTACTATTTTATTAAATACTGAAATATTTATAGTCTGTAAAGCTCTAATTAAAATGTTTTCTCAAAATTATCTTGCTTATTTCATACAAAGACTTAACATATGAAAACAGACAACCCAGTAAATATTTGACAAGAAACGATTCATGAATATTCACTCATAAACAGCACAGTGATAATGAACAAGCGCACAAAAGCGATTCTAAATGTAATCGTCTGCAAACCAGAAAAGCATATCCAGATCTAATTCATGGTTAAAATAACTTGTATTTTCTGTATTTTAAAAATACTTTGATTATTAACAAAGAACTGGAAAAAGTTATCTAGAAAAGCTATTTTAGACCACCATCATAGTAATGAGTTCCATACTACCATAACAACATCACCACTATGAGTTTTCCCACTGGAACTCTATACCATTCCATAAAAGTCCCTTTGTTTTAAGTTGAAGACTTAAATATCATAGAACGTAGAATCATAGAATCCTTAGAGTTGGAAGGGACATTTAAAAGCCATTTAGTCCAACTCTCCTGCAATGAGCAGGGACACCACAGCTAGATCAGGTTGCCCAGGGCCTGATCCAACCTGGCTTTGAAAGTCTCCAGGGATGGATCATCCATCACATCACTGGGCAACCTGTTCTAGTGCCTCACCAGCCTCAATGTAAAAGTCCTTTTCCTTATATCTAACCTAAATCTCCCACTTTAAGCTTGAAAGCATTTCTCCTTGTTCTATCACAACCCCTTTCATGGGGCTCATGTACACCTTAGGATCTTCAGTTTTCTATAAGCGCTTCCTCAAATACTACGGAGATTTTTACAGGCCATAATGGAACTTATTCTACAACCGTGATTTGTAGATATTGTTATAAAGGAAGAGAAAATACTATGGAATTAAATATACTTCTCCATTCTTTTAATTGGATGAGAAGTTCTGTGGCTGACACTGTGCACTCTCCAGAAGCTCATGCCTGCAGTTAGATGGCCACTCTGCATTAAGTAAAACATGAAACCCATCATTCCTTGAGGAGGGGAAAGTGCCAGCTCTCTAAATAAATTCTGGCTGGCAGTCAATTAGTTATTACTCTTACCACCTGCCCACACACCTGTTGTTAAGTTAATGCATTTGCTCTCCCTACAGCCTAGCACAACTTTATGAAATACAGTGACACAAAACTCTGACACAGTCCTTGCTACAAAATATGCCTCAGACAGCAATTAATCAAAGAATGCCATGAGTTCAACAAAATCTTCAATAAATACGATGGGACTGAACATCTACAGCTATTATTTCAACCATAAATCTTACGAATGCTCTTTACTGTAGCAACAAACTCCTAATAAATACAGCTTGCTTTACCAGAAACATATAAAAGACGATACATTCCACAGTGTTTTTTCAGTGTTCTCTCCAAGCCTGTGTGCTCAGGCATTTTGTTTCCAGAAACATTTTCATAGTCAGGAGTGCTGGACTGTCCCTCCACCATGACTGATGAGGCAGAGCTGCACCATGTCCCTTGTGCTTGGCAAAGCTGGAGCCCTTACCCTTTGCTGCTCAAGTTGATGTGAGCTGTATTAACATTAATTGCGTATGTAGTACTGGGCAAATACAATTTCTTTAAGAAAAAAAAAATACAGGAGACAGAAGTGCTGTCCATGTGCTGCTGAACAAAAGCAAAATTTTACGAGTATTCTGATGTATCTATTCAATAAATGGGATTGATAAGCCAATCACAGCTCAAGTTACTCAGCAAATTTCTTGAGTTTCTTGAGTTATGAAAGTACTTCAAACACTAGCAGAATAAAGTAGCACAAATGATAGGAAGTTCTTAACTATGTTCATTTAGTTTCAAAGAAAATATTCCTCCAGTAAGATTTATGGAAGCATTCAAATCCCATACAGATTTAATCCCTACAAAACATAGCAAAGGTCACTGGCTTGCTTTCACTTCTGCCTCATATTACCACAGGTTTTCTTTTCAATAAGGACATAATACATCTAAGGAGAGAAACTGATGCTGACATCATCTGAAAAGCTGGACTAAGCAAAAGATCACAGCCTCTAAGGATCAAGTCTAGAAATCTCTCCTGGTTTTAGGCCAGGTGAGATGTGGACTGCGCCACAATGGGTGGACAGGGCTGGTGAGCAGGCCAAGATCCAAGTCACCCAGCAGGGAGCTGCCAACAAGGCCAAACTGGCTGGGGAGGAGAGAGCACTCAGACAAAGCCAGTCAACCAGCTGTGCACCCTTCTCTAAGTTCACAGTGCCTCTGACATTCTAGGTCAACTTGTTCTTTGTTCACCTCTTCCTTCTTTGAGGTCTGAAACTCAGTAACACCCACAGCGCTTCAGAAAGCTAAGGCAGAGCAAGCACAAACTGTGATGTGTTGAAAACCTCTCTCTGCATCCTTGCCTATTTACTAACACTGGTATTTTCCAGGCAGATCACCTGTTCTCTGGAAGAGCCTTCTAGAACTGTGAGGAAATAATAGTTGTAAGACAAGTATAAACAAATTTCAGTATGGAAAATAGGATGAGGAATAGGAGAAAAGGAAGAGGACTCCTCCATATAAAACTAATTTCAAAAAGACAGTTTATTTCAGAAAAATCTTACACATATAATAGAAATAGTTACCTTCATGAAGGGTACCAGAGTTCAGAGACCAATTGGTTTATCACACAAACATGTAGGAGTTATGGTATGCGTCACACAGCACAAACAAGCAGTGCTCCTGGTATGTAAAAAAGTGACTTAACATGTAAAAATGTTTGCTCTGTTAGCTACCTCCACCCCAAAAAATGCAGTTCTATAGAAACTATTTCAGTTGTGCATTTACTACACTAAATTCATCATGAGCAGAAAGTACCTTCAACTGTAACAAAAAAACACTAGACTCTATACATCACATGGGTTTCCAGATATTCAGTACCTTTTATTTGGTTAAAGAAATAAAGGTAGAAGTTTCTGAACAACTGGAAACATCTGCAGGACAGCACCAGCTACTAACTCACAAAAGCTTTCATCACCTTCTTGCAGACTAAGCCAGCGATTATAAGAAGATACCCAACTGTAAAATGTGCTACCACTGATGCTTTGTTAGTTGGCATTTACTAACAGAGACCAAAACAGGTACATCGGTTTAGTTCAGGGGAGTTTAAGAAAAAGCTGCTTATTCTTTTACAAACTAATCCCTCTTCCCTTGTGTTCAGTCCCATAATAGTCTGCAGTTCACAAGTACCAAATAGTAGCTAGCATTGTAAAGATGGAATCAATAGCATAATCCTATTAAATTCAGCAAAGCAGGCTACTTTTCAGATACATACTGGAATCCTCTTAAATTGATTTTTTTCTTTTGAATAAAAGGTAGGGCTTTGTGAGACTGCAGCCAGAAACCTAGAAAATATTGTTTACATAACGCTCATAGGTAGCAGTTCAGTCTGCTTTCCTCTTCCTCACATACAACTGTGACACTTTACTAGATGGACTTCCAAAAGAAACTCAAAGCTTCCTTAGCTGTTGTAACTAAAGAGCAATGAAATAATTAATGAACTGATTTGCATAAAGTCTTAACAAGTGCTGACACTTACTGCAGAAATTCCGACTTTCACATGATCAGATTTTTATACTGAAAGCTGTTATTTTGTGAGCATCCTTCCAGATATTGGATTTGGTACAAAGTTTACTCCATACTAAGCTTCATCTACCTGCATTTGAAGACCTCAAAATCTCTAAATACTTTTTGAACAATTACCATGTTTGAAGCTATGTGAAGATTTAATTTATTTATCTCACATAGCAGGAGAATAAGAAGTACCTGCGGCACTAGCTACACAAATCTTGCACCAACACAAATTAATGCTGTTATCTATCGAAGTCCACACGCTGCCCAATGCAGCTAAGCAGTATGAGCTATGTTGATACTCGCTGATGTGGACAGACCTAGATTTCCATTTATATCACAGCATCCACACAGCAAGTCACGTTGTGGTCCACACATATTCCATGTACATTCCAAGGCAGCCTGACATTTTTCTCATATCTGCCAGATCAAAGAAGCTACATTTAAAAAAAGAAACGTTAAAAATTCTCTCTGCTCTCCTAGAAAAGATCTTTAATAGTCCTCCTTTCAATCTTTCCCTGTACTACCAGTGCTTCCCAATTGTGCAGCCACTACAGAACTCAATATCTGCAAACGTATTAAGAAAATTTGGGCCTTTACAATAACTCAGCTATATCGAGAGGCATAAAATCTGCAACCGTAATTTACAGCCCAAAAAATCACAGCAACTCTATGATGAGAATGAAGCACTAACACTGCCAAAAATATAACGGATTTCTCATTTCTTCAAGTTATAAATGCACGTATTTGAGGTTTTCTAGGTTATTGTGATGCATTTTGTGGATTATTTTTACTGTTAGGAATTCTGATATTGGTACGATGCTATCTCCACAAAGCAGCAGCATCCCTCAGATGCAAAGCACTCACTGGATGCCTCTTTCTCTGAAACACAATAGAGTGAAAGGAGCTGAAGCTGGGCTATGCCCCTGCACAACCCCAGGCACAAGAGGGCAGTGACAGAGCTGGGGACAGAGCGGAGAACTGCAGCGTTCCCACTCTGCCTTTGCCCCATCCACCTTTCACATTTTAAATTAATCTCTCAATAGATCACAATGTGCTATACAGGTTTGGGATTGACAGGGGAAAAAAAAAGTGTAAGTGTGGCAGCCTCATTAGCATTCTTCTCTCAAAGGCTCCACACAGCTTTGTCTTTTGAAGAGTAAAAGCTGCTTAACAAGTCAGCAATAGCTCAGTTCCCCCTAGAACAGCTATGGTAACAGTCTTCATTTCACAAACACGATTCTTGAACTACTTTCCCAAGTCTCTGCTAATACGAACCTGTGGAGTGAAATAAAGGCAAGACAGCTCTTTTGTCTCCCTGCTTTTTTTTTTTCCTTCTTTTTTTAAAAAGCGCTTCACATGACAAGTATATCAGTCCTGTTTCCTGTCTTTTGCCTTCTCTTACAAATAATTCACCAGAACACACGTCTGAGCATAGGGGTATGTAGTTTGTGGGACTAGAAATCCATAAAATCAGTTATCAAAATCACACTCAATCTAATATTTCAGAAGATTTTTGACTAATGGAAGCCAACTAGTCGTGCACTTAAAGATGTACTCATTCAAGCATTTAAGCAAAACTTCTCCAGGTTTGAGATTATTAGGTGATTATGTAGTTGTGCTAAATAAATAACTACCAGTTTACCCACTCCAGTAGAAGAGGAGATGCTCCTCTTCCCTTTGGAGACAAAAAAGCATGAATGTTGATTTTCAAAACATTTCTTTCATAACCTGGACACAGAAGACAAGTAACTAGCCATCCTGACAAGGGAACTCACAAGCGTTCTGACGTACCCACTGCCTAAGCATAAGAAGGCACACTCCTATCGCACACCAGACACTGCTACTACTGAATATAGCCTGAAAAATTCATGTTGAAATAGCAATGTAGCAGTAGTGCTTCAGTAACTTATTTACCTATCATATACATATTTAACTTGTAAAACTTTATGGACTGTTGTTTTCTCATCAAGCATGAAGCCTGATGCGAAAGCTACTTGTTTGGTATGAGTGAGGGGTGAGGGACAGGCTGTGCCAGGCACTTGCTCAGAAACGGGTCTAATGGTTTAAATAATCCTTTATGGGTGTTTGATCACTTCTGTACAGCTTTCAGCCACCAAGGCCGGGTTTTCCATTATAGACATTGCTAAGATACTAAACACTAGCCTTAAAACCCTTTCTACCATACCGTACAGACTTCTGAAATTTGAAGCCCAGACATAATAAATGCATGTTTTTTTCCCTTTAATGTGTAAAAAGCAAATGCATTTCTGATTAATAAATCACAACTGCAACATTTATCTCAAGAGTAAATTAATCAAAACCTCAAAGCAGAGGTCAGTCTTTAATTTGAGGTTGCTACTGATAACATCTTTATGTTAGCTGTAACAGTAAGTCAATTGTCCCAATCTCTGTGCATACCCAAGTTTTTACAGAGCATAATCAGAGTCAGAAGGAAAAGAAGCACTTAGAAGTTGGTATACATTTACTTCATACACAGCCCTAAACCCAGGAGGCATATCTAGCTTTCTTTGATGTAGAAGAGTTGCTAATACTGTTATTGTTTCTCTTCTCCAAGCTCCAACCATCCCTTTGCCTTATGAGAGATTTGAATTGCAGAAACAGAAATCATAGCCCGCTCCCAAAAGTATATCACAGACATACCCAACACAGCCTGTGTACTTAGAAGCACTGCCTTTACTTGTAAAGCATGGGAAATCCTGAACATTTTGTCATGCTGAAAATTTCTAAAAGACAAATAAATACATATTTAGGGTAGTATAAGCAGTGCAGTGCTCATTCACAAGTCCATAAAATTAACACTTCAAGACATCTATGAACTCCTAAAACACAGTCTGCCTTTCAAACAGGCACTCAAAGGTGAGCTCATAGAAGGTCTTTTAAAACCCCTGAAAGGAAAAGGAACATTTGAAAACGTGATCTGGAACACCCTGATACAGGACATCATTGTAATGTTGATTTCCCTGAACAGCATGGAGTTCTTTGGAAAGAGACCAAAACAAAGCCAAATCAGATTTGTCATGATTTTGAACATCAGCTTAAATTTCATACATGTAGGAGCCTGTACACGTCACCAGTGAAAACATATTAGTGCAAAAGAATCTGCATTGAAGACTACTTGAAGGACAACACAATGATTAAAAAAATGAATATCTTTCTTCCTCTTTATTCTCCAATTCAAAAAAATAAATAAATTCAAACCCCAAAAAGCAATGTTTTCTAAGAGGCACTGACAAACTGACAGAGAAAAGAGTCAACACATTTCCAAGATTACTTTGTGTTATTTTTATACATACAAGAAAACGTCAACAATCCAGAAGTATTATACAGAATATGACTTCTGAACTAGCTGGTGTTACTGAGGCAAAGAAGATGAAATATACATTGCATGTTCAGTGATTCATTCTAGAGCCAAGTAATACAGAAAACAGAAAAAGCATGCATAGAAGAAGACGTAAGAAACAGGTATGGGAATCAAGAGACTACATAGAGTGCTTATAAAGACCCGTCTAAAAGAAAAAAAAAAGAAAAAGTAGCTAGTCTCACTCAGTTCTTGCAAACAGCCTGGAAAGCAAGGGCTGCACAGGGCTTTGACCAAACATTTTCAGCTGCTGAGAGCAGCTGAAGGTCTGTGGTGGTAACAGTCAGCAGAACTCAGAAACAGACATAAACGAGAACAAAATGTGCCCACATCTGAAATCATTTTAATGTTAGTGCAGATATGAATATGACCGCTATTTTCAGTGGAGTATTTCTGACATTAGAAAATGAAAGAAAGACCTATTTCACAAGCACTGAAGTTTTTATCTTGTCTTTCAAGAACAGGGAAAGAAACAGGGAAAGAAATATATGAGCCTGAGTCATATTTTCCCCCGAAACTATGCTTAGAGGAACATAGTATTAAACCTGCCATATTCAAAATTAATATCACAATACAACACTTAGGCACAAATATTTCTAATTTTTCGCCTAAACTCTTTAATTTAAAGGTTTTGTCTGGTGCCTTTAATATAAAGCAATTGAACATAGTCTTCCTAATCTAATGAACTCTTTGTGAAAAGAAGTTGGAAGCAGGTTCTAATACTCATCTAAAACAGTGCTATACCAAAGGTTCTTGTGCTAGAAATGCTGTTGCAGGTTGCCTAGCTGCACTTGATGCCAGGCTTACAATGAAGCAGCTACGCACTGATTTCACAGCCCACTTCCATACTCCTCCCACCCATTCTGTACTGGACAAGCCCAAAAGCTGATGGGATGAGGTGTGAAATTACTTTCTGCTGCTTGCAGGAAGCACTTGGTGTGCTTCAGACAGCTCACTCAGGCTGAGTAGTAGCAGAGCTTCGCAGCTATGCTCCTGTTGCAGGCAGCACCCACAGGCTCTGTGGAAAAGCAGCAGCAGATAATTTCTTTCAGGCATTGCTTAGCATGGTCTCCACGAATTGCACTAGTGAATTTACAGACTGTAGTGACCTCAGTATTATTGTGAGCTTATATTTAGCATCAACTCTTTCAGAAAGGGACAGTATCACTTACAGTGAATTTTAATACTTTAGAAGGCTTCCTAGGTTTCATAAACATAGCATAAGTAATACGTATAGATGTGCATGTGCACAACAGACATATGTAAACTACACCTGAGGCTATTTGAAGATTCATTAACATGAATCCAATCTCAAGCATATCTTTCTCTTAATTATGTCTATTTATATATTTCTACATATTTAAAAACAGATCTTTTGACACTAGCAGGATCTAGCATATTTTTCCCTGACTCACATGGAAGAAAAATGCTCATATCACCCACAAATTATGTCTTTTGTCATCAGAACATTTTCAACTAGTTGCCAGACGTAAGATTTTATTCAGATTTTAGTAAGCCTAAATCAGTGAGGCCAACAGAGGAGTTTCGGTTTAGCAAGGGTAAGTTCCACATTCTACTGAATATGGATCTGTGAAAAGAAAGTGATTTACTTGTGCAAAGGATTTTGAAGTAGAGCCTTTGAGTGGCACAGTGAAATAGCTATGAAATAAACTGTTCTGTCAAAGTTTTGTTTGGAGAAAACTCTGAAGTTTCAGTCATTATGCAATTCAAATAAGGAAGATTTAGTTAATTACCACGTGCAACTCCAACTTCTGACATTCTTCAATACGCTGCTCACATACACTACAAAACCAGGTCTTAGTCACGCATCCCTAACTGATTTCATACTGCACCCCCAGTCTGTCTCAGTGGCGTTAAAAACTGTCTTGGGAAAACTCTTTGCTCAGTTTAGCAGTCTCCATTTCGTATTTGTCACACAGTGAGTTGAGGATGACTTATGCCATGAGTCCAAATCATTCTAAAGATGTAGTTGTTTTCTTATTTGCTGTTTTGTTTGGTTTTGCTTTGTTTAATTGTTTTCTGTGCATGATTAATAATTCACAGACCCCCTTATAACCCCAACGTAGTAGTGGCTGTGTGTGCTCCCCCACCTTTTCAGCCATTAAAGACAAAGGTATTCAAGCAAACTTTAAGTAAGCCCAAAGATCAAGTGCTAGAACATTTGGTAGATTGCTTCCCCAAGAGAACAAAATCCTACACCAGGATTTGTATTCTGGGTTGAGAGGAGGAGGGAACGGAGGTGGGGATTACATTTGATTAGATCCCTACTGCTCATAGTAAGAAAGGAGGCTATAAATAAATGCAAAAGGCAACCTACCTAAGGAAGACAGGCAGCCACAATTTTCTTTACAAATAACTTTTATTAATTTAGATCCTCTTAATGATTTTTTAATCTCAAAAGTGCTGTGACAGAATTGGACACTACCTCAGCATGGAAGTTTGCCCTACAGGCAGCTCTCTCACTTACAGGGGTGGGAGGAAAAAATGTCCAGAGGAACACTGGGACAGTAGCTGTCCCTTGACTCTCCTCCACCACAGGATTCTGTTTCTACTGATAGGAAAATCCTGTCTAACAAGACACACAAAGAGTTATGTTTTGTAACAGATATTGTAGCAATGAAGACATAGCTGCATATACCGAGGACAAAAGAAGCTATTTTTGATCCACACCAAAGCATGTCATTTTCCCTCAACTACTCTCCATTTCTGAAGCAGTTTTTATGTTGTGTCTATTTTTTCCTCACAGTTTGGCCTTCCCAATTTCAACTGCCTTCCTATATAAAATACTAAAATTCAAGAGGAGTGTTGAATAAAGTACTTTTAAGAGCTCGACTAGCATTAAGATATGCCCAGAAATTCATGGGAAATGATGAAACCGTACTGGTAATTTCCTTATTTCAACTATACTAGCACAGAATAAAAGATTTCAGCCCTGTCCTACAAGTAGTATATTACATATTCCTATACCTGAACTTCATCAGTTATTAAAACAGCAAAAAAAAATGACAGCATCTTGTGGCATACAGGGTCAAGTACAAACAATTGCTGATCATCACCCACCTCCGTTCACTACAGAGCAGCAGTCAGTCTGCTCCAGAAGCTCTGCATTATCAGAGCATCCTTGCCTTCAGTAATGAAGCTAATTAATAAGCAAGTTTTTCATAGAGGAGTATAGTATAGATGAACACAGCTCACCATTCTCCAGTTTTCAGATTACTCATAGCAAGCTATATTTAGCTTCATTTGATGTTTTTTTCTCTCTTATTTTTCTTGTTCCAACTCAGAATTGTAACAAAAATTATCAAAAGGTTTTCGAAGTTGCTCATGTCATTCCTACTCTTAATATCCATAGCTGGGTTTGAAGGCAAAGGTCTCACTCTAGGACACGCACTTGTGGATGATCCACCACTTTCCCTAAGCATGTTTGTGGGGATGACGGTCTACTGCCCTCAGAACATAAGGTAAGAGGAGAGATCCACTTGTCTATTGACAGGCCAAAGGAATCATCTGCATCCTTCTTAGGGTTTTTTGTACTTTGAGACTTTGACAACAACCCTGCAAGAACTGACTGTTCCCCAGTCTCTCACTAAGAAGCTCTGCAGCACATCTTTAATGCCGATCAGTGGTTTGGAGAAGTCCTATTTTTAAAAGTAATTTGAGATGCTTTAAAAAAATAAAAACTACCCAAGGAAGAATTCTTTCCACTAGTGTAATTTGAAAAAGCTCCCCAAAAATTTAGGCACAAATGTACTGGTCAACTCTGATAATTTAAATTATTCCTCAGGATGCAATTTCTCTGAGTTAAAATTCTTTAAAGCAGAATCAGTATCATCACTGCAGCCCAGTACTATAATGCATCTTCCATGGTAACCTCTTCTAGAAGCAAAGGTTAAGATTGAAGGAAGAGACAGTTCTTCCTGGAACATATTTTACATTTAATCTGACGAGATGCACAAAACTCTCCATGTATTTACACCAAGCTGCTGAGCTGAATACTAAGAAGCATATTCTGTACTAATCACTAATATTCTACTTTTAAAGTGATTTTTTTTTGGTGGGTTTATTTCTAAGGTTGTTATTTGTTTTGCTTTTTTTTTTTTTTTTTTTTTAACTCCTGTATTTTCTTTAGCACTTGTCATCCTGCTAGGTCCCTCTAGTTATACATTCCTGAGATTTAGCAAATGCGTAGAAAATCCTAAAACCCTTATCAAATGGCTTCCATGGAATTAATGGATTAGGCACACTAATTTTTCACTATTGGTTTACGTCTACACTGACAGAAAGAGAACTGCTCTATTCCCCTAACAAAAGTTACTAATCACAGAATCACAGAATTGCAGGGCTTGGAAGGAACTTCTAGAGATCATCGAGTCCAACCCCCTGCTATGCTGCCACACTAAGCATTCCAGCTCAGAAGTATTAACATAGTCTAATGGTTAACTGCTATTTTTACTGGCAATTCAGAGGGCTGCAACATAGCTATTGTGCACCAAATTCAATGTAGCACAGCTGCTATTTGAAATTGTTTTGTAGGCGTAGGTCTCCTGTACATAACATGCAATGTATTTATCTTTACAGCAGGCATTGTTCAGAAAATATTGAGCACTGGCCCTTTGTTAAGAAGCAGCATACCACTAACAGGAACCACAGTCTGGCAACAGTGGATATGAGGAGGAAGGGGGAAAGAGAAATCCATCACCTGTACTTAGAACAAATGTTTTTAAGCACAGATTTATTCCCAACCTTGAACCATGCAAAAGGTGTACAGGACACAGCCAGCTAAGTAAAGCTAATTATTTTCAAATGTCATAAGTAAAAACTGAAACAAATTCTGCTAAGTGCAGGCCTGAAATTCAGCAAACATCTTCAGTAATAGCATCATGAATGAAGATACGGCTTATAACAGTGGCCCACACAGATGCCTGTGAAGACAACGTTCTCACAAACTGCTCACATGTGGCCTCCAGTGTTTATACTGGCACACTCTAGACGTACAACTGTATGGATTTGTCTAATTATCATGATTCTCCTGACACCGTAGATTTAAAGGTCAAGTAGGGTATTTCTAAGCAGTTCAGTGTTTGAAGCAAACTAAGAAGAAATTAAAATTTAGGGAAGGAGCAGGGGTGAGTGATCTTCTTTTGAACTCAGCCATGTGGAATTCAGTGATTAGAACTGAATTAATATACTGAAGAATAAATTAAGCTCAAGTTTATTTGCAAGTAGTTCAGATGATGTACATCTCCATTTTAAAATAATTTTTGAGCAGTTTACATACTTGCAGACATCTTCACATTAAAGGAAACATACAGTAAAAATAGAACGCAAAGCAAAAGCATTGCTACTTTGCTAAACCCTTGCTTGCCTCCATGCCAGCATTAAATTACTTGTTCCTTTAAACTCTTTCCCATCCCTACTCTTTTCCAACATATTTCTACCCAAGATAGAAAAGTGCATTGTTTGAGGACTGGAGGATCAAGGACAGTGATCCTCACAACTTACTAGCAACTGCTCGAATAAGAAAAGTTATAAGACAAAATGATGGCTTTTCAAGTGTTTCCAGTACAGCACCTGTATTTTAAAACACATGGTTTGTATAGATAATTGCTTGTTTTTATTTCTTTGCCAGAAAGTACTGGAAATTTATCTTGGACATGACAAACAAAAACAGCTTTGTTAATATTAGCAATTTTCCTATGTATTCTTGTTAGCATACACTCCTAATCCACCGAACACACAGCTTTATCAACACTCACTGATAATAAGTAAGGGAAGAGTACATTGCATGACTTTCTTCTACAGCCTTCTGAAGTTATTAAGACTGCATCACTGCTGTTCAGTGCCAAAGATTTTTCACTTATTTTCAGGAAAAGGTCTGTCACAAAACTACTTTCCTGTTATCATAATGTTATGTGGGGAAAGTTGTTATCCTACACAGACTGACAATCTTCCTTCCAAACCTGATACCCTACTACAACTGGGTAGTTGCAATCAGCCACAAACTAGTAACAACACTTTCCCTCCCCTGCCCTCACCATGTAGTTCTACTTATAGTAGCTTCTAACTTCATGCCACTGGCTGCAACATGCTCTGACAGACTTCTGACAAACAAATGAAAATTGGTTTTGAGTATAGCAAATAATGCAGAGTTCGTCCTCAGAGGCATCTGATGCTGTCCAAGTATTAAGACACACCAAGTGGCAGCTATGAACCTTGAACATCATCTACTGCAATACAGTCAATCTGAATGAAACCTCTCCCAAACAAGGCTCAGAAACCAATTTAAAAAAAAAAAAATCAATGTAGAAAAATTGAGGGTTATTTCCAGACATGGATAAAATATCTTAAAGTCATTCCTTGATAAACATAAGTAATTACGTTGGTGCTTAAGAACATTGTATGGAATTGACTAGAAGCTCAATAACAGAAAGACAGTCTTGTCCTTAGGAACAAGAATAACTTAGAAATAGTAGGGGAATTTGAAGACTTAATAGCTTCATTTTGTCGTTACAACATTTTAGTAAACAAGCTGTAACTTGAAAAAATGAAAGTCCTTAGTACTTTTTTAAAAATCCTATTTTCAAGTAGCAAGATGATTACATTATAGAACAGACTTTAAGCTAAGGAGTTGTCTATCTTCAGATTTTGTAAAGAAGGCATATTCTAGGATTTGGCCAAACATATTTGGATCAACTCACACATTCAGCATCTGTAGTAAACTTCAGAACAGTACAGATGGACTTGATTGATGATTTTATGAATTACTGGATTTAAGGCAGTGTCTTACCACAGACTAATTGGCTTTAGTGAAGAAGAGAAAGTATGCTCAAGTGGTTACCCAGCAGAGCAGAAAGTTACCACTCTACTAGCTGAGGGGCAACTGAGGGGCTGCATTAACAGCTGGAGCTACAATAGCAGAAGCTGCTTATCTGTCAGGTTGCAGATGTGGTCACAACTCTTCAAAGCTCTTACAGTGAAGCCACTGGTATATCAGGCTTTGTAGTTATCCAACTTATACTTACTACAAGTATGCCCTTGTATTCAACAAAGAAATACATGAAACAAAACAAGAGGGAAAATAAATTTTGTCCTTAGACAGCAAAAAGCTTAAGATTCTTCATCTCAAAGATGTTTTCCCGAGTTCTGGCCATGGTTTGTTGGTTTTTCCATTGTTCTCTTCTGCATTCTATAATCTTTTCAGATAATAATTCAACTGCCTTGTGACAATATATTTATAATACATTTCACTTCTATGAAGGGGACAATTTAGACTTCCACTTTTCCTAGTTTCATTCCTCTGAAAGACACCTCTTAGGAGTTGATGAGACTTTGATCCAGCACATGAACTATCCTGAGCTCATCCTGAACACTTGTTTTTCTCACTTAAAAAAAAAAATCTAGTTATACAAGGGATTCTCCAAAACTAATGCCTATTTTATGTCCTAGAGGTGGATGTTGGTTGTATGGCAGTAGTGGTTAAACCTTCCTGCTGATATCCCATTAGAATTTGTTGCTGTGTGACAGATGGCAACAGAGGGGCAGTCTGAAAATGGCAGCTGATACTGAAGTGCATATGAAGCAAAGGTGCATCACCGAATTCTTCTATGTGGAAAAAATGGCACCCACTGACATTCACTGATGCTTGCTGAATGTTTATGGGGACCAAACAGTGGATGTGAAGTGAAATGGTGGGTGGAATGTTTCAGCAGTGGCGACAGTGGGTCATCTCTACTGGTGTTGATTTTTACATGTTAGCATATAGGCTTTTGCTCATTGCTGGTGAAAATGCATAGCTAATGGTGAATGATTATGTCAAAAAGCAATGTTTTATAACTGGAAATTTGTTCTATCAAGTAGTGTTATTTTGCTCTTTGTATCTGTTGTAGTTCCTATGAAATTAGGAGGCATTACTTTGGGAGTGACCAGGATTTATACTCCGTGTTTAAAACTTTTGTTGTATATTCTACATCCCTTTTCAGTAGAGTAGCAACACTACTAAGAGGTTTATTTTAAGGCTTGTTTTGTTATCCTCTAATACATACCTTAAGAGACCTTTTATAAATAAATTTGTTGGGAGCAAGTAGTATTTGCACTGATTGCCATGAATTGATGTTTTGAGCAGCTCCAGACAGCCATGGCCTTTTGCATAAACCCCCGCTGGTTTGCAGATTTGAATGATGTCTTTCATCAATATTTCGCTGCTCTACTTTGTGAGAGTAAGAAACTTATTGAGTAGTAAAAAGCATCTTTACTTTCTTACTGTGAACAACCTGTGACAACCGCAAAATCATTTTGACATTTGGAGAGTTGTTAACATGCTTGCATTCTCTTTAGCATCTTGAACATGCTAATTACAAACTTCATTACAGGGGGGGAGACACAGCAAGCTCAAAATTCAAATCCTGCTGCAGTTTCTACTCACTGCATGATCACATTAGAATGATGACTTCAGAATAAAATAAGGTACTGGATTATGGCACTTGAGAGCCTTACCACATTTAGGAAATAACAGTCTTGCTAAAAATTACACAAAACTACTCTTAAGTGAAAGACGACATCCCCTTACAGTTACAAAGCAAATGGCTTGATAGCTTCCCAGAGTCAGAGGTCACTAGCATTTTTCATCAGCTGAGTTTCAAAGTCCAGATGTCCCAAGAAATCAGTAATTCTAAGAATTGGCACAGGGCAGAAGCACACACCAGCCTTTTACTCACAAAGTCTCTGGGCAGAAGCACAGACCTAATTTTTTAATTCCCATTGTGCTACTGTAACATGATGGAAAGCACAGCAATAACAGCAAAACAGCAAGGTCCCAGGCTGCAGTAAGTGAGGATTTGCTCAAATGCAACAGTTGTGGGCACAGAAATAAAGGAAAGAAGGTGCATACCTTCAGAAGGGCTCAGGTATGCAGGGATCTCCAGCAAGATGCCCTTGCCTTCACTGCCAGCCCTTAAACGAAGTCTGGGAAGACATGAATCCTGGCTCAACCCCTTCTGGTCACTCAGATGCACTGCTTGCACCTGAGCTCTGCAGGGTTGGCTCTGCCTTCCCACCAGGTGCTCAATCACTGGTTCAAGCCATGACTTAGCATTTTGGCTACACCTACACAATTGCTGCTGGTGAACTCTCTTCTGGAAAGCCTTGCATTTCTCTGTATTCTATCAGACAGTCTTTCAAGAGGATATATTTTTCCTCCACTCAAATACTTTTCCTTCCATGGAAATAAATAGGTGCCATTGCTTTCAGAGCGACCTACTTATATAGTTCACATGTATATAGAAAGCTGACTTCTACCATACTTCTAATACACAGAAAAAAACATTTCCCAGATCACAATTTAAAATAAAAAAGCTATAGTACAGCTTTTTAATCAAAAGAGAGACATACACAGAAATAAACCAGGAGGCAAGATTCAGGGAGAACAGAACAGAATCAACTGCTCTAGCTCAATAAACTGACTGTAAAACATTTAAGTCCTTCTTTGAGGCAGACTCTGAAAGAGCTTGCTGAAGTCTCAGCCAAAACAGTGAGTTCAAGTTACTGTTTCAACTCCAGACCAAAAGAAAGGTATGTATAGGTTGGGTATGATAACCTCCAGGTTCTCTCTACGAAAGCAGACCCCTGGGAGAACAGCATTAAATGACAGCATTTAATTGAGTGTCCCCTGCTCTTTAGGGGGTGACACTGTAAATCAAACAAAACAATAAAGAATCTCTATTTTAAACTATGTGCTTTTTTTTTTTTTTCTGAAGCAGCATATTGGCATCCATCTGATAACAAATAACTAGTAAGAAATTCCTCCCCTTCAGATGCAAACCATTACTTCTCATAATAACTAACTATAGGAAAGACAGTATTTTCATGCTGCATTGTTAAATTGTCAATGTCAGTTTTACTATTGCCTGCTTTCCATCACAGCTGGACTCAAACCTGTGCCAGAAAGGGAAATCTTACGCTTGCTGTGCTTTTTAAGCTCAGCTTTACTGCATTTCCAGTATGTAGAGTCAATTATTATTTATCTGCTAATTGTCACATATTGTGATGATCTATATATGTTTTCAGAAATATTCTTAAGTGGTTCAAAATACTTACCAGAAGTGATCAGTCACTTGGTAGATACTGTATTCTCCTGCACAGTCAGCAAATTAGATTGCTCCTTCTCATTTAAAAATAAAAATAATAAAAAAATCACAGTTCATGAGAGAAAAAAAGATCATCTGAGTGAGGAAGTCTGTTTCTAAATCTAACAGAAGCAAACTGCAACCAGCATGTAGATTTTTATTTAATAGCACTGCCTGCATGTAGTACGTATTCATATTTTACATGACACCTGTTTATAGAAGACAATGTCATTCTGAATCAACGCATGTCAGATTTGCAGAATAGCGAACCATTAACAGAGCACAACGTAACATCATCTAGTTGACTGTTATTACTCAAAGGAGATCAGAAACCTCACAGTCCAGCAGCACCTGGCATGCCTGCTCCCCTCCTGGCAGCTGTTGGTCTCACAGAACCTGTCTTCAGGCCCCTCTTGACTGATGGTGGGGCAGCCTGTGGCCTCCTTCACCTTCACTACTAGAAGTCAGTCAAGGTGTGACAAGTCTATGGGTTATGAAATAGAAGGAAAACAAAAGTGACTAAGATCACTGTCACAAGCATTTCTTTGTTTTTTTGTTTTTTTGTTTTTTTCCTTAGCATCTCATTTCTAAGAACATGCCAGGTGTCCTACTCTTTCCATTGCTTTTAATTAGCATCTGTCAAAGTTCTCCACTCACAGGAATAGCAAATACTTGACTTTAATGAGAGAGTCATTAAAGTCAAACCTGATGTTTGTAAGGTTTGTACATTTAATAGCACTAGCATCCACTTAACCGGCAATAGTTTCATATTCAGCTACACAGACAGAAAGAGGTCTGGTATCCTACAGTATACACTTTCAATTTCTCTTTTTAGTAACCATAAGGTTACAAACAAGCATTTTTAGAGCTCATCAATGAGAGAAGAGCTGATGAAGAATGAGGCCTCTAAATAGGTCAGCAGTTCAAAACTCCACAGTTTCCTGCATGACTTACTTCAGGTGATAGGCTGCCACTGTTCCTAATGCAAACTGAAGGAAATAAGTCATAAGAGGCAGCAAAGCACAATTTAAACAAGAACAAAGACAATAATTTTGAGGATGCAAAACACATAGCATAATGATGCATTTCTGTTACTGATGCTTCAATTAGAACTATACCTCTCAGACCACAGGGCTTAAGAATTATCTATTGACTTTTCATCATAAGAAGCAGTCTTAGAAGCGTAATTGCAAACATGAAAAAAATGGACATTAGAGTTTCAAGCAGTTTTCAAACTGCTTGAAACTGAATGCAAAATATGCCTTTCTACAACAGCTCTTCAAAGTTTAACGGTGATTAATGCAGCTACATTTCATGTTACTGTTGTCAAGATCCTTCTGCACACAGTCAGGCAAAGATGATATTTTAAAAGTATGTATTATTTATTCTGAAAGCAAAGGGCCTTTGCACATGACAAGGCCTTTGCCTAGGAGCTGGTTTTGATAGCAGAAATCAGAGAGTCCTTCTCACTTTTTGTTCTGCACTCATTAGCACTGTCAGAAATAGCAGTAGATGAGAAGCTATATTATTCTCCTCCTCCTCCTCCGGGAGGCCAGTGATTATTACGATTGACTGACACAATCCATTTTCCAGATCTATTAAATTTTCTCTCACTTTATAAAACACATTTTTTAAAACTTCATCATCTCCACTGCACTGAAATGCTGTTCATCTCTTTTCCACAGCACTTTCCAGCATGTTTTGTCTGTATAAGAGGAAAAAATCCTTATTAAATCTAGACAATATTTATTTATAATTAACTTGAACGTGCATTCTTGTATGCACTCATCCTGGCCAGGAAGGGGTTGATTATCTTCATAGCAAGCCACGTGCCACTGTATTTTGGGCTTGTGGCTAGAAGTGTTGATAACAGTGTTCTAGGCAATACTTAATAGTGCTTACACAGCACAAGACTGTCTTTTCCAACTCCGCCATCTTCACACTGCATAAGCTGGGAGTGAGAATAACTTGCATGAAGGAAGCAGAGATTTCTCTCATCATTATTGTTCTATTTTCAGTCTTGAGCTGCAATATTTTTAGGTGTGATATTCACAGAATTTGAGGTGGTAATTTTCTTCTGGTGGGCAGGAGCATTCAAAGCACTTCATGACAAGAAGCCAAAGATCAATGGTTCTCCTTTCATTCTGCCTCAGGATTGATCTGTAGAGGCATCCAGTCTCTCATACGATCCATCCTCATCTCTCCTTATCCTTTCAGGTAACAACAGTGCTCACCAGTTCACACAGAGAACTGGACCACTGGGAGTTAAAGGCTGGCACAAAAGAATATGTGTGGGGGCAAGTTTTTTAAGTCTATTTTCCACCATAACTGAAATTGCTATTGCCAGACTTAATAGCTTGCAGAATTTCTGTGTGTTCCTTCTACCACTGTGTGAAGATTTGCTGTTGTTTGGAAGAATGTGTTCAGGAAAAGCTTCAGACCCATAGGCACCAAAGCAGAAGATAAGGTTTTTTGAAGGAAATGAAGGAGACTAAAGAATAAGAGTTACTTCAGACTACAAAGCTTCAGGTACTCAGTATCTGAAAATTGTGTTCATTTTGCAGTGTTCAGCCATTTGTATTGACAGAAGTATCAAAGTCCATCAAGAACACAGAATTGTTTCTAGTCAAAAAACAGATCATCAAGCATAACACAGGCTGTTGTTTCTGAGGGACAGCTCCTAATTCCACATTTAATTGACTAGTATGTACCATGCTGTGCTTATTATACAAAACATGCTTTGTGAAGAAGTTACATCACATTTTACTACACTAAGGATTTTTAGAAGATAAGGTATAAAAAAAAGCATCTGATTCAGAAAAATAAAGTTTGACAAAGCTTCTTGGCTGTGCGAACATCAGATGGCAAAGTAAGCCATCCTCCTGTCATGAACTTCATAACAAAAACAAGGTCAATGTTGAAGGAAAGACGACATTCTAATCTTATCTGCACAGTTGCAAATACAATTATAAACTGTATTTAAAATCGCACCAAAATCAATGGCAAAACTCAGGCAATAAAAAAAAGAGTTCACAACCATCTGTCTGATGGAGTTTGATAGACGAGAGACTGTCACAGAGAAATCTTCCTAGACATTATAGCATGAATCCATTAAACTCTAAACCAACTTCCAATTGAATATTTGAGAAATTCTCTAAGTTCACACAATACATGCATTCAATTTAGCAAACCTAATTCTGCTCCCCATCTATGTGGTGTTTAGTTTGCCTTTTATGATCTCAAGCAATCTGCAATAATTTGCCTAAAGAACATATCAGTTCAATTCAACTTTAAAAATATTTCCCTCCTCCTCATTTGGGCTTTCTCACACCTGATGGCTGCCAGATGTTACAGGCAGAGGCAGACAGAACAAGCAATCTGCACAGCTGAATGTCTCAGGTACATCCTAACACGCAGCTAGCTTCATCTGAACAGTAACAGCTGATGGCAGCACAGCAGGTACCATGGAGGACCAGTGGGAAATGTGTTGAGAAGTCCAAAATGGGCACACTACTTACTCACCAGACAGAAGTTATAAAACAAAACAAAGAAACATACAGTACATATTGAAAGACATCAATAATTCTGTTCCATTTGTAACTTTAATTCCCAAATAACACAGTACAATTTTCGAAGGAAGCTATCTTAAAAAGCAGCCTTAACCTTTTGTATTTCAAGAAAGTGCATCAGGAACAATTACTAAGGCAATTATAAACTCAAGAACATTTTAATAGCCTGCTTGATATGCTGCAGGGAAGTCTAACTGTATATACATTTTAACTACATCAATATAATTGCCAGATAACAGGAGACAAGTATATACTTATATACGTAAGTATAGATTTACTCCTTAGTTGATTTTAAAATAAAGAGTTGTCACTTTGTATATAAAAAGAGCAATCATTATACTGTTTTGCTATTCCTAACTATACTGCTGTTTCTTTAGTCAAAGCTTGCTGGCAAAAAATCACAATCTGTAAAGCTCAACTGACCACTGCCCCTTCACAGGACAGCCAAGACCCCACTTTTACACAGGTAGCCTGAAGGCACTTCAGGATCTTTCTCAATGAACAGCTATACATATATACACACTTCAACACTTACGAGTTAACTTCAGACCAATCACTGAGTTAGTTTCATTATTACACCAGTCACTTACCTATTATACGCTTTGCTGAAGTAAACACAAAGATCACTTTGTGCTCTATCTGACTCACTTTGCCTGACTTCACTGCCAACAAGCATGGTGTCAAGAATCAGAATGGCTTAGATTGAGGGGAACCTTAAAGATCATCCAAACCCTCCTGCCATGGTTAGGGTTGCCACCCACCAGATTAGGCTGCCATGAGCCCCAGAAAATCTGGACTTAAATGCCTCCTGAGATAGGGTATCCACAGTTTCTCTGGACAGCTTGTGCCAGTGCCTCGCTACCCTACGAGTAAAGATTTTTTCCCAATATCTAAGCTACATTTCTCCTCTTTTAGTTAAAGCCATTCCCCCTTGCCCTCTCACTATCAAACCATGTAAAAAGTTGGTCTCCCTCTTGTTTATAAGCTCCTCTCAAGTACTGGAAGGCTGCAAGGGCATTTCTTCCTGAGCCTTCTCATCTCCAAGCTAAGGTACTAGGAGAGGTACTCCAGACCACCTTTGCAGCCACCTCTGGAACCACTCCAACAGCTCCATATCTTCCTGGTGCCAGGAGGGAGCCCAGCAGGCCACGCTTGGTTCTGTAGGTCAGATCCAGAAGTTCAGCATGGGTGTGGGATACTGGAATTTCACTCCAATAGCTAAAGGATTCTGAAGTGTTTGTTTGCACTCCCCATTTAGGATTTAGTTTAAGTTCTGACCAACACCTTAAATTACAACCTGTACTCAATTACATCTATCAAGTGCAAGTAAGGGTTTTAATTAAATACAAACGTAGGATTTGTTTCACAGTTATAGAATATCCTAGATGCTCTCCAACCTGAAGACAGCAGACGACCAGCTTCTGATGCATTATTTGTTTTTATTTAATGAAAAAGAAACCAAAAAAAGAAAATCAAAATATGTTTCCAACTACTTTATATGTATAATTTGCTAGTGTAAAGCTTTAGTTGCCCAGGTGCCTGATCTTTATTAACAATTGGATAGCACAGATATCAAGAGGAAAAACTGTTAATTCTTTAATTCAAACAGTAAGCTCTACTCATGCCAATAGCTCCATTAGAGCCAGTGGAAGTATTTATTACAGGAAAGATTTTGAAGTTAGCCCATGCATTTTTCTTGTTTACTTTTCTTTTAGGGAGAGAAGGGTGGAACAGCAGTAAGTTTGTTAACTTCAAAACAACTTCATAGGGTGTCAGTAGTATGAAGTTGATCCACTGTTTAACATCATATTTTCTGATTACTTCCTTTGTTATCCTTTGAATAAATAAAACCCTTGACAGCTTGTTCCATTAAACAACTAATTTTTATCTCATTTTTTGCTTGAATAGTAGATAGGCCCAACATATGAACTACAAGAAGTTTTGAAAGAAACTATTCATTTCCTTATATATTAAGCAATAACCACAAATGGTGTCAATTGAAAGTGTTCAACAGTCCTGCTTGTAAAAAGGTAGCTTCTGTTGAATGCACTTACAGTATTAATAGTACATTTGAGTTCAGCAGAAAAAACACACCACTATTAATCATAATCTGATACTAAATTAAGGGATATTAAGCTCTTAAAAAATTTAAGGTTTTTAAGTTAACCACATTTGCTCCATTTCTTCCCACACATTCAAGTTATAGGATATTTTTAATTTAGCAGAAATAGAAGTAATATTTTTCCTCAGATTGAATTAACAGTAAGGTAGGTATCAGTTATCCAATAAAGTGAAAAAGTGAGCCCAAATGCATGAAGGCAAAACAGGAATTGCATCCTATCAATGAGCAGAGTCAAAAAGGGATTTCATTGTTCCTTCTTTCTTCCCTAAGAAAATTTACTGTCCATACATCAATCATTAGTGGAGGTAAAAAGTACCAAAAATATAATCCCACATTTTCTTTAATCATATAAAAAAAAATCACATAAGCATTATTCATTCAAAAACTGCCTAATTTTCAACAGCCTAGGGCCAAAAAGAGATACAAATGGAAGGAAATGATCAGAACAATCTAAAGAGAGGAACTTGTCATGTAAAGCGTGATTTCAAAGGAAATAAAGAATAGAGAAAGAACACATTCTGCACTTCCTCCACTGCTAAATGTAAGCTGAATATAGCCATTTACATGTATTTGCTACTATTTATAAGGATACATATGCCAACGACTGCTGTAAATTTGCTTCAAAATCAAGCAGCTTTGTAGGATCATGCTTCCATTTAAAATGTTAAAAGCAAAGTTTTCAGTATTGCATTCTCTGTCCTCTAATGATTTATTTCAACAGTACGAGTTACTGGATCTTTATCTGTGTGTTATTTATAAACATTCTTTAACATAAATTGTTTTATGGCTTTAGGAACTGTTGCAATATCTTTGAATATTTATCACAGTAGCAAAGATTTGGCTTTTGAAAACAGATCTACATAGCATCTCTACTGTAACAGCAGTAATACATTAATCATGCCATCCAAATTTGATGCATTCTAACATAGCACAACAAGAATCTAAAAACAGTAGGAACCAATGTTAAAGGGTAATATTTCTGAGTAAAGTATTCCATATGTAAGATGCATTTCATTATTGAAACTCAGAGATATCAATCTCCCATTGCTGGTAGAGAAGAGACTATCACAGACACACACACACAAAAAAAATAAATAAATAAAAATAAAATGCTGAAGATCAATGCCAATAGCTCATTGAAAGTTTTGCTGTGTTTTTAAGTCCAGAGCTAAGCATCCCATACCAATTTTCATATCAAAAGTGACACGGCTGAAATGAGATGCTGACACTTGAAAGCTAGGTCAATCAGCAAGCCATTCCTTCACCCAGAAACAAAACCTGCAATTATGTAACCAATGCTTACCCTTGATTTACAGATGGGTTACTGATCTAACTAGGACAAGCCATGCTTCAGTCTGTGGAAGGGAAGGGAAGGGAAGGGAAGGGAAGGGAAGGGAAGGGAAGGGAAGGGAAGGGAAGGGAAGGGAAGGGAAGGGAAGGGAAGGGAAGGGAAGGGAAGGGAAGGGAAGGGAAGGGAAGGGAAGGGAAGGGAAGGGGCTCTGCCAGTGATGAATACACAGCAGCAGAATTAATACTGCTTAGGCAGGAGCAGAAACACAACCGGACATAACCAAAAAAAAAAAGGTCTGCTATGTATTAAGTTATGGACACACAATCAAACAAAAATACTACTTGTATAAAGGTGAAAGAGTAAAAATGACAAAAGAATCATAATCACCACCTTCAAAAACATCCATACCAGCCACACTAAAAACACTTGACCTTTGGCTTGCATGGACCTCCACGTGCTAGAATCTTGTTCACGAGGTTGGACAGGACACAAACCTCTTATGTTCTCAAATACGAGCCTGAAAATATACTAAGATTGTTTTAATCAGAAGTGCTTCCCCCTGCCCCGCACCATGTACTATAACAGTTAGTTACCTAAAAAGCCAAAGCATTTCAAGATGTTGTCCTCCTGTAGAGATCCAGCTTCAGACCTCCAAGCCCAGTACCAACACATCAGAGGACAACTTACCTGATTCTGACCTCATATTGTTGGCAGCTTGCAGAAACCTTCTCTCTCACATAACATTTCAGTGATACGATTAACTAAATTCTACAGACAAAAGCACATGCTCTGAAGTAATAACAAAGGACTCTTATGCTGTGGTTTGGTGATTTTTTGTTGTCAGTATTCCACATCAGAACATCATGTGAACCAGTGGAAGTTAAAGAGTTAATGTTCTGGTTCCGTTTACTGCCTCTTACGGGCATTTTGATTATTCTCATTGGAGGGGAGGGGCAGCATCCCCGGAGGACTTGGCGCCGAAAGAAGTGAGGTGGAGCTCCGGATAGGACCCCGTCTGTCTCTCCCCTCCTTCCCGGTCGGTTCAGCTCGCTGCGAAGGGCACGTGCTTCCCTCGGGTACTCTTCTCCCTCATTGTGTTTGATTTTGTTGGATTTAGTAAATTACCGTTCCTCCTCAGATCGTTGCCGGTGTGTTCCTTTTGTCAAACCCATCTACTAGCTCTCTGCCCTTCCCTTCTCTCCCCCCCCCCCTCCCTCCCCCCGGAGCGCGCGGCCCGCGGCGCGCCCTGCTGTGAGGCTAAGGCCGGCCGGATTGTGCGGCAAATTGCTGATACCCTTCCTTTTTTTTTCCTCTTCGCCCTTTGATATCTCTTCTTTTCCGGGCCTGTGCCCCCCTTGTCACAGACTCAGGTAACTCCGTGATATCTTATGATACTTACTGAAGAAATAGGAGGAAGAACTGTAGTTACTCATATGAGAGAAATGCAGACTCCATTGTGGCTTTTTGACCACAGCACTGTGTATCACAGCAGGGCCACTGGCCAGCACAAGCTTATATCCAGAGCCCATAAAGGCTTTCACAGTGCTCAAAACAGTTGAACAGTAGCACTCTTTAGTAACCCTACAGTTAGTACAGTTGCACTGTTTTCTTTCTCTCTTGACCTTGTAAATTAATGTGGTAATTTAATTTCCTAACAGCATTGCATTCTTACTTCATGGAATATTTAAAAACCTCACACAAGCAGAATGGTTGCAGAAATGTATCTTTTAAGTCCGAATGGGGTGCTGAATTGATTTGAAAGCAAATTTAAAACATAACTGCACAATTGTAAAATAAAAGTTCTGGCACAAAAACATCCCCTGCACGCACTTCTCATGCCATCACCCCTAGAGACCCCTTCCAGCTGCAAAGAGGAAGCCAGCGCACTGTACATTAGGAACAGGCTTGGAAAGAGCTGCTTAGCACTGCCTGCCCAAACTTGTAAACCAGATTATGCCAATCCTAAGACTCAGGAAGCCGCTGCCTTCTGTTGTGGGTCAAACTCTTTCCAGTTATCTGAGTTTTAAGATTATATTTTATTGCTAAGCTCCCCTTGATAGGCCAGAGCAACAACAGGAATACAGAGTGTCTTAAGGGCAGAGTTTTCTCTCCAAAACATAAGATCCTTTATATCCTTTATTGTTTTTGCCAGTACACAATATGGCAACTTGAAACATACTGCCCACTGGGATATTACAGAACTGAGCAGTACAAGATAGAATTCCCTTGCAGTGGTGCTGAAATAAATTTGCTGAAGAAGGAAACAGGCAGTAGGAGATGAAATACATGCTCCAGTTTCCGAGGAAAGCATGTTAATGCCCAATGCATGGCAGGGGGAGGAAGAGTTAAAAAAATAAAATACAAGAATGTTTCCATTATAAAAATGTTGCTTAAGCGCTGCTAGGGGAAGATCAGCAAGACCTGCAGTGATGTGCTGAGTAAATGCTGCTCATGCAAGCTAAAACTGCCCAGGAGCAGCTTTCAGTGACATATCCAATTTCAGCGTTTACAATGCATGAACTATTAAACTCAACCAATATGACTCTTTATGGCAGCCTTTTTCAGAGCTATATGCTGACTAACACTTTAATACAGAAAAGTATTTTGTTTGCTTTTCAAAACATATTTCCCAAGCAAAAGTGCTAGCTTGTAGTACAAACTGATTGAGATCCTGATGGCAGGAAGAAAATATCCCCAAACAAAAACTCTCCTTATATTAAGATTCCTATTTGTCAGCTATCTGCAGACCAACGTGGCTTCTTTCTCATAAAGTCTTTTTTGAGAAATTAGAACAGCAGTGGGTAGAATTTAGAAGCAGCAAATGAAGTTTGGCGCGCTTTTTTTCTTTAGATACAGAAGCCATGTTGTTTCAAAAGCCAAGATTAAGTTTAAATATTTGTCTATCTAAATAAATATTTACTGTATGTTTTGTATTTGCCTCTACTATAATGGAATTGTTAGTTCGATTTACACTTGTCACAGGTTAAAGACAAGCTAAAATCACTGCTCAAATACATGAGATCTGGACTACACCTGCTGTCAGTGAGGGTCCCACACTCCTAGGCCCATGGTGTCATGAACTGATTTGGAGGCAAACGTGAAGAAATTTGCTGTCCATCCATTGTAACCGTACCACACAGTAGATACATTTACAGGTAATCAGTGTGTTTCTGTTCTCCCAGCCCCTAAACTAATCCTCTCTAAAATGGTTTTTCCCCCAAAAGATATATGTTATTTTTTAGCATCATCTTATCCATATCTTCTCATCATTGATCTACAGTTTAGATAGTACAGAGGAAAGAAAGAAAACAATGGCAGAGAACGGCAACAAAGTTTATTATTTTGGGTTAGTTCTTTGGGCTCATTACACATCATTTGACATGCTGTGAAGAACTGCAAGATAGTACTGTAGACTGAGTTACACATTGATCTATATTACGTGCCAACTATAGTGGAAGCAGGTTACAGTTCCACAATTTATCACATCTATGTTGTGAAACACAGGGTTAAATTCCTGTAGAATCTAATTGTTTTCTCCTAAAAAATTACTTATTGCATAACTAAATATTTTCCAAGCGTCTAGCATTGTATTATGTTGTTTTTTCCAGTATTAGCAAATGCAAAAAACATCCAAACAAAAAACTTATTATCTACAGGCCTAAATAAAACATTACTGAGCAGGAAATGTCTTGGGTCCTATCAAATTCCTGTGGTAGTTTTCCCCCTTGCACTTCCCTTTCCCAGCAGGAATCGGTAATTAACAGCAGCACGTTTGTTCTTATTTTACCTCATGTGTTCTGTTGAATGAAGATCTGTGGAAATATTTTGCATTACCAAAGCACCTGCTATGACCTTATAGCTGACAGAAGTCAAGCAGTTAGAGTCCATCATTATTTAATCTAGTAGACTGATTTCTTTCTACTTCTATCAATGTTACTATGGTAGCCTTTAACTTAGAAATGAATTTTTACATTACATTGCATTAAAAATCCAGATTTTATATAATCCTGTATTTACTCTCAACATCCTTCAGCTTAATTAAATACTCAAGTGAATTTCTATATCATTCAGGATGAGGAGACCACAGTCTCATTTGAAATCTTTTCCAATTCAGAGAGCAGGACACATTTGAATGAATTTTACTAAATAGAAGATGCTATAATCAGTCTTCCTCAGGTGGACAACAGAAAATTAAGCATTTAAATGATGGCCAAAAGGACTGAGAAAGAAGCAGCAATTACTTGTAAAGATTACTTGTGCACATGCAAGAGCATTCTCTTCCAAGTTCTTCTCTTTCACCCGAGATTTTGCACCCAATTTAAAAAGAATGATAAAAAAGTGCTGGCCTATCTCTAGATCATCATTTTGCAAACGTCCAGCATCCTTTCAAGATGCTCCCTCTTTACAACTTCCTGAAAGCATCACCCATCAGCAAGCCTCATCAAGTCTGTTGATACCAAGTTACATAAGTTTGCATACAGCAATTTCATATCTCTTAAGAAGACTCATATGGCTAATAATAACTGGAACATTCTAGCACATTTGGCATTTGCCTACATTGAGAATTAAATATCCATGCAGATGGTCTTCACAAAGAACAACCACACTGCAGCATCTCCAAGATACTCTGATATACTGACTGAGTGACACATGAAGTCAGCTAAAAACCAAAGCATTAAATAATGCTACCTCACTGAACAGCACAGATGGAGACTCATACTATCACAGAGTTAGGTGGGTGTGCAGTCAGCCTAATGCAAGAACAAACAAATCCCTCTGATCCTATCAAGCTCCCGCACAGCATGGCAGCACCTGGCTTTTTTCTTCACGAGTACATCATAATCACATCCTATACACACTGCTGATCCTGCTGCTAATGAGAATGCCTGTATTTAGCTTACAGATATCAGATTAAAAGCACATAGTTGAAATCGGTACCCATAAACAGGGAGCGTGGAATTTACCACATATCTTTTAATCATCAAATCTATGCTTTCCAACAGTTGAATACATTAAAAATAAAACAGCCTGGAATTGCACCACATTGCTTTTGTTACAAGCAAGTTTAACATAAAAAGTTGCTTTCTAGTTACACCTTTTAGTGTTACAAGAAGTTAGAACTTCCTTTTCTAAAATTTACTGCATGGACTTGGAGAAAAACCAAAAACAAAACAAACAAAAAAAAAAACTGTATAACCCAAGGGCCATGCTTTTTACTGTGCTTATCACTGAGTATCAACTAGAAGTTGAGCTTTACCCACTTCTGAAAGGTTTTTCTAACTTCCCTCATGGGCTGCACAGCAGCCTGTCCTCCAATTTGTTCAGTGAAGCTGTAGGGATTCCTGCCATGTCCTGCTGAGAAATATTGTCTTTACATAATACTGTTTAAGACATACAAGTCAGCAAACTCAAGTGCAACTGCATTTATAGCATTCTGCATCAACACAGAAGACCCAAAGATTCATAACAATTGCAGAAGGAAGAGTTGTGTTTTGTTTTTTTTTCCTCCTCTGCTTTTATTAGAAATAATGCACTAGAGCTAGAGGAATGTCATTCCCAAGGAACCTAACTACACTTTCTTAACTTACTAGACATACACATTGTCATTTAGGATAACTACAAGATATGCCTGTCAATTGAAAAAAGTCTTTATGAATGGTGAACAATATATTATTTGTAGAACTATCATAAAATTTTGTTAAAAGGTTTTCTAAATTGACTTGTTTGTGAAACCAAAAACATGCATAAAGACTTTTCCCCAGAATGTATATACACTGAAGAAAATCAATCATGAGATTCTCAGGAAGAGACCTAAATAATCATGATTTTGACAACTGACCTCAGCACTAAATTCATTTAAAAAGCAATCTTATGAATAGAAAGATCTTCCCAACTTTCCTTCACAGAAAAAGTATTTTAAAGAAGTGTGTTAATAGGTATAACCCTCCACTGAAATTCTGATTCATTGTCTTTAAACATCAGTAGTAAAACAGAATTGTATTGCTTCCCTGGGATTCTCCCTGCTACGTATTTAGCATATTTTGGCAGAAGTTATTTTTGCAAACAGTCACTTGTCTCTAATGTGAGGTACACATACACTTTCTGTAATTTTTCCCTTTCACAGACTCAGAGTCTGGATCATATTCCTATTATTGCTGATTCAGCAACATGATTATTCAAGCCATAGGCTAAAACAATTATATATGAACTTGATGAAATAGCTACACTTTCCATTTACTAAATGATGCTGAAGTGATTTCATATCTGTGCATTTGTAACAGCAGGTGCCCTGGGCACTAGCCCTACCATCCTCCTCTGTCACTCTGAATTGTAACCACGAATACAAGGAACGGATTATAACCCTGATAGCCTGATTATCTGTTGTCACACTTCTCCGTGGTACTGTATAATTGTTTCACCAGCAAGTACTATTGATGCTTTAATGCTGACAACAGAATGCACTTCTGCTAAACTGCCTAAACATTAGTTGTTCTACAGAGGGGAAAGAGATGTCCCGAGGGTCAAAACATAAGAAAGGCAAGTTATTAACTACTTACCAACAGCAGGCAATTGGCAATAAATGAACATCATGTATACAGACCATGTTCAGTGTGCATTCTTTCCAATAACATGGATTAGTTTTATATCATCAAAAGAGATAGAAGTTCTTTCCAACTTTGAATACAGCTACTCAAATATATGTTCACATAACATTCAGCAATGAGGGGAAAAATACACCGGGCTTAAAATAACTTACAACAGAACAGAAAGGAGAATTATCTGATGACAGAAGGCAAAACTGAGGATCCTGCCCTTAGACAGAGAATGACTTTAAACTGTTGGTCTCTCTCTCAAACATATGGCAAGAATTTTTGGTCTCTTGAAAACTCAGGTGAGACGTGGTTGTGTTCATCTCCTCAGAATTAAACATGAGAAGTTATGTTTGCATCCATACTCAGGTTTCCCTGTTGTTCATAGTTTTCTCTCAAAGGATACATAGCACTTCACTCCCTCAAAGCCATTCACAAAGCAAGGTCCCCAAGCAGGCAAACACATGGAACAAGTGTAAGGCTGAGTACATACCACAGATGCTTTTGCTTCATCTTCAGAGATGACCTACTCGTGAAAAATTTCTGCTGTGGAAGCAGTGGATTTTATTTTGTAGTGAAACAGTAACTTGCTTTTGATGTACAAAAGGCAGACTAAAAAAAGGCAGAAATGAACATTTCAACACCGAACAGCATCCAAGGAAATCAAAAGCCTTGGGAAGTTAGTGAATTTAGCATTGTTCCTCTTCATGTCTGCAGATGTTGTAAAGAAGTGAACTGCAAGAAGTAGAAACCAGAAGTAGAAACCAAGAAACAAACACGATTTATAACTAAATATGAAGACAAATTAAGTGGTACATAAGATATTTAGTATTATATTCTAATCACTGTATTGCTTGCTTAAGCATTTAAGAAGCGATGTATCTATAGAAAAAATTGAAAAGCTACAGAAGGCATACCTGATAGAAATCTTTTTAAGACAAAACAGGTTATTATCCTAGAGCTTCTTTAGAACTGTTACTTGCAGTTTGATTAGTAGACTAAGGGATATTCAGCAAAGACCAAAAGCAATAGAATAGTGTTCAGTTTGCTAGAGCAAGAAAATAGAAGTGTGATTGCCAGATTGAGTAGGCTGGCAAGTATCTGGTGTTGGTACATGCTGACATCACACAGATCTTCTCATACGACAGAACAATTCAGAGATCTTTACTCAGACTCCAGTTCTATTTCAAGGCAAAGAATCTTCTTAAAGAAACTCTTTGTAGGAGAAAAAAAAAAAAATCAAACTAAATAGTTGAGAATCTAAAAGTAAAACTAAGTGACTATTCTGATTGTTTAAGTTTAAATTCAATAAGTTCTTCCTAAATGCAGTCCACATTATGTTCAGATGTGGAATGACAGGAAGGTACTGTATTTATCAGATTTTGAAATATATCCATTTATTAACTGGCACTATTGTATGGTATTGTATGTACAACATCTTACTAGCATTGTAATCCTTTATCATAGTGAGAGTGATTGTAGAGACAAAAAGATAGAGCGGGACAGCTGCTTTGTGGAGCTCCACCTTAAAAGAGCATGATTTTGAAACAGTTATCACCCTAAAACAGAGGATACACATACATGCACACGTACATAAATTACACTCATACACATGCAGATCAAGATACTGAAAACTCAGAAGGATATTTTAATGAATGACCACCATGTGCAAGGTAGCAGAGATAAAAAAAGATCCTGAAGAAACTTGTATAGAAGACAAGAGAAACTTCCCTGTTACAAGGAAAACATGCAGCTGTACTAGAAAGAAGATTCACTAGAAAAGAAATTTGAAAGAAGTTTCAATTATAAATTCATAGGTTAAGGAGATGCTTTTATACTCTTCTATAGCAGGAGAGCCATTATCTATGAAACAGGAGCGCAAAGCCCCAGACCCAAATGCAGCAAATCAGATTGTAAATGCTGACCAAAGATTTTACTCAGCCTCATCCAGCTGCGTGACATCTCTGCTGCCCCACACCATCAGCTCCTCAACTCCCACGCTTTGCCACACAGCGTGGTACCATAAATACACATTCACACAGCCTGAGGAGGGACGCTGGACCAGAATTCACAGTAACTGAGGCACAATAACATATGTAACTTGAGGCAGCCAGCTGGGATTGGCAATATATTGAGGCAGCTCAGTCAGGCCTTGTGAGCCTTATTTGCCACAGTTCTTGAGCTGTAAGCCCACACAAGAGATGACTTTGCTGCAAGTGCTCCATATTCAAGGACAGACCCCTAGCAGGTAAGCCATATGCTAGCTTAAACATTTTATACTTTTAGTTGAGCCTGAGCCATACTGCAGAAAGAAACCAAGCTGTAAGCAATTAACATGTCAGCAGAAGACAACATAAGCAAGAAGGAGCAGGATTCTGCATGTCACTGAAGGCTCAGGCCTCTTTGCCTTCCTATTTCTCCCAGCAGTCCTTTAACACAAATACATACATGACATTAAAGCCGAGTTCTTCTTTGGATTTTCCAGTAAAGGAAATATTACATTTTTAAAAAAAAACAACAAACCAAAGCATGATTCAGCATATTAAAGATGATCTGATTTGAAGAAAAACAAAGGGTAATTAATCTCTCCCAGTGAATAAGAAAGGATGGTTTTGGTTAAAGGTCAGCATATGCAGTTTATATATCCAAGCTTAGAAAACAAGAGAATGACACAAACACCCAACAGTAGTGAGTAACAAGGACAAATTAAAATCCAAATTCTTTTCAGAAGTCCTCCCAGATCTACAGTGGGTTTCTGGTGCTCTGAACAACAACAACAACTCAGGGAGCTTGAAAGAAGATATTTCCAAACCTCAGGAAAAAAAAAAAAATGCTTTTTTAAGCAGTCTTTTTTCTTAAGCTCATGAATCTGGTTGTACTGACGTCAAAGGAGAAGTTAAAAATAAAAAAAGAAAAGAAAAGAAAAAAGTAGTCCCACACTTCCTAGCTTTTCCTACAACATAAGCTCTACCCAAAGGCTGCCAGTGACAAAATGAAATACCACTTCAAGGAGAATCTTCCAAGTGCTTGAATCATCAGTGCAGAGCAAGTTCACTGAGCTTGGTTACTTTTCAGTCCCTTAGAGGAGAAAAACAACATGCCAGACACCTCACTCTGGACTTTCTGGTGAAAAAAGGTCTCACCCAGCTACAACATTAAAAGTCTTCATGCATTCAAGACAGGCTAACATGAAACACACAAACACAGGAACTTATAGCAGTGATTTATTAGGAAAAAAAAACATTCACCTTCAGAAGTCCAAATTCAGTTCATCCTAAGACAACTGTCACATAGAACCACATGGATGAAATACCCACATTAAATAATTGCACTTTGACTAAGTTGTATTGGCTAGAGAGTTATACAGAGATCCTCAGAGAATGGAGCACAATCAGTTCTAAGGAACAGTTAATTTTTTTTTTTTTTTAAAGCAACTTCTGAAAGCATTACAATCTTCCAGAAAAACATATTTCTACATTTCTGGAGCTTACATATCTCTTTAATGCCCCTGTTGCTTCTGCACTTCAATATACAGAGTTGAAGATTTAAATCCATGTAAACACTCTTAAACCTTTGGTGAAAACCCCAGAACTTCAGGGGTTAGAAGGGACCTCAAGAGATCATCAAGTCAACCTTACTGCTAAAGCAGGTACCCCAAAATAGGTCTCAAAGGTAGGTGTCCAGATGGATCTTGAATATCTCCACAGAAGGAGACTACACAAGCTCTTTGGGCAACCTGTTCCAGTGCTCCATCACCCTTACCATAAAGAAGTTCTTCTGCATGTTTGTATGGAACTTCCTATGTCCAAGTTCTGGGCCATTAATCCTTGTCTCATTGCTACACATCACAGAGAAGAGACTGGCCTCATCCACTTGCCTTCCACATCCCTTTAGATATTTTTTAACATTAATCAGATCCTCCCTCAGTCTTCTTTTCCCCAGGCTGAAAATGTTCACATACAGCATGTATCAACTTCATTTTGAGTTGAATGCCAATATAAAAAAATAAAAACATAGCAGGAAGTTGTTAAGACTTCCCAAGTTAGCAACCAGTGTTTGGGTTGTTTTTTTTTTTTTTTCTTAGAAATAAAGGATTTTCTAAGCCTATGAAGCACGATAACTTTGTTCTCTCTCATAATATTACAACTTGTAAAAGCTACTTTCTTTGTTTCTACATTAAATTGTATCTTGAAAGCAGAAGTACATTCAAGCTATGGCAAGATCTATAACAAGAATGCCAGTTAGAGGAATTACTGAGGAGTATTGCTAAATCAAGTGAGAAATTTCAGATGCTTTGGATCTCAATTTCCCAAATTAAAACTAGTTTCAGAAAAGAAATGCAAAAATAAGCCAGCCCTCCCACAATACAGATCCTTAAGTTCTTCAAAACAAGGCAAACAAAAATTCTCACACATAAAAGCCAAAGGAACTCCACTAACACAGCTTCAGAGGCACTCTTACACAATAAAGCAGGAGCTGCTACATCAACACATGTAAACTTGCCACACATCTACAGTTACCTATTGAAACACACTTGTGCTATTTTGGACATCTAGGCAAGTGACAAGAACTCCCTGCCAAACACTTCTGGAGGGAGCTCTATTAGCTACAAATGTCCATGATCTCAATTTTCCCGTGATATTTTATGAGTATGCTATCTAATCTGACTGTCAAGTGAGAATGTTAAAAAAAAAAAACAAAAACAAACAGAAGAAACTTGACATAGCAAGATGTCTTGTTATATCAAGGGAAAAGCAGAGTTTTAATCAAAAAAGTTGTTAAAGTATCTAGTTAACTATAAGACCAAACAGAAGAAAATTGATACTGACAACAAGTGACCTCAACATGTGCACATACCAGCCTGAACCAAACATATCAGAGAACAAAAAAATCCAAGTCTCTCAAACTCTCCTTTTGAGCTCCGTTGTGTTTAAATTAATCAGTTACTTACTAAGAAAAAACTACTGTAGCTATGGTTACAGGCTGCTACAACTGTATTTTACGTTGCTAAATCCATATATAATCCTCCCCATAAAGTTTTTATTTGCATGGAATAAGTGTTTCCTTACAGCTTTGCTTGCTGCCTGGCAATCTAGATGGTTCAGCTGCACTGTAACCTACGTGCTGAGCTGAAAGCCTAGTAGCAGGGTTCTCTATGTGCATTATATACTATCCAGGTGCCTTGCTCAGAGGCCCTGACTGATTCTGGCAATTTAAAATGCAGCTTTGCAATATATCTTGTCATAACATCTGTGACCTCCCTGTAGATTTGACTCAACATTTACATGGTCCTATCTTCTTTGTGAAAGAATTTAGTACACACAAGAATTAATAATTTCTTCTGATCTCAAATCCCCTTCTGTGATCCAATACACACAGCTTCTTTGCTCTTTGGTGTGAATAACTCTTAAGTGTAACTTAATAAAAATCTCTGAAGTCTAACTAATAAACATACTGGATACCTGACCAAAATCCATTCCCTCTCCCCTCTTCCAGAGTCTTTTTGAGACAACTGTGGTCACAAATCACATCTAGTTCTGCAATACAATTCTACATGCTGCACCTCACATTAAAGTAGCATTCTGCAGTTCAGGTTGAAAATTTCTTGGCATGCCTCTCAGCAAGATGAAAGGCATCACAAGCAAGGTGCTTGGTTGCAGCAAACCCTAGCCAAGGTGTTAGTCAGAAAAGAAAACGAAAGCCAAAAATTTTATCATTCCATTGGGAAGCATGCCAGTGCTTCAAGCAGCACGAAAGTGTTGCAGTCTTGACCAGCAGAGAAGCATTTCCCATAGTTATGACCTCAAAAAGAGTTGTCACTTGAAGTTCTTGGAATTATTGTTCAGAGTGGCATCCTGGCCTGTAGCCAGCAGGACTACAGAGGGGATTGTCCTCCTGTACTCAGCCCTGGTGAGGTTGCATCTCAAATGCTGCATTCAGTTTTGGGCCCCTCACTACAAGAAAGACATCAAGGCCTTAGAGCATGTCCAGAGAAGGGTAATGAAAGTGGTGAAGGGTCTAGAACACACGTCTTATGAGGAGCAGCTAAGGGAACAGTGACTGTTAAGTCTGGAGGAGAGGAGGCTCAGGGGAGGCCTTATTGCACTCCATAATGACTTGAGAGTAGGTGGTGGCAAGCTAGGGGTCAGCGTCTTCTCTCAGGTAACTAGCAATAGGACAAGAAGGAATGGGCTCAAGTTGTGCTACAGAAGGGTGAAGTCAGATATCAGGAAAAACTCCAAAAAAGTGGTAGGCTGCCCAGGAGGTCATAGAGTCACTGTTCCTGGAGGCGTTCAAGAACCACACAGATGTGGTACTTAGGGACATGTTTAGTGGGCAATATTGGTGGTAGGCAGACAGTTGGACTAGATGATCTGTGAGGTGTTTTCCAACCTTAATGATATGGTAGTCTGCATAAACCTAAAAAATTGCCCCCAAATAATTCAGAAATTAAGTATTGCCCATCCCATCCACTGCCTGAAATACAGACACCTTGAGAGAAATGTAAGATAAGACATGTACTTATTCAAAGAAACAAAAATCAGTCCACAATAGTTTTCCTCCCTCCCCCCCCCCCCCCCCCCCCCCCCCCCCCCCACAGTATATATGGAAAGGAGGGAGGAGAAGCATCTGTGTAAGCAATACACTAAGAATATAGACCAGATAAATGCTCTTGGGATTTCTCCTGTGACTTGTTTCTGGAGAATCCAAAACAAAACTCAAACATTTTACCTGAAAAAGCACTAAAAGTTCCACTAAGTTGTAAGGTAGCTTTTAAGCAGGGTAATTTTAACACTTTCATGATGCTTGTGCTCATCTTAATGTAGAAGTTAACATAACCCCCTGAACACTGTTACATACAGCAAATCATTGTCACTTAAAACCCTTGAGTTTTGTAGTTCTTTTCCCAGACAGGAGCACCCTGTACTCATTCCCTCAGAGGGTTCTTCTTACAAACATTCAGATGGTCATTCAAGAGTTAGCTCCTTAGTGGCCACATATTTAGCTCATTCAGATGAATAAAACCTGAACATACTTCAGGTTCAGAGGTGCACAACAGTCATCCCACAACAACAGGAGCTGCTTCCTAATGGCAATACCTGGTGAGCTTAACTCCAAAAGTTTAGCATTAACAAACACACGTCTTCCCTGTTCTTTACCTGCCACATAATAGAACAAATGAAATTCTTCACTCTAGCTTCCTTGCATGAAGCAAACTTAATTGTTAGATATTGTAATGCAATGGAAAGTGCAGCAATGACAGCAGAGCAGCAAGGTCCCAGGCTGCAGCAAGTAAGGATTTGCTCAAATGCAACAGCTGTGGGCATAGAAATAAAGGAAGGAAGCTGCTTACCTCCAGAATACCTCATATACACAGGGATCTCTAGCAAGATACCCTTGCCTCCACTGCCAACCCTTAAATGAGGTCTGGGAAGCCAAGATCCACCCATTCCAGTCAGTCAGGTGCATTGCACCTGAGCTCCCCTGGGTTGGTCCTGCCCTCGTACCAGGTGCTCAATCACTGTTTCAAGCCTTGACTTAGCATGTCCACTACAATGATACTCCAGACTTCATAATGAAGCAGATGTTACCTCTTGTTTTCATTATGCTCTGGAGAGTCAATCAACAAAAGGAAACAAGTGGGAAAGCTGACAGTTAACCACTCCAGAAAGATTCTCCAGGGGACATAAGTTAGCAAAGTGAAAAGTATTCCTCAACAACAAAAAGGATAAAAGTAATTTTCATTAACAGGAAACTAACACTGTCAACTTGGATTTTAACTTAAAACAAGAAGAGAGTTGTGCATTAAAAAAACCCACCAAGCTCCACATGTAAAGACACGCACGCAGTTGGACTCTGAAAGCCAACTATAAAGGAGACACAGGAACGGCTCTGGTAGGATGTTTCTCAATCTGGTAAAAGCTATTTCCCTTCTCTTGACGTCATTCTCAGTTTAAGCAATAGATACATTCTCTACCCTTTCCCACAGCACAGGAAACCAAAATAGTATTTGAGTCACTATAAAAAGAGAACAGATGTCTGGTATCAACATGCTATCCTGCTCAGAGGAACCTGAAACTCAGTTCCCCATTTAATCCAAGTATTTTACGAAGTAAAACTCTTAAGCTCAATTGCATACTGCTTCTTACACCAAAGCATTTTAGATACTGAGCCTTGCATTAGCCACAAGGGAGCCTGCCTAAGAAACATAGCATCCAAGGCTTCCTAGGTTGTACCTCTGTCAGAGAATCTTTGCACCACATTTGAGTTTCTAAGTCCCACTTCACCAGACTATGCAACCTGTAGCCTTCACCACAAAAAAAAAAAAAAAAACCACAAAAAAAACAAATGCAGCCTAGCTGTGCTAGCACATGGATCCCATGAATTCTGCAGTAGCAGTATGCTGCAGGAATATTCTACCTCTACTCTGATCATTTTTCACATAGCATTGTATTTCACCTTCAGCAGATATTAAATAGCTTGAGGCTCCCTCTAGCCCTTCACTCAGTTGAGTGAAGGAACAAGTGAATTATGAAAGATAAAATAATGCATTAGTGCTGCTCCACCACTCTAGAAACAGCTGTTCTAGGGTGACAAGTTACATTAGTAGGGGGGATAAGCACACATACAGCATGGAGGGGGAGTCGAACTACTACTCTCAATTCAAATTCTTCTCATGCAACTTGGCCCACTATCAGAGCTTACCATCAAGATTTTCCTCAGTTCATTGAAACTTTGAAATCCTACCACAGATTGTTACTGGCTGCTCATAAAAAAAAAAAAGACAAAAATCAGTTAAGTCAGATAGAAAAATACTATACAGGCTTTTCCTGTAATCTTATCTGAAGGTCTTAGAGGCACAGAAAAAGCCAACAGGATGTTAACAGAAGCAATTTCCAGCCTCTTCACAGACTGCAGGCAGTTTACAAAACCAAGAGTTAACCCTTCACAACCACTGCCATCAATTGGAGAACACTGATAAGAATTTACAAGGGGCTTCATTTGGCCTTGACTTTATTCCTTGTGATGCAGACTTGCATTTCATTTCTGCAGCTGGTTTTTCATTAATTCTTTTGGAACTCACCACCAACTCACTCTATTCATTTCAAAATCACTTCCACTAGTTGGTGAAGATCTACACACCAACTAAGATATTTTATTACATTGTTAAAAGCATTGTCCACCCTTTCCCATTTGACACCCCCACTTGAAATGCAAAGCAAGCTGAAGAGGCAGAATCAGATCTCAGTAGACATCTCTTCACATACAGAGATCCAGCAACAAAGGCTGACAAAGTTATTTAATGCCCTTGTCCTTCTACAGAGCTTCCTCCAGTCTTCGCAGAGGTGTACATCAGGACTCGGTATATTTCAAACCATCAATGTCTTGAGATAGAAAGAGCCATCAGATTTTGAAATGCAAAATATCTCTTAACAAGACCCTATGCAAGAGATAATTTTAAAGTAATGTTTCTCATGCAAATTGTTTATCTTTCCTATACTGAATAAGACAACGAGCCAACAGTGTAAGATAAAAAAATGTTGAGTGAAGTACTTCACTTCATGGGGAAAGTTGATCCACAAGCCAGATAACACCTCAGTGAAGCAACTGTTGTCACAGTACAGCTGGTAATCTCTTCTAAAGCATTTCTTATCTTTCTCAGAGCAGAGAAAAATGTTCTCATTAAGTTTCTTTGTTAGAAGACACTCCTAATGTAAAATCCAGCCATTGTCTGGAAAATAATGGCACTTCAAGAGTTAACCTCATTAATAAGTTTGATGGCCTTTATTCAAAAATAATTTTACTCAAACAAAGTTCCATGAAAACAACTATTACTTGCTCCTACAAAGTCCAAGATAATTAATGTAATTTCCGCTGGATGTAATAGGAACAGTTTCAATTACCCTACTTTTCAATTATTCTCCATAATATCTTTTATTTTAGAAAGACTAGAGTGTCTTTTATTAATAAAAAGTGTTAAACTGATAATGGTGATTGGGGAAGTTAGGGGGAAGAGGGGAGAAACTGTCTACATAGGAAAAATTGTATCATACATTATTTACCCTAGTTCACTCAAACTGCAAAGAAAAGGGAAAGACAGAATAAGTGACTTAATGGGAATGTCTGAATTGGACACATAGATGAGTTATAAGGATTAAGGTCAAAGGATAGATAAAGGGCATAAATCTGTTCAACTTTCATTAAGATACAGATGTTTTATTTAAAGACACTCCTAATTCAGACCAACTTGAATTAAAAAGGTCTGTGTGATCAGTACTGACAGATTTTTACTACAATGAGCTCTTCCTGAATCACTGCACAAGATTTAAGTTAGTGGTACAAAAACGTGACCTGACAACGCGCCTTTTTAATGTGGCAATTAGTCCCCATTTTTGAGGTACGATATGAGGGAATAGGGTGAAAAATATTGCATGCTATTACAAATACTATGCCTATCCCTTACAGCTGAAACTGCTGTATACTGAAACAATTTCCTTACCTGACATAACATACTTGCTGATTACCAAGTATTCACATCCACACATCTACATTGTCCCTGCATAAGCAGTGTCACGTTCAGTTCTGAGTATGAAGATCTTCCAGAGCACAAAGGTAACACAAAGAACACTAACACTCATTCTAACAGTATCCTCGTTATTTCAATAAAAGTCTTTCTGATCATCGGATTCTAGAAGGCAGTAGTGTTTTTTAACCTCAAAAAATTTGAGTGCCTATGCTTGTACTCGTGCTATTTTAAGTGCTTTCCAGAGGTCTATGAGCCATGAAGTACAGAATATTTTATTCTATAAAAAAACTTCTATTGATTTATACAGGTTTTTATTATACAAAAATCTGTGCATTCTTTCATTATTTTTTCATTTCAACAATCTTCAGTTTGAAGATTTCAGAATGCACCCTGTTAAGTTTGTTTGCCATTTTAGAAAAAAAGTCAAACTTTAAAACAATGGATACTTTTTTATGCTAGACCTGGTATTTACAAAGCTCTCAAGCTATTTTTAAGCAGTAGACATTTCTGTTTGAGTGACAGACCTGGGACTCTTCCATTTGGAGAATGCTGAGAGGGGTGGAGTGATGGAGCACTGGAATAGGATGCCCCCAAGAGTTTGTGGAGTATCCTCTTCTAGAAGTGTTTAAGACCTGTTTGGACAGCTAACTGTGCTATCTGCTGTCACAACAGGGTTGCACCAGATGATCTCTAGAGGTCCCTTACAACCCCTCCAATTCTTTGATTCTGTGATATTAATTTACACTAAGTCATCAAATAAATACTGATAATACAGCAGACACTTAAAGCATAAACGCCATTAAGGTGCAAGAATTAGGCTATAACTAAGTTATATTTAAACATATAGCACTTATACAATCAGTGGCACCTTGAAAAAATGATATAGATTCAAATGTCTATTCATGCTTCCATTATAAATCCTCTTTTGAAGCAATTAAGACTTATCCAAGTTGATTCCCATCAAAGTGAAGCCTAGCATTAGAATTCTTCATTTAGATGCATGTTCACTTTCCTAATATTGAAAAACATTTGATGTAAATCATTCCAGACCTTTTCATTATTAGATGAGCTTATAACCTTATTGCTTTTCCAACCAAGCACAAAAGTCTAATATAAAGAACTGATATAATCAGCTCATTCTTTCCATATTAAGTTTTATTTTTCAGTGTCCAAGAGGAAGAGGTTTCTCCAGGACATTCATTTTTAAAGCTTATTTAAAATGGCCTCCCAAGGACTATAATCCACGCTAACAGCACTAAGTCTATAGAATCAAAATAGACACACCAAATGCAAATCATAAATAAAATTATAAGCAGGTCCAGCATGGCACCTCTTACTCAGGTAGAAGTGCTTTAAATTTCAGTCTAGGCAGATGCAAACAGCTGTGTAACATACAAGTTCTCTTATGGTGAGCCTTAGCTTATAATGGTCAGTAGGTAAGGCCCATAATAGCTATAGCTTCTACAGAGATCAATCTGTATCCCACTTCGGGTGTATAGGTGTCTCTATAATGTGGCAAAGTGGATAGAATCAGAGCATCCTGAGTTAGAAGAGATCCAATGGACTAAAACTCAGCTTCACATAGGAACATTCTGACTCTGTATCATCCTTTCACACCCCAGAGGAACAGATCAGAGAGTTACTGAAATCTTTCTCAAAACTCCTCCAGAACTGATCCTTCCTTGCCAAGAGCTGGGGTGGATCTTACAAATAGTATCCTGGAGAGAACCAGGTACAGCTACTTCAACATTTCAGGATTAGCAGACTGAGAATGGCACTTTCAAAAATACACATATACCACTCCATCTCGCACAGTGAAGCAGGTATCAGGTTCTCTTTGAATGAAACTAAATCAAAGCACCCCTTGTATTCCACGCACAGATAGCCCATGAATTGGGCTTACACTTCATATCCACTTTTGTCAGTTCATATTACTTCATAAAGACAACATAGTCAGAGACACTTACCACAACATGATGCAAGATATTGTACTGCTTGAATATTCCAGACTCATCTGTGACCATCTCAACGAGTGTTATACAGTAACTTGTTTTAGTAACATTAATGAAAAATGGCTTGTATCACTGATAATGAGGAAATTCTTCATTACTGATATAATAATCAAATATTTAAGTTATGAGAAAGAAAATCACCACAAGCCCCACACTGTACCAACAACTAAGGTATATCAAATAAAAGTAATGATTCCTGTTCACCTATGAAGAGTCTTCGCTATTTTTAAATTGATTTTACAAGTTAGAAGAACTACATGGGCAAAAAATGCGGGGAGAGAGCATCATCAGAAGTTATATTATTTGTCCTTCTACTTTGTGAACTCTGGAGGAGAAAGCTCTGTCCTGCATGAGAGCCTTATTTTCTGGAAAAGGCAGCTCTCATTTCAATATAACCAAAGCTTCACTACATTGATCTCTATTATAAAGATACACATCGGAAGAGACATTAGCCTGCAAAAGCCAGTGGCCAGATATGGCATTTCAAACCAGACCCTCAAAACCATTCACTCCCATTTTTATTACCTTTTCAGTCTCATTTCAAGGATTGAATGCGAGTTCCTGATCTAGTCACTAGCAGAACATCTTAGAATAAGTTGATAAAATTAAGTAAAACAAGAATAATTGGGACAATCAATCAACTGTACAGCCAAATGGTCCTAATAGAATTTGCATACAGAGATTACAAACAACTGTAGCCTATAACTTACCATTTGCATCAGCATGTATGTGAGAAGAACACTATATGTTTGCCACCTAAAAACCTTTACAATGATTTCAAGTGAGCAGTAAGTTTTAACCCATCACTTATGTAGAAAGCAAAAAATAAAACCCATGAACGAATGAAAATTAGAAGACAGGTTAACAAACACCAGGGGAATAAGAGTGGTCTACATAGACCAAGAAAACATTTCTCATAGTTGGATCTGAAGCCCTTTGAAAGGGCCAAGAAACTCACAGACAATTTTGAAAATATACTCACATCCCCTAAATGTTTTTATCACAATTCCTCATTAAAGGCTCTTAAAGAAACAACTTTTTTATTGATTAGATGAGAGAAGATTCTATTCTTCATTTCCAAACCTTTGTCCACTTACTAATTAATGAAAAAGTGCAACTGTCCTTTCTAAGTGGTTGCTAAGACAGTACTTGAAACATACATATTGGGGTCTCCACTGTTCAGTAAACTCAAATGATCAGGATGTAATGGTAGGAAGAAGACACATTAAGATGAACAAGAGCAGGCCACAAAGTTTACAGATGAGCTAGTTGGGGATTACTGTGACAGGTTGTACAATGCATCAAGCAGAGGAACAAAATCAAAGATGAATGCAAAAATGCACATGGAGAAAGTAAAATTGTTCTCCTCCTTCTGTACTAATGTTTCACATGGGAAACTTACCACCAAGGAAAGACACTAGAATTGACTCACTATGTAGAAACAGACCAAAAGAAGCTAGAAGTTAAGGAACTGTAAGCCAGAAAGTGTTGTGATATCCCTCCAAAAGACCATATATGCCCATTTATGAATTCATATTTCATACAGTTTTATTAATCCCATGACAAAAGAGAGGTATAAGAATAAGAAAAGATGCTAAATGTGGCGAGGACAAAGTTACATGAAAATCTCCTTTATGAAGGGATTGAGCAGATTAATTTGCCATTTAAAGAGAAAACTAAGGAAGAGAAATTGTAGTAGTCCACAAAATTACGCATAGCCTAAAGAAGCTGGAAAGGAGATTATGCTGCACCTGAGTCACAACAACCTCCACTATCAATACAAGCTGGGGGATGAAAGGATTGAGCATGGCCCTGCCAAAAAAGGACTTAGGAATACTTGCGGATAGCAAGCTAGATTTGAGCCAGCAATGTGCACTTGCAGCCCAGAAAGCCAACCATTCCCTGGGCTGCATCAAAAGAAGCATGGCCAGCAGGATGAGGGAAATGATCCTGCCCTTCTACTCTGCGCTGGTGAGACCTCACCTGAAGTACTGTGTCCATATGTGGAGTCCTCTGTACAGGAGAGACATATCTGTTGGAACATGACTAGAAGAGGGCCACAAAGATGATCAAGGGATGGAACACCTCTCCTTTGAGGACAGGCTGAGAGAGCTGGGGCTGTTCAGCCTGGAGAAGAGAAGGCTTCAGGGAGACCTGAGAGCAGCCTTTCAGTACATATAGGGAGGCTATAAGAAAGAATGGGACAGATTCTATAGCAATTTCTTGTGATAGAAAACAAGAGGAAATGGTTTTGAAAAAAAAAAAAAAAAGGAGATTTAGAATGGATATAAGAAAAAAGTCTTTCACAGTAAGAGAAGTGAACAGGTTGCTGAAAGTGCTGGTGGATACCTTGTCACTGGAGACATTTATGGTCAGTCCAGACAAGGCTCCAAGCAACCTGATCTAGCTGTAGATGTCCATGTTCACTGCAGGAAGTTGGACTCAAAAGGCTGTTAATGGTTCCTTCCAATTCAAACAATTCTATGATAACAAGAGTACTAGGCAGCTCTCAGAAGTCACTGCAAAAGAATTTGAAAATGAAGCCAAAAGTAATTGTTTTATATACGATTTTTCATTAAAATTTTTTACATTTGCTGCCAAAGAATGGTAAATCTGAGCTTAGGCCAGTTTTTACGTGGTCAGTCCTACGTGTAACCATTACAACATGAATGTTGTAGTGCTGGTGAAGTATAGCAGAGCACAGACTTTGTACCTCCTTGAACTCTTTGGTGAATGCTACATGCTCTCAGGCAACAGGCTAAGAAGATCCTCATTTAAACCTGGTACAGTGAGTGACCAGGTGCAAACAGAAAGCCAGTTAAGTCTCTCAGTCAGCCTTGATCAGGATTGATCAAATGAAAGACCAAGGAGACCTCACCCTTTCTTATTTTTAGTCTCCAATTCATTATTCATACAAAATGTGTTGCATCTCCAATGCTGTAAGAAGCCTTTGTGTGCACAAACATGTAGTCTGTAAAACTACCAATTTTATATTACATCTGTTAAGTGCAGTTTCTTGTGATTTTCCCCCCCCCCCCTCTGGTTATTTAATTGTTCTCCCACTCAACCTCACCCAGGAAAATACTTTCACTTGGTTAATTCTTGTGTAGCATATAGAACCTCATTACAGTCATGTCGCAAGGAGGACTGTAGAGGAGCTATTTTTCTATTCAGTTCTATTTTCTGAAGTTTTAACTAAAATTAATTTTAGCATGAGACTTATCTGATCAAAGCAAATGCTAAGCTACACTTATGGGGGCGGGGGAAGAAAAAAAGTGGTCATTGGCAAATATTTTTTTATTTGCACTTACAAAATAGTCATTTTCTATGAAACCATATGCTTAGAACTACTAACAGTCCTCTAAGAACACATTCAGTTCCCCTACCTGCTCCTCTCACAAGAGGCAGAGAACAGGACTGGTAGTTTTTGTTTTTCTCACTCATTGTTCCTGTTCTCTTGTTATGGACTTCAGCCTGACAGAGAACTACTAAGGCTCCCCCGAAACCACTAACTCATATATATGGGTACCTAGTCATATATGCAAGTGTTTTCTACAAGATGTAAAATTTCATTTTACTTTGATATTAACTACATTGGCTAAATAAGGGTTGTATAGAAAAAAAAATTGTAAAGTTTTGTAACACAGTAACCTATACGGTGAAAGTAGTCAAACAGCTGCCTGAAGAGACCTTCCAATTTCAGACAAGGTTTAACTACATGATTTAAAGTACACACACACACACACACACACACCCCTATACGAAGGAGCGGTACTTTGGGGAACATAATATAGATTCTGCCAGAAACTTATCAATTGCTGGACAAGTTTCCTAGTCAAGAACTAGTGAAGGTTTCCCTTGATGCAGCTGTAAGTGAATGTGGCACCAAAGAGTGTACCAAGGATTATGATGTTCACCATCAGCTGTTTGAACTGCTATTAACCTGTCAATATCTACACCACAATTACTGTTGTTTTCTCTTTTTAAATGTGAAGTTTGAGTGCAATAGCTTTTCTTCCCACTCTTCCTCAGAAACAAAGACTACTCAGTGCAGTTTTGCATAATTCTATCGATTTCAGAGGCAGTGCATCAATTTACATTAAAGCATTTCACAATATTTTCTACACTAACAGGGAGATAGAACTGATTAAAGGTCAGGGAGTCATCTACTTCATAAAAAGGGATTTCCCCTTCAGAATTATTTTGAAGACAAGTGAAAAAAATATTTGTTCCACTTTAGTCTTGTTAAATTGAGTAACTCTTACAGCTCCTCAGGAAAGCAAAAGTGAAAGAAGCCTAACTTTCCTTACAGGGAAAAGATCATATATGAAGACTAAGCTGTAGCTTGACCTTTATCTTCATAAGTGATAACTCTCAAAAGTGACCAAAAGGTTAACTAAACTCTAAAAAGGTCACCTGTCTTTAATCTGGCTATATAGATCCTTTTCTGATGTTCAATAATACACAGCTACTGTTCATTAAATATCATCCGTCCATTCTGTATTTTCACCTCCTATTTTCAGCAACAGCAAGATTTTTGTTCTGTCACATTACGTAAATCATAACTTTTTTCACACCAACACATTTTCTGGGATAGGAAGTATTGTAGAATTACGCAGGTAAATCACTAATTGTTCTGCCACTATTAACACTTCTCATGCAATGTCAGGTATACGTATGAGTCCTGACCACAACATAAGTGTTTTCCTCTTTGCCCTAGTATGTTTTTTTTTTTCCATGCTATTACTATAATCACCTATTTTGCTCCACAGAAGTCATGCATTTCAAATTGTATTCAGTTAAAACACAGTTCAAAACAAAGAACTAACCCAAAGTTTAGGTTTAGTTCTTTTGTTACACATTAATCAAAATTCAACTCATTAAGTAGACAAGTGTTACCTTCTCATTTTTTTTTTTCCCCATCAAATATATAAAGAAATCCATGGAAAAGAGACTTCACCTAGAAATCATCCTGTGAGCTTTCATGCTTTCTGTAGATACCTATTAAAGTCAGCACAGAACACTCACTGAGAAGAACTCAACCTTCCACTTTTTTTAATGAAATTTGTAACTCACAGTTTTGAAATAATATCTAGCACAGAATCTGCTAAAAAAAATACCTTTCAAGCTACCACCAGGATGAACAGAAACTATGTATCGAGTCACTCAAAGCATGTGCTGGATGAGCTTCTTAGTTTCACTTGCTCCTGGGATTAAGACAAAGACCTTAAGAGACCCACTCTCAGACGCTACCTGCCTGCTTAACCTACAGCAATATAGGAGGAAATGGGATGTAGCTAACCATCAAATGATTTTCTTCCAGTTCTCGCCTATCCATAAGATAACTGTTGTTATAATTATCATATTTATTGCAAAGTTCAGAAGCAATTCTTCACTGTTATGCCCAAATTTGTGCATGAAAAGTCAATTTGGGCATTAATTCTAACCCAGCTGAACTGAACAGTGATCATCATCCAACCATGCACTAGTTTGAAATGCTTGGGGAACAAGTTAAGAAGGCAGGCTTTCAAAGGAGGGACATCTCTTGAAAGCAATACTACCACAGACAGATGTGTGCAAGACTCAAGATGAGGGCAAGTTATGATTAATTCCCAGCAACTGCAGAGTACAAGACAGGTCTGCTTATCCTGGATACTGACAGAACAGATTCAGTTAAATCCATCTTTCCTGGATATGAAGTCTGCACTGGTTCAATGATTCCTGAGAGAATTGAGGTTAAACAAAAAGAGGGGTGGTCCTAATCCACACAGCTGTAGCTTCTAGTCTTCTAAAAGCTGTATAGCTCAAGGCATCTCCTGAATTCCTATTGCAGCACTTTAGTCTGGTTCCCTCAGGGAAGAGCTACAAGTGAAACATCATGAAACATGATACTCTCACTTGCACGCAAATGCACATACATTCTTTCACAGGTCTTGGTCCAGGATCTGAATCTCTAAATACCACAGCTCAACTAGTGAGATGCTTAAATCAACAGAACTAATACTTTCTCATTTGCAAAAAGGTAAAACTAAGCATGTCATGGGCATTTGACAATCCCATATGTTTCTGAGCAAACTGCAGAGGGTATCCTTTTAACCTGCATAGTGTCATGCCAAGGGAGGAGGAGGGGGAAGGAAAAGTCAACAAGGATAGAAAGGTTTGTGGCTCAATGAATGCATGGAGCTGCCTTCTGACTCACCCTTCTCAACACACACAGCTTCTCACATCAAAGATAATCACTCCTTTGGATTCAAAGAAATAGGAAGGATGCTTTGTCATGTTTTGCCAAAAGCACAAGAGGGTAAGAGATTAAATGGATTTAGTTGGAGGGGGTCAAGACCTCAGATTTAGATATAAGCTTATTGTTGTAAAAGAGCAGTAAGAGGTTCAAAAGGGATAGGGGCATGATAGGCGAGTTTGCACATCTGTTTCTTCTATCTACATAATTCAGTCTAATAATAGCATAATTATGAAGTGCTATTTCTGTTTACAAAAATCGAACTTTTCCCTCATTTCTTCTACAACATCTGCAAGAAACAAAGATCAAGGGCTGAACAATACAGCATGCACTACAGGTCAGCAACTTAAATCTTAGAAACATTTGAAATGTGGTCTGACAACTGCTGAATGCTCTATTATGAAATAAAATAGTATCATCTAGGTTGGAAAATACCTTCAGATCATAAGAGGTGTAATCATTAAATCACTTCTTGGAATCTTCCGAAGGCATGTTTGCTTAATTATATCTCTACTCACAAATACAGTGGGGAAGGCGTGTGTATGTAAGGCAAAAAGAGTACGAAGAAAAATTATCTTCACCCCAGCATGATTAAAGGACTTTCCACGGGTGTAGACTTCTAAGCAGTAGTTCTACTGTATGCAACAATAACCAATTTCTTTCAAATTGAGTGAGATTACCTTGATAAGTTCACAAACCTTACACTCTACAAATTAAATTGACTATAGATTTGTCTTCCCCAATACCGTCTTTCTTAACTGAAAAGCTTCCTATGCATCAGAAGACAACACAAAGTGTTAAGAACTAAATGCTCAGACATTTGTAACTTTGAAAAGCTGACACAATTATTATCCCAAGAAATTGTCTCCTGTCTTTTTTCTCCTTCATTCAAACTTCTTTTCTATTGCTACTTTAAATGAAAGAGTTCAAGTTGAAACAAAGTCCAGAACCATTCTGAGACTTCAGCTCAACAAGGCTTGGAGGGGTGACTGCCTAATCTTTTTATGTTTTTTTTTTTTTTTTTTTTTTTTTTCCCCTTCAAAGAGAACAGGCTTACAGACTCTAACTGTGCTTTATTAAAATGCTTTCAGACATCATTTTGCAAGATGCACCTAAGCGGAAAAATCTTAAATCTAGTGGATGATCAGATTAAAGAATCTGCTGAGGCAGAATGTCTCCCTCCCACTACTCACATCTCTGAAACAAGGAAAGGGGTCCCTTGCAGTCCCAGTTACCAGTTCAGCAGCTTTCAGCACTTCCCCAAGTTCAGCAAACATCAGACAACTCTCTCTCAGGTCTGTGCCAAGTCTTTCATCACTCCCAAAGTCTGGCTTGGCAAGCAGTTCCCTGAACTGCTGAAAGCAGGATCTCCACTTGCTGCACATCTCACTAGCTGACCACAACCTCCCTCGGCCTGAACATGCTAGGAAAGCTGCAATTCCCTCCTCTTCTCCTTTCTAGAGAAAGTATAACATGGTAAAGAGCACAGAGAAGCCAGGACACTGTAAACAGATCATCCTCCCTTTCCAGAGACAACTTAACGTGGCACACACTGTTCAGCTTGCCTGATCAGCAAAACACATCTCATACCACCCTTAACACACTACTCTAAACTCTGAACACTCACTTAACCCATTCTTGAACATTTAGCCTCTTATACTTTCAAACACGCTTATGTAAACTCTGGATGTCAGTTTGCATGATAATTGCTTAACTCTGAACTTTATTTCCCAGGTTTCCTATGCAATAAATAAAAGTTATATCACCAGTTCAGAAATGAGATTCAAGTAGATGCTGGAACCCTGTTTTCAGCCAGCATTTCTCATCAGCAAATTGGAATGGTCTTACATTCAGTGCACTCATTTTTCTATGATAATCTAAGAATTATGCTGAAAATTTAACTGAAAACAAGAAAGGATTTCCTGCTGGAGGTACCCGCACCTCTCTCACCCAAAGACCTCCACACTGTGCTGCATTAAAGAGTGTATATGCTTTTTTCTCTCCCTTCTGAGTTCAGCTATTTCAAGTTGGACACTGGGTAATTTTTCTGTGAGGTTACAGGACCAATGAGCTGAAGAACACAGCATCATTCCTAATAAACGCTGATAAATGTGGCATCTTCATGTTACAGCATGTGTGAAGTTATTTCATATCTGTCTGTTGAAAGAGAGGATTTGATTTCAGAATGAGAATACATGACCTGCTCTTTCTCACTTCCTTGAGGAGTTTCATCTAATTTTTGAAGTGGTAAACTAAGCGCAACTTTTGTTTTTCAAATAATTTCCTTCACTAAAAAGCAAAACACAACCCCATTGCCTACACCAAATAATTTCTAAGACAGAAGATCTTGTCAGCTACATCAGACTTCTCATTAAGTTTTCTCTCACTTCCCACTGCCTGAAATTTGTCCATAACAAAGAAGAAAATGAATTGTTCATAGTGGTATTCTCATCACTTTTTTTTTCCACTACAGAAGAAAAGCTTCCAGCTGAGAAACAAGTTACAGCATAAAATAATAATTAAAAAAAAAAAGTGAAACGTATGCATGAACTTCAATACAAACTTGACTTCGATTTCCCAGAAATTATGAGGTCTTGATCTCCAGATCCCATCAAAAGCTTTAAACTATTCAAATTCTCAGCTATTGCTACAATCTAAGAACTTCATTAAAACTTTCTTAGCTTTCGCAAAACTTCAACTCTTAAAGAAGTTGCAAGATACAGCCATTGCAAAGACTATCAACAAAGAGTATAACTAAGTTCATTATGTATTTCCACGGCTAAGACAAATGCAGTGCTCACAGCCAGTGCATTTGAATTAGGATACGTGACCTCATGAAGCTGATAACATAAGGAAGAATCTGAATGCAGGGAATGGGAGAAAGAAAAAAGGATGTTAGAAATAGGACAGTGAACACTACAGTAGTAAAAACATTTGTTTTAAGTGATATTATCAATTACTGGTTTTTACAATACTCCTACAGTTGGTTTTTAGTTGACCAACTCTGAAGATGAGCTAAATCAGTAGCCTCCAAACCAGGCCACACAGATCCCAGGGAGGATGCAAGTGTTACAATTGGAAAAACTAGCACAGCAGAAGGGTGATACAAAAACGTAACAACAAAGTGACCAGCTCAGATAGGATGGTATTTCACAGGAAAGTAAACATGCTCACCTATCTCCAAAGATCTAGGCTTACAGAAAGGACTCTACAAGGAAGGGATCTCCAACCAGACATCCTTCAACAGCGGCAGTTGACCCTTAAATGAGGTCCAAGAGAGGTGCAACCAGGCTCCACTCCCTTCCAATCACACAGTTGAACTGCCTCCACCTGTGCACCCAGGGCTGAATGAGTCTTTTCCCCGGGTGATCAATCAGTGGTTCAGGCTGTGACTCAGCAGTTCCCATACAGCAAATCAATCCACAAAGGCACAGAAAAGAAATATTCTGCATCATTAATGAATAAAAATATTTTTAAATACTGTTTATTTCATCATTATCTCTTTTAGTTTCTATTTTGGTACATTTTGTGACATACATAACATGATTATGAAGGACATGTATTTAATTTATAAACAGAAATCAAAATATTGGAAGTGCAAGCTCAAAGATTTTTTTTTTTTTTTACTGGCAGAGGTGTGCAATCAAAAAAAAAAAAAAGTGTGGAACTGCTCTACATAACATATCCATCTAAGAGTAGCACTTTGAATATCTGAAGTATTTAAACCTCTCTCAAACATCTCTACAATTTCCTGCTCAAGCTCTAAGCCATATCAAACAAACAAAACACCCAGTAACTGTTAAATGCATCTAGCTATTACATAACCAAATCTTAATGCACATGCAGTTTTCTCTTTTATCCTTTATAGCCTCTGAACACGTAATATAATCCATTTTCAAGTACCAAAAGAGAATTAAGGTTTTCAACTAGCTAATCCATTAGTTTTCAAACTGGCTAGCTCAATCAAGACAGAGGTTTTTAATGGAGGCAGAATGAAAGAGAAGAGGGCAGGAGGGCTAATTCTTGAGCTCATGTGTAACCACCACCACTACTTGACCACTACAGAGAAAGATTCTGACATTCTTAGATTTCATTCGCGCTTAGTCAAAACAAATAAATAAAAAGCAAGCTTTTGTCAATATACATAAATAATTACAAAGTTCAGAAATTACTACCTCCAAAGCAGTTATTTTTCACTCAGCTCTATTTCATTATTTATAATGCCTCTATTTTTAGAGCAACATCAATAAGATGAGCACAGAGGTTGGTTTCTGCTGATTAAGGCCCACCCCCGAAAAAAATAAAAATAATTTAAAAAAATTCACTGAGGTCCAACTCCTGCTACAGCCGTGAAAGCAAATGCATCTAGAGTAACAAGCAGAAATAGCATCCTGCAGGACTCCTAACCTATCCCCTGCCCACTGATTACACTATCTCTTTGCTTGTGCATTTTTGTTTGTTTGTTTGTTTTGTTTTTAACGCCACCTCAGGACAGGGTTTTACTATAGGTTTTTGCAGCACATTAGCACATTCAGGCTTTGAAGCCCTCACACCTTACTCTGGCACATGAAGCTAGCCTGGCTGAAGCAGTTTGCTTCAGCTCAGGTGACATCAATTGGCCCAAACTTCCTATTTTTTGTTTCTAACTTATTTTCATTTCCTTTGAACAAAGCCACAGAGGCTGGTGAGCTGAGGACACATGCTCAGCCCATCGCTGCACATCCCCAGTCCACAGCCTGCAACTCACAGATTCACCCACACCTCCACCTGCCCCAGAGCAGGTGAGCTCTCCCATGCAGTCCCTGCAGCAGCCCGCTCCCAACAGCTGTTCTCTCCTCCCTGGGCCAGGTCAGCTGATGGCACAATTTAGAACGCCCGTCATCCCTTCCAGAAGCTTCCCCATGGCCTCTGTCTGCAGGCTGAGCCCGTAGCCTTTGAGGGCTTCAAAAAGAGCCCCAGACTTCCTCCTGCTGTACCATACAACAAATTAATTTTAAAAAGTGTACAGTGTTTTTGAGGGTGTAAATGCAAATCCTTCCTATGTGAATGAAAAAAAAAAAAAAACCTCTTAACAATTCTGTAGACAATGCGTTTTAAACAAAAGTGGAATACATGTGCACATAATTTAGCCTGCTGCATTAAAACAGACATGAGAAAACACTTTACCTGTAAAATGACTTGATGTATTTTCATTCTGAGGAAAAAAAATGTGTAGAACTTTTCAAAAGCAGATCAGTAGCTACTTTTGCAACATAATTTTTTTATGCTGGTACAACAGCAGCATTTGGAATAGTTGTGTTTCCTGTTCTTCTTGCCCGGGCACATAGAATCACAGAATCACAGAACTGTAGGTGTTGGAAGGGACCCCTAGAGATCATTGAATCCAACTCCCCTGTAAAGCAGGCTCCCTCCTGCAGGCTGCCCAGGTAGGTGTGTAAGCAGGTCTTGAATATCTTCAGAGAAGGAGAAACATGGGGAAGACCACCACGATGTGCAGGAAATACGAGCCCAGACTTGCACAGATCAGTCAATGTAAGATAAAGTAATAAATATGTCAATACTCAGCTGTGGGCTTTCTCAGAGGTGAAGTGGTGATGAAGAGGAGGGCAGGCAGGACAGGGGTGCAGCAGCTCAACCACAGCAGTGGTCTGTCAGCCCCACAGAGGCCCTGCACAGAGGGCAGCTGGGAACTGCTCCCACAGATCCTAGATCACCCGTCTCTTCTTCTCAAAGCAGAAGCCCACTGAAGTGTCTGCACCTGGGCCTTTGTTTCTTACCCCCAGCCCACTCCAGCCACAGTGGGAACCACCTCACCCCAGGGGGTTCTCTCTGTTTATACTTTCATTGTATTACAAATATGTTTCCATTTTTCTCTTCTGGAGCCAGGAGGCGGTGCTGGCCAGCAGCAGGGAGTATGACAGCTTCTGTGGTGGCCTGTTCCTCCCGATTTGTGTAGCACTGACTCACCTTTCAGTATTAAAAAGAAAAATGTAAGCTGATAAGCTCTCCCCAGGCAGCATTTTCGTGCTACCCAAGACAGCCTCTGTGGCTGCAGAGATCCTTCAATAACCTGTCAAGAGCGGGCATCCCTGTGTAAAGAGCTGTTCGTCCCTATATCTCATTTTAGATTGATGTACGTGCCACTTTCATATCCTTCAGCTCAGCGTAACATTTGCCCTTTCATGTTCTCAGTTTAAGCCACTGGGAATTCAAAGCTATTTCAAAGCATAATTATAGCAATCTGCATATAAAAGGCTATATGTCCTACAGAGGGTTCAGCAGAAAAAAGCAAACTCCTCAAAAGAAGAAAATTAGAAGTAAATCCCACAACTAAGATTCAGTAAAGTTAATACATTTTTCATCTGATGTGAACAGTCTGTGGATTTGTAAAGCCACTGGAAGATTGTCTAAGCCACTGTACTGAGTCAGTCTTCCTCTATAAAATAATGTAGCTGTTACAAGGGGCCCACCGCTTCAAAGCTCACTCTCTCCTCCTGTGCTGCCCTGCGCCTTATTGACCTTAAGGCGTGCTGCAAGGCCCAGTTGTTTAAGTGAGCTTTGAAGGGATGGAGAGCTTCCCCACCGTCCTACCCATGGGCTGCTGCCGGCTCTTGAGGAAGGAGCGTTCTGAAGCAACTTCACTGGCTAAAGATGTCATGAAAGATAAAGAAGAGGCCTTTTAAATAGGTAAATCCATCAAGAGGCCTTCTCTAAAAACTATACCCTGAAAATGAATTGTATAAAATGGTTTTGCTTTCACCGTATCATGCTGCCCTTTTATACGGCAAAAGGTGATAAATGGGAATTATAGACATAAATGTTATATATAGTACTTCACCAAAATCAGGTAAGCCATAGTATTCCTTACTTATAGACTTACTGAACATGAAAGGTTAACCACGTAAAACTCCTTAAAATGCTTAAAAATCATTAGAATGTTTTTGGTTTACCTACTTGCTTCACCTACTTGACTTAAAATACCTCTGGCAAATACTTCTCTTTTTTCTCAAGTTGAGTTGCACATAGTCACCAGATTTAAGAAACATCATAATCAGTTTAAATAGAATAGAATCGCTAAGGTTGGAAAAGATCCACAGGATCACCCAGTCCAACCACTCACCCATCACCAATGGTTCTCACTAAATCATGTCCCTCAACACAACATCCAAACGTTCCTTGAACAGATTGGAAAATTTGCAGATTGGAATATTTTGCAGATTGAAATATTTGCAGCTTAATCATGATTATCTGTAATACCGCTTTTCTGTGATTATATTTCAGAGGTGGTTTCTCTACCATATAACTTTTTTTCTCCTTCTTTCTAATTTTCCCGGCTTCTCTAATTTTCTACTCTTCTCCACTGACTTGCCATCACACTCTCCTTTATGCCATTCCCTTTTCAGCTCCCCTTAAGCTTAGTGTTCTTCCTCAGTTTCTTCTTTCTTCATCATAAATCTACAGGTTGTTTTTCGAGCAGCATAAAGGTACTGAGAAAGCCACTCCAGATAAGCTGCTGTTACTTTCTCACAATAACTTCTGCAAAAGCAGTGACCCCTGTCACCCACTGTAGGTGACATACTGCAGAAAACTGCACTCCCTCCTGTTTTTCTAAGATGATCTTGAAACACTAGTAGTCACTGGTTGGCTGAGAAAAGCCTCCCTGAAGATTTAAACCAGTATCATTAACTGTATCAGTAATCAGAGAGTTTGCATGCAGGATGTTTAGAATTACAGATATGTGATTTTTTTCTATGAACTTATATTATGAAGAGGCTGGAACGTTTCATTTTAATAATGGAAGGTGACAATAGTCTGGCCCCTCAAAAGTACTGGAACAGCTCTGGTAAGTCAACAAAAACAGGAAATGTATAACTACCGTTTCTGTCTCTGGAGCCTTTTATTAGTAAAATATCTGTTTGTTAATGTTATTCAAATTTATTCTCTTCTATGAGAATGATGTTGTACTGCTTTCTAAATAATAAGAAAACTTTCAGTATGGGTTTAGTTTTGATTACATTTTCTAGGCCAAACTATAGTAAAATTAAGAACAGTAAGTTTTTATTTTTAAACAAACTTTGAAGCATCTCCTTGATTATAGGCAATTCTAGTGTGAGAACATGCATTACAAAAAATAAAATGCTGGTGAAAAGATTGCAAGTAGAAAGACAGGATTTCTCAAAAGTTCATGAGAGACAGCCCTCGGTCCTGATTAGGAGTGTTTTCGTGCTTGTTATTTGGAAAAGTAATAATTTGCCTTTCTTTTAAAATCCTGTATATTTTAGAAAATGAATAACTTCAGCCTTTTAGCAGAGAAGCATTGAAGCATATGGTAATCCCAGTCCCAAACACTAAGATGTGCCTGTCTGTGCCAACTCTTAATTACCACCTCATTAACACTCAGGTGTCAATTGCTGGTGGCAAAGGCAATACTCAGTTGGCCTGGTTTCTGTCATGCACAATGTAATTAAATTGACCTCCGCAAAAGGAGCCCAGTAGTTGCCTGATACCACTTGGACACCGATTGCTGCACTAATCACAATCGTGTAATTTAGTGAATCACACAGTGTAATGAGGGAAAGACTCTGGAGAGTACCAAATTGTACTTGCATATGTAATAATGACTTTAAGGACAATTAGGGAAATAATCGTTGCTCTGTTTTCTTCCAAGCTAATAATGAACTGGAGTACTATTTGAATATGTGTTGTTGATTTAAAACTTCAACTGCTGTCTACTATTTTAAAATAATGGTTACTAGCAATTAAAATGTATTAAAAAAAGATATATTTTTGTGCCAGTAAGGAAGCTCCAGCTTCATTAGTAGCCCCACAACAGGTTACAGTTTCAAGTACTATTGGCTGCCTAATTAGGATCTGAGACCTCTGTAGGGTTCTGGATCCCAAGAGAAAAGGGTGATTAAATGTACTTTTCTGTTCTCCAAAATGGGACGGTGTGCAGTCACCCACACTGCACTGTGTCCTGCATGCACAGCAGTAATGTGAAGGTAGTCCCCAAAAGGCCATCCACAGATGAGGGCAGACAAAGCGTGTGCCACTTCCAAGTGAGGGCTCTGACCATGGCACTGACATCCAAATGAAGCACATGAACACAGTTACTCATTTTAGCCAAGATTTTAAAAATGCAACTTTCTCTGATCAATATACAGCCTGTACAGAGGACTCTGTATCTTGGAACTTCAGAAGACAGAGCTCCTAGGCTTGAGCCTATTTTATTGAATTTTTGGCACTTAAGTGAAGCATGAAAACTCTGCCTTGGGCTCTGATAATTAAGCAGTAAGATGAGTATGGTGAGGCCATCTTTTATTAGTGTGTTTGTGCTTTCACTTGTACAAGTGCTCCACCTATGAATATGTCTCCTATGTGCTACTGTTTTACCAGTACTGATAGACAAATAAAAATATGATGTCCAAAACCAAGTATGAGCAAGAAAGAGTGTTTTGTCCTTGAATTCATATACTACATGTATCTTGCCCATTAATAGATCACATATGGTCCTCTTTTACTATGTTGGCCCATGATGTCAGAGGTGGATGCTGGTGGCATGGCAGTAGAGTTGGAACCTTCTCACCAATAGTCCACATAACAGATGGCAGCAGAGGGACAGTCTGACAAAATGGCATCACATCACACACATGGAAGCACTTATGAAGCAAAGGTGTAGAACCTTCAAGCAGAAAAAATTGCTCTCATTGACATTCATCAACACTTGCTGAATGTTTATAGACACCAAACAGTGGATGTGAGCACAGAGAGGCAGTGGGAAGTGTGTTTCAGCAGTGGTGATAGCAGTGTGAAATACAAGCTTTTGCTACAGCTATATGAGCGTGACATGCAGGCTCTTGTTCATTGCTTGTGAAAATGTGTAGCTAATGGTGGTGACTATGTTGAGAAACAGCGTACTGTAGCTGAGAATTTACACAATCAAATAGTGTTATTGTGCTCTTTGTATCTGTTTTAATTTCCATGGAAATAAATAGAAGGCATTACTTTTGCAGTGACCCAGTTACTTGCAATATGAGGCAGAATTCTTATAAAAGTTACTAGTATATAGAAGAGCATGGGGACATTGGATTATGTCAGTCCATAACACATGATAAAGCTAAAGACTGAACTTAAAACTCTGCTATAGGTATTTGTCATAAAAATTCAGATGTTAGATTTTTCTTTTATGCTGATACCAGTGGGATTTCTGAGCCCTGAGCTCAGATATGATCAATTCAATTGTCATGGTGAGTGGTTAAAAAACTGTGCCAAATAGTGCAAGTCACCTGATGAGTAGATACTGAGCTGGGGGAAGAACAAAGATTTGAAAAACAAAAAAAGTAAAAATTTTAGTTCCTTGAAAATGATGCAAAAAGATTTTCTGACAAGTTTATGCAAAACATGCAGAAGGAGAAAAATAATTTCTAGAGATGTTACAAAATCTAAAGAATAGATGAAAGCATTTTGTTGATGATGTGCTTATTAAAGGTTGTGAATTCTGGAGAAGTGATCCATCTAACAAAGAGAAAGCAATGCTGTGCAGAGACCATGAACAAGCAGGGAGGATGTCTCTTGAAGAGTGACAGGCCATCGTGGAAAGACACTTTCTAGTGAAGTGCTAACAACTGTAGCAGGTGAGATGTGATCTGTTGAAAGATATCCAATCTACAAATGAGGAATTCAACACTGTTTCATGCATAAGTTTCTACTTGTAAAACAGTGCTCAGCATGGATTGCATAAATATGCAGCTAAGGGAGGAAGAAAGATTCACTATACCTTCCCAGCAGACATCTGTAAGTGTATTCTGTGTTTGTTGAACAAAGAAAACTTAACACTGAAATACAGCTGATGGAAACACTGCATACATAATTATGAGAGAAAGGAAGTCAGACTGTTTTTTAATGTACTAACTTACTTTTGAAAAATATTGAGTATATATATCTAGTACCTTTTGACCCAAACAGGAGCTCTGGATGCTCAGAAATTCATAAAATAAGGCTTTTTAGGCATAAAAGCAACTAATTCCTTTTTGTCTGAAGGAAGCAGCAATGGTCTGCTTTCTAGGGCTCCCCAGCTTGTCCAAAGAGATGTAACCCTAAGGTGTCTTCTTGGTGACGTCCAAGTAAGGTAAATTAATTGTGCTAAGAAGCAGATGGCATAATGTCAAGAAAATCACAACTAGCTGTAACCTTATGAGGCTCCAAACCTTTGCTGATTTTATTAACTACTGTACAGTGTAAGTGCACATAAACAATCCTAATAAAAATGCTTGACATTTAAAGGCATTTTCCATTCACATTTTGAGAGGCAAAGCACAATACAAATTTGGTCACAAGTACTGAGATATGTAAATGACGCTTATAAAGCACTTACCCCACGTTCCTTTCACAGCATTGTGAGTTACTCATTCATCACCTGTATTGTCTATAGTACTCCATCTGTACTTCATATTGCTTTCCTCCCCTAAGGAATCAAGCCCTCATTTGTGTGTGTGTGTGTTTCCCTTCCAACTCTGACTTACTTTCTCCTTTTGATCATGACAGCTGCTGGTGATTTAACATACAAATGGCAGTCAGAAATCAGCAGGCCACAGAGTGTCATTTGTTATACCATTTTGCCTTTGACTCCACACACTCTAAGGGGAATAAAGAGAAGGATGGTGCTGATATAATTCAAGACGATGAGCAGATTCTTCTAACTTGAATGAGCTTCTTGTGATCTTCCATATTGTTTAAGGGTTCAAAGCCTTTTGAGATTTCTGGCTATTTTCTCCCAATTTTGCTTCTATATGTTGAGATAAATTGCAGGGGGAATTGAATAGGGTGTTAAAATACAAAATCAATCCAGAGAGGTGTTGTCACCAGCAGGGAGAAATAACAGTCTCTGTCATACCTTTCTTCCTTCTTCAAAGACCCTAGAGGAACACTAATCCTGGAAATAGAGTGGGAGCAGGGATAGGTCTTCACTTCTAGTGACGTAGTCTAAAAGCAGTATAGTCTGAGGGGCTGTCAAAAAACTGATGGACTTCAGCTATTACCAGTTTGCTTCAGTAGTACAAAGGGGTTAATTCAGATACACTTTATTATCATCTCATGTATTCTGTAATGTAACTTTTAGAGGGACCAGTATCTCACTTCTTAAATGTTTGCATTCATGGATTCTTTACATATATCCACTCAGTTATTAAAATGTAGTTCTAAATAGATGTTTGGTATTTTGATTAATGGGTTAGTTTACCTTTATGATAGACAACAGAGCTAGATATTCACTTGTTGTAGACAGGAATCACACTAGTACACACTAGACTAAGAGCCTACATTTATTCTAATTGATTATTTATATTAAACTAGTACTGCAGGAGGATTTTAGCTTCATACCAATGAGTGTAGAAAAATTCTTCAAATAAATTTATATTCATTTGTCTCCTATGAGCAAAGGTTGAGCAATCGCCTTGCTTGTTCATGACACTCTCAGGCCAATTTAAGCATCTTGGGATGGAAAGGAAACTGGGGAAAAGGAGAGACAGAACTTTTTTAGGCACAAGTTTTTTCTTTGCAAGAGCAAACCAAGACCAAGAAGACAGAAGAAGAACCTTGAGGAATATTAGTGACAACACATGCACAGGAAATGTTCTTCTTTATTTGAAATAGCTATTTTCTGCAGTCTAAATACTCTAGTATTCTAGTATTCTAGTAACATAGCAATAAGGAAAAAAATAAAAAACTATCAAAACTTCATCTCAAAATGAAATATTCTTTTTTTTCCTCCTTTTTGGAATATCTCTTACAACAAAGGCATGTTGTGCCTGGCACCAGTACAGTCTGTAGGAAAAGATTAGATGAACATGTATGGGTGAAGGCATTGCCAGTGCTGGTCCTGCAGCCAGGCAGGAGAATTGGGAGCGCTGGCCTTTTGCTGTCTGGGTGCAGAGAAGCTGAGGCTGGGAATCTTGCCCCTTGGTGGAGGTCAGCATCAGGCTCAGCCAGGGGAATCAGGACCAGACACAGCCTTAGGATGTCTGAGGCCGTCAAAATAGTGCAAGGGAGTTAGAGGGCTGAGCAAATCCTCTTTTTATACCAGCAATTCCCAAAACCCTGTTCTTACTTTTTTTGTTTTTTCTTTTTGTCTTTCCAGCCGATAATGCTAGTGTGCAAACACTTAGGCCAGGAAAACAGCAAAGAAGTGACTTTTCCCAGCCTAACTGGTACAGTAATTCTGTTGTCCTCAAGGGGATGACTTAGAAAAGATTTCCTTTCTGGGAACTTAGCCAATTGTCCAAACTCTCTGATCTTTTCAACATCTGCTAGGTAAGTGCCAGGTAAGTCCTTCCCAGTAATGCTTTCTGTTAGTATCAGATTTTTAGACTGCCCTTACCACCATTACGTATGAGCGTTTTCCAATAAAACATTCGTTTATATGACTAACATGTCAGATGCAGTTTGCTCTTTTGCTCTCTCCCTTTAGCAAGAAAGTAAGCTCTCTAATGGTTCCGTAATATGCCTAGTATCACTCAGTACACCAAACTACAAATATCTATTGAGCAAAACTTTGTATAAAATATTACTCACTGGGGAGCAAGCAAATGAGTCTATATTTAGATAATCTGCATAAGGTAGCACATGGACATAATTCCTGCATTAATAAATGTTTAATTGTTTTTGTAAAATGAGAAAAGCAAAATAGGAGACAACACTCTAATTTTAGAAATAGCTCTAAGTTGGATTATCTGAGAAAGGGAGAATTGAATAAAGATTTCTCAAGTCCTGAAAAAATACTCTCGTCATACCACCTGCTCTGGAAATCATCGTTACCCAGCCTTTAACACCTTGGATTTTCTGAAGGATCCTATTTTTAAGTGTTTTGAGAAGACACGTATTGAACAGAAAACTGCCAGAGAAAGAAGTACTGTAGGAGGCCCTTTTTATACCATACTGATCATAATATTTGCCCATGATTTTGGCCCCTGTGGACAAATGCTTATTTTATAAGATGGGATCTAGACCCAATTTTCTTTTCCCAGCCCTCCCTAATCATCAAGTCCAGAAGGATTTAGGTTCTGAGTGAAAAGATGAAGAGCTCTTCATTGCTTTCTTTGAAGCTGTCCCATTTTACAAAGAATAATTATATATTCTTTTGACAGAGAGACCAAGGGCACCAAATTACATATTGCTCTCTAGACTGCTAGTTAGCTCATTAACCTGCATGTGGGGAGATCTTGATATTGTAGCACCCATGTGGGCTTACATTATTTTATATTATAATCACTGTTGTTGGTTGGTTTTCTTATTATTTTGATTTAGGAACTAGATTCTATTCCCACCTCTACAATAAACGGCATTATGGAATTTCTGTTATGCTTCAGTAAAATAAGGATAGTAATACAGGATTCTGCTGTAACACTGGAGTACATTTTGCTTACCAATAAAGGATATAAAGTACAAAGAAGAGCAGTCAATAGAAATCTAACTTTGAAATGAATGTTTTTTCAATTTCCAGCTATGCATAGATTTTCCACTACAAAAGGTTCTCTTTTGGATGAGAAAAATAAGCAGATTTCTGTTTTTGTTTTTCCTGAATCTTTAGATCTGTGAATATTAGCAGCACGTTCAGTGGAGTTTTAGATTTCACTGTGCAGATGAAGAATTGAAAAACTAACAACTGCATGCAAATAGTAGTTTTCAATTTACTCCAGACAGAATGGAAACAGGAAAGAAATTTCCCCAGTCCAGTAAAACACCATGCAGGCATCCTTTTTTTGTTTATTAACTTTTTGTTAATAGTTTTCATGCCTTTATCACTGAACAGTGGAAGTCTGAAAATGAATTATATAAAACAGAAAAGATAAACTTCCTGCTTTGGCCTGGAATTGTTTCTGGGTTACTGCTACTTCTTGGATCAGATTTTCTAAGTAAAATGAAATAAACCTCAAACCAAAACACAGGAACTAATAATAACTCAATTAGCAAATTTAAACCCAGCAATCTTAATTTAGGTTTCTATATGGTATCTCTGACTGCAGTTCTCCTCACTAGACCTGATCCTGACCCCTACCCCAAGCCTCATCCCTATCCTCCAGGAGCTGCTAGTGCTGAGGACAGGCCTCTGCTGCCCCCTCATAGTGTAAGAAAGACTATGATATGTCACCAGCCACTGTTTTTCAACTCAGCTGTGATTGATCTTATTTAAATGTGTACAGGGCATAGAATCATAGAATCATATATCATAGAATTAATATAAAATATCATATCATATATCATAGAATTACTCAGGTTGGAAAGGACCTCAAAAGATCATCAAGTCCAACCGCAGCCTAACCATAGTACCCTAACTCTAACAACCCTCTGCTAAATCATGCCCCTGAGCACCACATCCAAATGGCTCTTAAACACATCCAGGGACAGTGACTCAACCATCTCCCTGGGAAGCCTATTCCAGTGCTTAACCACCCTTTCTGTAAAGAAGTGTTTCCTAACGTCCAACCTAAACTTACCTTGGCGCAACTTGAGGTCATTTCCCCTCGTCTTGTCACCTGTTACCAGTGAGAAGAGACCTACCCTGCTCTCACTGTAAACACCTTTCAGGTACTGGAAGAGACTAATAACATCTCTCCTCAGCCTCCTCTTCCCCAGACAAAACAGCCCCAGCTCCCTCAGCCTCTCCTCATAGGGCTGATTTTCCAAGCCCTTCACTAGCCTCGTTGCTGTTCTCTGGACCTGCTCCAGTACTCCATGTCCTTCTTGTACTGAGGTACCCAAAATTGAACACAGTACTCAAGGTGAGGCCTCACCAATGCCGAGTACAGGGGCAGGATGACTTCCCTAGTCCTGCTCATCATAGAACCGTAAAGGTTGGAAAAGACCTCCAAGATCATCTAATCATCAAGGAGATGATTTGTTTCCTTTTATTTTTTTTTTTTCCCAGAAGCTCAGTGAGGTTTAATGATTTCAATTCAAGGTATACTGCATTTTCTCCCCAGATTGCATTAATTAACTAGCTTTTACTTCCAGCACTCACTATTTCTTTGCTAGTCAGAATATAAATCAAACCAAGCCTGTAACAAAAAGCAAATGGCCATGAGCTCCAAGGGCATCATTTAGACTCATCTTTGGGGGTTTGAGCAGAGTAACGTTATAATGTTTGCTTGCATTCATCATCATTTTTTTTTTTTTTTTTTCCAATAGCATAAAGCCATAATAAATGTATTGCTCTCATGGTGAAATCTTTCTTTTCTGTGATATTTATGTTCCCGAGCAGAGAACTATTTAAATACCAATTAATGTCATCAGTAAGACTAGGAAAAGCAGAGCACTCTCCTTCTTCTTGATGGCTGAACAGTCTCACACCACTGCTCTTCTGTCAGCATCCCATAAAGTTCTTGCTCTAAATTATTTTGAAACCCATCTAGAAAATCTGTAGTGTTGGAGATGGAATTACTACGTAGTTTTGACATCAGGCTTCATTTAGGTCTTTTTTCTATTTTATTCTCACCAAACATCCACATACACATGGAGACCCTTCTATATATACCCTGCTTCTATATCCCAAGTGAAACTTAGGCCAGAAAATGTGATAGGAAACATCTTTCAGAGTAAATCTGAAAAGAGATAAGGTTGTTAGGACATTTGTTACCTTCCAAAGCAAAACCTTCTGAAACATTCATCATTGGGGCTGATATTTCTTTGCTGACTTTATTCACACTTTCAACCACCACTCTTCTCCAATGAATTTTTAATTATTTTCTCATTTGTAAAAACATTAATATATGTTTTCAGGACTGCATTTCTGTTGTGGTCTTCTAAGAAAATCTCAACAGATATGTCATTCAGCTTTGCCTTGAAATAAAATCACTCAAAACTTGTCTGTTTGAAACTGACATATAGCCACATCCAAATTTTAGAACTTGATTACACAGCTCATTAAAAGCAGAGCTAGTAAAGTTTCCCATCTTTTGGTGTCAAATATTTTTATTGCAAATTGCTCTTGCTCAAAAATGCATGTGCATAAAGAAAGGAGAACTTTCTTTTGCTCCCCTTCAAATCACTGCAGCTTGGACCACTGCCTTTAATGGAATTAGGCTCTGATGCATACAAAATACAGTTTGGTTTTGGAACCTGAATGTTTCAATCCAAGGCTTCTAAAATTTAAGGTTGGTTTGGTTACATTCACTTTATCGTGTTGTTGTAAGGCATTGTTATACAATACATTACTCTTCACTCTTAGTGCAACTCGAAGATGAGTTACCCAAAATATGCTTTTAAGCTGATGATGAGGTGAACTTGAATCATCGAAGTGCACGTATTTGGAAGCATACTGTTTCATGAATTGCATGGCTTAACTGAATTTTACCTACTGTATAATATAAGTAAGTATTTTAATACAAATTCAACTTCCTGTCTTCACCTCTCTTTAGTAAGAATGGTAATGTTTTCTGAATCTCTTTTGCCATTCTGGGTATCTTCTGAATGACTACCATGGTTAACCATCCAGAGGACATTTTAATCAGTGCTGACACAGAGAACAAGAAAGTTTTGGCACAGTATGTTTCATCTTGACTCAGCAAGATTTCCAGCACTCACATTTACACATTTTTGACAGAATGCTTCCTAAATGAAGCATTTGCCTTCTGGAGAACTACGCCCACATAGATTTCATTTTTCCTGATGTCTCAGCCAACATACATTATCATGAACTTTATTAACAAATTCAAATTCAAAAACAATTTCAATTCAAGAAAGCTGTCCAAGTTAGTTCTTGCTCATTTCTTACATATGAGGATATCTACAAAAACACAGATGCTTCAGCAATGGATTTTAATGGCTGTATTTGTTCATATATATGTATCCATTTCATATCAAGACAGATCAACAGATCAGAAAAAAAAAAAAAAGTGAAGGAGACCTTTAAGATGAATCTGAGCTCTGATTGTAGGGGTCAGTGCAATGGATTTAACTCATGGTTTCAGAATTTTTCATAGCATAACATAATAAAGTCTTACTGGCTGCTTTTTACTTTACTTCAAATAGAATAATTTTTCTGTCCTTCACAGACATTTGGTACCAATGTTTCGCAATCAATTGCTATGTTTAATTGTCTATCAATGATGCTTACTTTGGCCCCTACACCTTTGTATAAATTTTAATTAAAAAGTCCCAATGCCAAACAACTTAAGACTTGAACAAGGAACAGTGGCAGGATATGATCAGCTTTCTCCACATAAGACATATAAATATTTAACAGCCTTGCAAAATTGCAATGACAATTTATCAGCCAAGGAAGACTATCTATTTATCCACCTTTTACCCTGAGGAATGATAGCACTTAAAAAAAGAAAAGAAAGAAAAAAAAAGTCTGCTGTGAGCAGGTAAAAGTTTTAAAGTCAAACAATGAAGTGTGTGTTTGATTGTGGGCGTGACACATGAGGAAGGGGCTGAATTCAAATGTTGAGTACAAAACTCCATTCTACACTAAAGAACAAGTCTAATTTTCTAGTATCATAAATGTGTTTCTACCCTTCTCTTTGAATTTACTGATAGGAGCATACTCCTGTAAGAAAAAAATCCAGAGGCAACTTACCAGATTTTGAACTATAATTATATACACACACACATAACCCCCCAACACACACATATATAGTGACTATAATGCATGAAGCATAATCTTTACAAATAATATATATCTGTGCACTGACATTCCACTTAGTTTTGCAATAATAATGTTGAAAAATTACTACACCTTGTTCAAATCAGCTGAGACTATTTAATGGAAATACATTTTTTCCCTTCTCAATGGGCAGATTAATTAAAACCTGCATGAAATAATGGTAATTTTGTTTCAAGTAGTGAAACATTTTAGTATTTTTCAGTTTTGCAATAATTAGCCTGGAAGAAACAAAAGAAATTTAATAGGCAAGTTGCTTAGATATCCATTGCTACACATCTAAACCAGGAAGTAAAAAATAAATAAATAAATTACACATCTGGTTTCATTTTGTTATTCGCTGTCAGACGCTGTCTTGTGCTGGAACTTTCATTTACTCTAAAGAAAGTTCTTCACACAGACAGCTTGTTCTACTACGCTCTCAGTTTTTATGTAAATTTAAATATTAAATATTGCTTCTGATACCTAATTGAAGGATAGAACATCTTAATTCCTACAGCTGTGTACAGATAACATCCTCTGAAGCTCAGTATGCCTTATGATGAAATTTACAGAACAGGACTGAGAGGCTAGTCCATGCCATTTCTCTGAGGCAAGTTTAAGTACACTTATATCATCCCTGACAGGTATTTTTTGAACACTTCTTGAAAATCTTCAAAGAAGGAGGTATCAGAACTTTTCCTACTCCAGCTTATGATGCAGATACTTCTCTAATATGCATCCTAAGTATTTTCCAACTACTTCATTGTATTTTTTTGCCCAATCAGAGTTCTTAGACATTAGTAACACATACACTTAAAGGAAGAGGTAAATACAAAAAGCTAATGCTTAAAGGCATTTACATACCTATCACTGCAGATAGGCACCTAGTAGCATGGTGAAATACATGGACATGCTGAACAATTCAGTTTCAATGGAAGGTGGCTGGATGCAACAGGTATCTTCCCCACTACAACATAGAAACAGGGAAGGGATTGAACCTCTGTACGGCCAAATGCAGTTCTCAGTACTTCTCTTGACATGTAACAGATAGGTACTGTTTTTTAATGTGACCTAAACCTCATGTCATCACACATTAGCATACTTAAATTCACAGTGAGCTAGGGAAATCCACAGAAGTATTTAAATATTTTGGGAGCCCAGGATGTAGTAGTTTAAAACTTTCTGTTCCTCAAGAGTTCCACATCCTATCACAATTCCTTCTGGGACTCTCCCAATGAACTCAGAAGGAGTTCTGTGCATACACAGATCAATGTCTGTATTATCTAACATTAATCAAAAAAAAAAAAAAAAAAAAAAAGATGTGTGTATCAAATACACAGTTCACTGAAAGCATTCAGTTATGCAAAGGAATGACGTGATATGATATGGTTAAGTTTTTCAGAAAGAAAAAAAATGCATGCAAATTGTGAAGGAAGTTTTATTAAATAAAAATACTTCACTGTCTCCAAAAAAAGAAAGAAAAAATATTTCTTTTCTTCCCAAAACCTGAAAACAAACTTACTTTACATCTAATATTAATGAGGTACTTGGAAACAAAGAAAAACAAATTCCTTGAAGGCCTTTAAAAGCAGAAACAACAATTTAACATAATCCTTTAAGTGAAAGTGATGTCACAAATATCATTGTTGTTCTTCATAAAACTAAAAAGGCATATAGGTGACTAAAAGTCCCACTGTCTACAGCTAAAGAAACATTCCATGGTTGGTGTTTGTTCAAATCAGTAACCACTGTTTTCACTCCCTTCTGATTGTGTTTTATATAATACACATATTTTTAAAAGGATCCCCAAAATATATTTGAGTTATATGGATTGGCTAGAAATACCCATTAAAAGTGTTTAATAATAATATTTTGTTCAGAGTAGTTAAATTAACTTCAGAGCTCAGTCCAGCAGCCATGTGTACAGATTGATCAGGAACTGATCAGGAATCTTGTCTGAATCCTCAGCAGGATGGTTTCCATATGGATGATTTATCTGTCTTCTAGAAACTGTCATTATAAACAAAAATAATGACAGAGGGAAGAAAACCAGACTTAATAACCACATAACAGTAGCTAAATTCAGCTTCTCACACGTTCCTCCTGTGGCAGCACTAGTGGGGGTATCCGAATTCCTATATAACAGCATGATCCAAATTCAACTGCAATCAATGAAAGGTTTTCTGTTGTCTTAATATTGGATAATCCCCAGGCATTTGCTCAAATTTGGGTAGATGTTGCTTGATAACACAGTGTTCTATCATTTCTTTTCAGTACTTGACAGATACTAAGATACAGTGGGGAGAAAAAAAAGCAACAACAACTCAAAAAGAAAAAAAAAAGAAGAAAAGCACTTTACTACATCTTTACATTTAGTAAATGGTACTTAAGCTCCATGGAGATGAATTTACCTTTGAATGTTTACTGTTTTCAGTATTTCATAGGAAAAAATTGCTCTAAGATACCATTTCCAACCATACAATTATTACAGAACATAAAGATTATATGAAAGGGCTTGATCCTTTTCCCAGCTGAGATGATAATCAGCCCCTTTGAAACTCCAATGGGAGAAGGGTCAGATGAGAATGTGCCGTGTTCCTAATTTCAAACATCCTTTGTGATAAAAGAGTTGATATTTTGGCATATAGTTTGCCTTTGTAGTTTGAATTCTATCAATAACTATTCCTAGCCACAAGAGAAATATTTTTAGGCAATATATTTGTATAGCTTCACAAAAGTATGTCAGAGAGATGTGCGTGTGTTTGTGTGTGTGTATGTACGTATGCATATTTATGAGTTTGGGATGATTTTCTTAAAATACTTCACTTACATATATCTTACATTGCAAAATGTACAGACACTCAGTGTTCTTTTCAGCAACATATATAGGTGAGCTTATAGAGCCTTATAAAAGGTTTTATGATTCCAAATTAAAAAGCATAGAAATATCATCAAAATAATGGAGAGTGAATTATAGCTCTGATAGTACATAGCGCTCATTCTGGTAATATTGACAGCTGCATCTTTGGCATTGAAAATTCATTACAACTTTTAGACAAAATGTTGTTGCTTACAGCTTTTTTTTCTTTTTTTTCTTTTTTTTTTTTTTAAACAAGAAAAACGGGATTGACCAAGATACGAATATTGGGGAAGTACTATTAAAGGTTTATTTAATATTTGTTTTTAGCAAGGATAGCTTAGGAACCCTGAATTACCTTCTCATTTTAGTGTATGGTGTAGACTGTATGAATCCATTTAAAAATCAACTAAGTTGTACCACATTTTTCTCAAAATTATATATAATATAATATATATATATTTTATATTTATTTAGAAGCTTTGAAATAGTACAGTAAACACTTTGCAACACGGTGTATAAACTACAGAATGTCTTTGATAATTTGGTGGGTCTTCAGATTAACAACATTTTTATGACCCACGGGTGAAAAGAACATGATCACAATCTCTCTTGTAAAGTTGGAATAGTTTGGGGAACACTTGATCACACAAAAATAATATAAAACAGTCAAGTTTAAAACAGTGATATTGCATTTATAATGCACATTTCTTTTATCTGTACGATTGGCTTCTTGTGGTGATTATAAACATCTAAAGGGCTCAGTGACATTTTGGAGAGAGAAAGATATATAGTGCTGTAAACAGGCACACACTGATCAGAGAGGCAAGATCAGTTGCCTCTGAAGTTTCTACAGTTCTACACATTTCAACTCATTTCTCAGGCCTGCTGAGAGCAATTAGGTCCTATTGTTGGCCATGATGTCTCCAACAGCACACAAATCCTTCAGTTAGACAGAACTGGGTGGCCAAGATAATGAAGTTGAAAGTTGATGCTTTTTGTTGGTCGACTTTTGTGCAAATCATGCTGCTTCAGGTAAGTCCTGTAGAAGTGACTAGCATATCCTTTTCCGTGCTGCAGGAAAGAAAGAAAGACACTTCTGAGAGAAAAAGGAAAAAAATCAGTCCCCAACAGTTCTTAGGTTTAGTATTTCTTATAGTGTAGAGAGACAATCAAAACTTGTAACAAACTGTTGCTTAAAATTCCCATTGTAGCAAACAGTTTAATGTTGATTCACTTTTTCAGAGAAAAGTCTTTTTGAGGCTTGATAGTCTGAAAAACAAACTTCTCATGTTGTTTTATTATTCTGTCTAACACATCATGGCAAGTATTCCAGTGTGCTTCTACAGAAACAGTACAAGAACAAGGCAAATAGTCAAGACTTGTAGGTTCAATATTACAGGAATTTCCAAGCCTATTTTTTCCTAGTTCGTCTTGTTATTTGAAGCAAGATCTAGAATCCCCCAGATTCAGAAGCTGGTTTTCTTTCCTTTCAAAGTGAACCATTATCCTCATCACCAAATGACCCTTTAGTCTGGTTTGACAGAGAGATGAAAAAACGGTACATTAGTGCTACAATTAAAATTTCAGCATTTACTGTTAGGCTGGAAATTAACTTGTGTTACACAAATGAAAAAGGTCAATGCATTAGCAAACCCATATCCTAATCCACCAGCTGTGCTAGCTATGTTATCTCAAGACACTGCTTATTTTAACTGTAATTGGGAGCAAAGGTAACAAATGATTTGTATAGCACTCAGAAAGACCCTGGGTTAAATTCTGATCTCAGTTACAAACGAAGTTGAGACAAGGAACTGGCTCAGTTGCTGAAGCATTATTAGTACCATTACTACCATCATCTTCATCATTGTTATTATTGTTTAATAAAGCTGAGATGATAAAATCAGCTTTTACCTTAGCTCCAAATCAACTAAATTCTCTACCTGAAATTCTGTGTATTCCTGACCATGAAGTGTTACAACTAAAATAAAAGGAAACTTAGCTTGAACTAAGCCATATATATATACATGCCTGCATGTAACAAATAGATCCAGTCTCCATTCCATTTAACAGATATACACATTAGCCATATTTATTAACGATAGATACACCCAGTAATAAACATATGAGATTTATCTACTGTATCATAATGACTTTAGTTTACTCACAGAAAGAAGTTAGCATGGGCATTGTTTGTTTGATCTAGCCTACCTATCCCATGGGATGCATACAGAAAAATGTTACAAACATTTATTTGTAAGCTACTTGTTTAATGCATAGACACCTGTCAGATCTGTTATTAACACTGACATTAAAATATCTAATATATTACGGTTTTGAAGTTTCATTCTGTAGCAAATTAGCAGCAGAATACAAAAGGATTTTTAAAAGCTCCAGCAAGAGTTCTTTATATCAGTAGTTAAGATTAACGAGATCAGAATCTTCATGATCTTTTGAGGTAGTATAGGATCAGACCAATCAAGTTTCTAAACAACTTTATAAGAATATTTTTTAAATATAATGAGAAACAATAATTCCAATAATAATATCAAGATCTATCTTTGATCTTCAGCACTTTTTCCAAAAATCCATTAATAATTTCAATGCTCTTGTAAATACATAAGTACAGTAGTCTTGATTGTTGTCTGCCATTGAGAAATTTATACTGCAGTATATACACAGGACTTTCATGAGACAAAACAATATAGACATGCAGCACTACTTTCTTTCTACTCCTGTCTAGCAGTGCACTGGTGTTATTAGCCTGGCACTTGAGGTACATAACATTTGATAAAGATATTCTTTCAGATAATACAGAGTTTGAGCTGCTGCCCGAGTCTAATCTTTTGCCATGAAAATCGGTACCTTTTTCTTTATTATTATTTTAAACTTTTATTATTATGCTTATATCAGGCCATTTTATAGTAATAACTAAATATTATCAGTCAGGGTGCAGAACACCAGCAATTCTCCCCACCTACAAAAATCCTTGTCCCAGATCCTCAAATATCCTCTGCCAACATACAGAATACTTTGGATTTCAAAAGTAAGTTTTGTCCTCCATGGTGTTTTCTTTTCTTTTTTCTCTGTATTTGCACAGAAATCTGTGTGCAAGGAGATCTCTCCACATCTATACCGGTTTCCGTCTTTTTACAGATGGGGAATATAAATCAGAGAGGTTAAATGGAAAGGAGGATGGAAGTAGTTTAAAACAGGGCAATAAAAGTTCTGACAACTAATGCTGGTGCTGTGTGCATGCATGCGTGTGTGTTCGTAAGTAAACTCAAAGTAGAAAGAGTAAGCCTCTCTGTATCACGATTTCTCCATCTGTAAAATGGGAATAATATTGCTTACCTATCTCCTAGAGGTGCAGGAAGGTTTAAATCACTATTCTTTATAATCCACTTTGAGATCCAGAGATGGCAAATGCTACAGAAATGGAAGTATCAGAGTCAGTGTAAGAGCTGGAACAAGAACACCATAATTTCTGGTGCCTAATTCTCCTTCAAGATCTCAGCTCTCTCTTTCATCTTTATTCTATTTCCTGTTGCAAATTCTCAGACGAAGTGCATAGGGAAGCTTCAAGTCTGTGTTAGTATGGATGTTAGAGGGAGTTTTAATGATGAGCCATTTCCTAATACTCTTAATGTAATTGTATTATTTGTATATACGTATACATTCTCACAGTGGTTGAGGTGAACAGGATGATTAAATAATCACGTTTTCCAATTAAAATTCTTTGGATACATGATTTATGCTGTACTGACTATTGATTCTTCTCCAAAGACCTTAAGTAAGGTTTTCAGCATTACAGTAAGAATGTTTAATGCATGAAATTTATATAGAATTTCAATAAAAACAGGAAATAAAAACAGCAAAAATACATTAAGGTTCACTTATCCCGCCATACTCATTAGTAAGCCTACCATTCACAGTGATGAGCTAGTTCTCTGTAGGTTGATGAGAGAAGACATGTAAATACATCAGTGGTAGGTGAACAGAAAAATGCTAACATAAAAAACAGAAAGTAGAAGATAAAATATGCCTTAATTATTCCTAGCCTATGAATCAGAAATGAACAGAAAATACTGTAAAGCCCTTATAAATAAATCTTCTTTCCACCCCATAGTGAATCATCCTATTGCATCCAAACGTTGTCAGACTACTACCTCACAGCCAGGAACAAAGCAATATACATTTCTTCTTCTGGCAAACTTGGAAAGTATTGCATGTACTTGGAAGACCTTTAAACTTTCTGAATAAAAAGAGTTCTCCTGTTCAGCACTGCTAGCTAATCTAACTAGCACAAGAGAGAAGGCCCACTGCCTTCCTCCACTGCTGACAATCAAAGCAGCAAAAGAAGACACACGGTGTACCTTTTATAATTATCGCCACTTTCTCTGTACTATATTTAGGAACTCCAAAATGTCCCACAGCATTCTATCTGCTGTAACAAAATGACTGCAGACTTCCTCTAAGTGCCACCAGTCTAGAGAACCCCTAGCTAATAAGATCTCCAAAGAACATGGAATGCTGTGCATGCTGCTGAAGTTGCAGAAATATTACTGATGCCCCTCCACTTAAGAGAAAGAAGACACCTTAACCTAAAAGACTCTACTCAAAGAAAGCTCTGCAACAGGAGAATGGAGAAAAATTATATATGAACTCTCATCTTTCTATTTCAGCTCCAAATTCTCTTTAGTCAGTGCAAGTAATCTCTTGGTACTATTTATGTTCCTGCATGCTTTCAGATAGGCTTCTATGCAAGCATTCAGTGTGTGTTTATCTTTTTTTTTTTTTTTTTTTTTTTTTTTAACATTCTTGTTTTAACTCAGCCTCACTGAATAGAGATCATGATTTCAGTAGTGGCAGAATGTATCCTACATTAAGGAACCTGTCTGTTTCAGTGGAGCTCTAATTTAGCTATAAGCAACCAGATTTTAGGAAAGAGGTCAACAAATGAATGGGAACGCAGAGTAAACTATTACAGCTCCCTCACCCTTTGTAGTGGTGTATCCAGGTAAAGGGTGAGACACATAGCTGGGGGATGTAGGATGGGGAAGATTACTCTGCTGCCACTCATGTTCTGTGGATAAAAAAAGTATGCCAGTCATTGCAGCTCCCAATTCAGCATCTTTTGCAATCCATTGCGGTTTTTTTGGTTTTTTTGTTTGTTTGTTTTTTTGTTTTTAAATAAACTATTATTCAAACAAGTATTTTAAAACATCACTAATTAAATTTTATGAAAATTCTATTAGCAACATTATAAGAGATTGACTTATTCCATCCATTGTACTTTGGTACACAAATAGGAAACTAATTTTATCATATCTATTCCTCATGAATTATTCTTCTGGTTGAGTGAATCTTTAGTTAAATGTGCTTCATACTAATATATGTCATAGAGCACACTTGAATGAAATAATCTGCGTTCCAGATGCCGACGCTACTTTTTACCCATTTCATACAGTTTTGTTAACTCTCCTTTATGTCATGTAGTTGGAAAAAAGGAAGATGGAATATACTTACTTTTGTCCCTTAAAAGTGGAAAGAAAAAAAAAAAAAGAGCACCTAATGTCAGTGATTCAGTTGGTTATGGTGGTCACTGCTTACGGGTTTATGCATACGTGTATATGGAAAATATGTGATAGGTCTGAAGGCTCTTGAAGGCCACATCAAGGGAGTTAGGTAACAATGAGGCCACATTCTGCCTAGCTATTACGGGCATCTAATAGAATAGTGGAGAAGCTCACGCATGCAATCAGTTGCATCAGAGCAGAACATGTCTCTAACAAAGGTATAAATTGTGTCTTCATTACTTAAATACTTTTCATGAGATCTGCATAATGTAAAATGTAGTTTCTAAAACTAATCAGCACCATCTGAACTGATGTGTACAGTTACCAGATTTCACCAATAATAACAATAATAATAAAAAAGACGTATTAGGTCCTGAGGCTTAGGCCAAAATGCAAGGGTTTAGAAATTATTGCAGTGAATCTTTTCTGTAAGATCTTATTAAAATACACACATCCCACAGACCATTAGAATCCTTGAGACTTTGTCTTTACTCCTAGAGCAAAGAAGATTATGTCAAAGAGCTATCTTTCATACAAAATAAACAATGTAGTCCCAAACATTGTCTTTTCCTTTTGTCTTGTATTTAGTGCATTATACACTTCCCTGACCATATTCATTTAATCCAATACAAGAGACGCTGATTTGCAGACAAACCAAATTTGACAGTGGTGGACACTGCACTGATCATAACCTAGTGAACACGATGAATAATATTACCTTTCCCATGAAAAGCAGAAAAGGGTTTTGTCCTTTGCCCATAAGTACAAAAGCATCATTTTTCAAATTTGAACACAGTGTTGAGTTCCATATCAACAGCTTGAACATTCTTTTTTGAAAAAAAAAAAAAAAAAAAAAAAATTATTGACTGATGCATATTGTCACTTTTGTTAGCTTAATTTCAAAATATGAAAGTATGTGCCTAATAAAAATACGTTTTCTATTTTTAAGATGTTACTGATGTTTGTTGCCTATGTGCTTCTGGAGGTATGCTGATCCCAGCAGGAGTTCACACTGAATGTGCCTTGGTAAATATGTTCATATGGCAATGATACAATTGTTGACACTTTGTGACAGCCATTGAAATCATAATTCCTTTGTGCTATTGAGTGCTTCCAGATTTATATTCTACCTGGACTCAGCTGATTCTCTGAAAAGAGAATTACAGTTCTTAAGAACAGGTATTCAAGTCTCAATTCAAAGGATAGTCTATTTTTTCTTTATATGAAAGTTTAAGTCAGTTTAAGCACTGACCATAATCAACACATGCTTTACATTAAATGTGATTGACAATGATTCTCTTTTGAATCAAGCAAGCTTTTTGTCATCAATCTTCTGTGGCAGATAATTTACTTGTATTTGGATTTCTGTGCTAAGCGTTGACTATTTTTTTCACTACCAGGAACAGCCCCGTGGCATAGTTTGTCAAAGTTTATTTACCTCTGGTTGCCATTATTTACTACAGAAACAACACTTTTTAGTTATTACAACAGAGTGTAAAAAGTGGCAGGGTATACTCTATAATGTACCATAGAAATACCAGTCAGTTTTCCCACGAGTAGAATAAGAACAGGAAAATATCTTCATCTTTCTGTATTATTGCAACTCTATTATCTACCTGAATACACTAAGAATAATACATGACATCACTCTTCTAGTCAGAGAACCATGAAACATTTCATTTTGAAAGAGCTCTTATAATTATGTACTGTATTAGGTCTGATTAAGTAACTCCTAAATTATCCTTGATGTAAGTCATACATACTCCCTAAGAATATTGCCAAATTCTTCATGAAGAATTCATTCTAACTGCATACATATTCTCGTAGCCAATTCACATTGTCCATATTCACATTCACTTTAAGGTAATAATTTTGTTACTACCCTTAGTAATCCTAGTATTTGATTCCTTTCATTTTTGTAAGTATTCCTTATGTTATTATATGCAACTATCATTTCTTCTCCTCAGATCTTTTCTTCCTTCACTTAAAAAAAAAAATCATCATTTTATTGTACTCTTCTGAAATCTATACTATACATCTCTTTAAGCTGACAAGCCTGAAAATGAACATGTCAGTTTGAGAGTTAAGCAATGCAGAATGCACTGAAGGCTAGCTACAAAGTGACTTAAAATTTTCAGTGCCCTGGGGAGAAAAGGGAGGATATGAACAAGTCCTCCTAAATTGCCCTTAAGTGCCTAAGTTCCCCATAGATTCAAGAGAGAATTAGACATACACACACACACACACACACATATATATGTAAAGGTCACCATATGGTGGCCTTCAGAGGCATCTAAATTATTCACACTGAATTGAGACTAAAATAATTAAACGTACTTCTTAAAACAGGCAACATGCATTACAGCATTACATCAGCATCACACTGTGTATTCCTGTGCAATTTATCTTTGTCATTACGTTTTTTCTACCATCCCTCTCTCCTGATGGTATTAGGATTTGGCAAGAATGATGTTTCCTCTCTTTCTGTGAACATTTTCTTTTCTATTTCACTAAGCACAGTCCTTTACATTGTCTTTCATGAGTAGCATACATTCAGATTTCAGAGAGTTCTTCCCGGTTTGCCAAGATAATATATTTAAGTGCATAATATAGACTTCAAAAAGACATATTGGCATGGTTTCTATCCACAAACGAAATGTGCCCTTGACCATTCTTTGTCAAAATATCACTAGAATGGAATGATTTACGTCCCCATTATTAAAATTTCTCAGCTCTATCCTGTCATATATGGGAGCTATACACTGTGATCAAATTCATTCCGCCTTCAGGAATGGTTCCTGGCTGGTGTTCTAACCTGCACCATGCCCAGGACTTGTTACAGAAGATATCTAGTTGCACAGGCCAAGAGAACACCAGAGAGTATAAGGCTATTGACCATAACATCCCACTGTTGGAAAGGGTCCTGCCTAACTAATGAGAAGAAATTAGCCCTACTGGACATAAAATATACTGCAAATACAAAATGCACAGCACTTTGTTTCAAATAGAACAGGGGAAAAAAAAAAAATTGTCACTGCATTCATTTGCATTTCCTATCGGTGCTCATAGCTATACACAGCTATATTCAATTGTAATCTAAATGCCAAATGAGAACAGATAGATGTCAAATTAAAGCACAAATAGGAGACTAAGAAAGTAATGAAGTCGTAGACTGTTATTCTGACATTAGATGAATCCACAGTATCAGCATCTACAACATCTCTTACGAATAAAGAAAGGTTGTGTTCAAGAAGTTTCAGACTAAATCCTTATATGGTGCTGAATACAGCCATGAAGCTGGAAGTGAAAAGATAGAGTCAAAGGACTTAACAGGAGTCTGTCATCTCTGTAACTTCTTTGGTGAATCTAGTCTGCTTCCATTTTTTTCTAACCCACATGACTCCTGTGAAAATATGTAAAATAATATTTACACATATGAAAGATTCATGTGCATACAAGAAGTGTTTGATTTACACTTGCAAGTCATACATGCACAAAATTTTCAGATAGAATTTAGGAAGCAAGTTCAACAAGTCCACAGTATTTTCTTCAACCAATTAAGACAGTTACCCTATCAAAGAAAATGAATAAATTATCTTAGACAAGTTGAATTTTCAGTGAAATCACATTGTGTTTAATTCACTGTATTTAGTTCTTCCAGATATTAGGTATAGAAAGTAAAAATTCTACTCTAATTGTCTGTATCTTCTATTTTCTGCCTTATAAGAAGGTACCAACCATGTAATTTCTCACTCTTCTGATTTCACCTTACTGCATTTCTAAAACAAATTAAACATGCTGACAGGTATTTCCCAGCAGCAATCATCTTACTGCTTACCTGGAACTGTGCATTCTCAGTGTCTAGTGTACAAATAGAGCTGTTTACAGGTTTGCTAGATAAATAGCAACACTGATCCCTATAGTGTGCTTGTTCAAAAATGATAGATGTGGTTTCTTTTCTTACAGGCTATATGTTGCATTCTTTAAACAGCTTTCCCTATTCTTCCTCTTTCAGTCAAGAAAAAATGAGGAAGGAAAGCCCACTAAAATTAAGGCAGTGGAAATGAAAGCAGAAAATCAGAATCACTTTGTGCAGGGAAAGAGTGAGAAACAAGAATAATTTCCTCTGCCACGCAGCCCAAGAAGTTCCTAAGAGAGAGGCAAACAGAGAGGAAAAGGCTTTTCAGCATGTAGATCCAAGATTAGTTATACATTCAATGCTCCGGCTCCTGACTGTCACATTAAGGTTTGCACATGTAATAACAACATTTATTTATAATGAAGAGAGTTTGCCTATCAAAAATAAATAACTCCAGTGGCTTTCAAAATTTTAACTCCAAGCATCTCATTGCTATCCAGAGAAACTCACGTCCATAACTGACTAAGTTATTTTTGACATAGGATTTACAATTATAAGAGGAGAATTTATAAAATGACTCCTGAAGTGTTAAATATTTTTTTCTGCAATTCCTCCCAAATTCTACTAGTCGAAATGCAGAAAATATCATTTTGTTAATATTATTTTTTTAAAAAACTGACTAGATATGGTATATTCATAACAAACATAAGCACTCTCAAAACTGAGTAAGTACAGTACCAGTCTGAGATTGCTAGATATGCAAGAGTTCTGTGTGTTCCAGTCACATAGAAGAAAAGTGGCATTTAGAGGCTTTTACAGCTATTGAAAGGGAAAGGAAAAAAAAAAGTTGAAATGTGTATATATTAAGACAAACCAAAAGCTCAGTATTATTTCAGATAGAAGTTATTCGAGTTCCCTTTATTTTTTCTATTTATTTTTCTTCATTATAGAGGCAAAGAGGGCTATAGTCCTCCTTGATAAAAGATGCTATACAAACCAAGTAAGTGGTGGGTTTTTTCATCAGTGTTTTGAGTAGCACAGGGTACAGTGAGTTCTGTCTGAGACCACAGTGGCACAACAGGATTCAAACAAATTGTATCTAAATATAACAGCTAACACCTGTGCTTTAAAATTAGAAGAAAAATGTTTCTTTATTTTTCTTTTTTTATTAATATTTTTAAAGTATTTTTATATGTTTTATTGAGTTGAAGCCAAGTTATCTTTGCATATTTATATATTCCTAATTTTGCTTTTTGAATTATCGATTTCCTTTCTATTATTTCAATAATACCTTGTAAGTGCTCTTCCCTTTGAGTGATAGCTGAGAGAAGAATACATTCAGAGGAAGTATGCAAACCAGTCAGAAATGTAAGATAGAAATACCTATCAGAAGTTATGCAATAACCATTGAACAATAAAGCATCCTAAGTGGTTCATTCAAAACCATACAGTACTCACAATAACAAGCAAGCAACAAGTAAAAGCATCACAGTCTTGCTCCCCCTTGATCGTAGTTTGTTTAATTAATACCGATGTAATTTTTAAATTGTTATTTTATTTCTTTATTTAGTAAGCTTTATTTACCTAATATAGACATAAGTGAACTGGCAAACTTTTAGATTTATTTTAGAATAAATCTCTTAGCACTGTAGATGCAGAAATAGGTAAGCATAAATGGGAACGCTCTGGTAGATTTTGTAGAAAGTATGTTTCTTAGCACTATATGTCGGCTTTTCATCTCAGCCTCCATTTTTGCTGAGCAATTCTGCGTGTGCAGTATCATTCTCATTTGTGCAGAAATAAGAGTTGTATTCTGTTATGCAAATAAATTCCTGACTATAAGTTGAGTTTCACTATCTGTTACAGTATCCTGCTTGTCCCGAACTTTGCAGATTAGAATTAAAGTTGAAAGATACAGTTTTAACATCTGTTTTACTGCATGAAACTGTTCTAATCATAAATAAAATAGCTCTCCCATGGTATTTCAACGCAACTTTTTCTTTTAACTCAGCATTAGAATATTTTCTTTCTCCTGATCCCAAGAATTATATCTAAGATGTAACTTACTGGCAGTAATTTGTTTGCTTTAACTTACGTGCATATTTACTTAAAGCATGTGTGGAAATCTTAAACTGATTTTAAAAAGACTTAATGACAGGAATGGCCAGCTTACAAGCTTGTCTGATTTGTATTAGAAATCAAGTTGACTAATTTTAAACACATAAATGTAGACAGGGATAATATTTTTCAGAAATGAATCAAGTGTTCCATTCAAAATAATTATTTACATCGACGTAAACGCAATGTTATAATTTCTATCACAGCTATATAAAATCACACAAATGATTTTCAGAAGTAAGATGCAACTAAATAAGACAAAAGAAAGTACTTATTTTATGATACAATTCTTACTTCAAGATACTTAGCTCGCTTAATTTTGGGAACTTTTCTAAAATAGTAAAGACTTCTTGCTTAATACATCTTTCATATATTTATGTCAAATAGTAGCAGAAAATTGTATTACATTGGCCTGCCACACAAGAATATCCTTTGTAATCCCAAATACATATGTGTGTGTGTATATATATGTGTGTGTGTGTGTCTGTATAAATTCTCCACATACACCCTTTTGTGTACTTTTTTTTATTATTTTGAAATACAATCAAAGACATGAACATTTTTCTCCTCTAGGTCATTTGTTCTAATCTAATTCAGAGAGTGTTTACGTTAGCTCTGTGGTAGATTACTTGAAATAAATTGATAGTCCAGTTCTTAAACATTCAGCTCTGCAAACACTTCTGAGAGCTTTTCAATTTTATTTGTAAAGCTGACTTGGATATGTTGAATAGAGAAGATGCTAAACATTTCATAGAACCAGAATCTTGGACTACATCTACGCTTTCACATAAACATAGATACTTGTGCTCATACCCAAGCCTGATCTCCCTGATCATGCACTGATCTCCACTGTGACTCTACTGCAGAATGAGGCAATGACTATCCAGGCTAAGAAACAGAAGCACAGAGTGAGGACAAGCTTACATTTACATTTTTCAGATGGTACAAACAAAACTGATGAAGTTATTTGACTCTATAAACCTAGACTTATGTGCATCTATCAAAGGCAGTAAAAATGTTTAGTATCCATGCCACACAATAGAAAAAAAATAGCCAAAGAAGGGGATTTTTCTTGTTCCACTTCACCTTGGTTAGGCTACCACCTATCTGGGAAAGGGATCAGATTTTATAATCTTTCTCTCTTTTCCTATCAAACCTAATATGTTGTTGGCAATAATTATCATGATAATGATAAAGGTTCATCAGTGAAGGCACAGATGCTTGTGTGCACAGAGAAAATACTGTAGAGTTAATTAGGGGGCTACTTTAGAACACAATTGTTATTCTACAATATCTCCTTAGACACTTATCCTGTGCAGTAAATAGCGTCTGTATGTAGTTTACTTAACTTGCTTCCACAGCAGATTAAGCTATGCCTAATTTTTTAGAGCAAAATAATCATTCCTATACAGAAAATTAAGGTATTATGGCAGTATCTGGCTGCTTTTACATATCAGAAAGCAGAAAAAAAAGTACAGAAAAAAATGTCAGTGCATTTAGGAAAATTCTAAGGAGTTATTAATGTGTATCTCAGAACGATCCACAGCGATGGAGTAAAATAATGAAACAAAACAGAATTTAGAAATTACCTCTTATCATCAGTTGTAGACCAGCCCTCTATTGGGATAGGTAAGATGGTGTTATTCATACTGTAATCACTTTAGCACCTTGCCCAAAGTAGTACGAACAGATCTGCCTGATAAGGCATTCACTGTGAAGATGGTCTCTGCTAGAAAGCCCACAGTATCTGGTACATCAGATTTCAAATCTTGGATTAGGGTTTTTGGTGATTATAGTAAAAAATATTATAAATAATTACTAGAATAACAACTACTGAGCGAAAAATTATACAGAAATGGTTACTGTTAATTTAAAGATATATATAAATTGTCCAAAAGCTACATTTTATTTTCCTTATCAGTGCTACTTTACTTACTTAATTTCTCCTAGTCAAGTCCAGAATCACTTACGTTTTACAAACTTTCAAGTCATCATGAAAATTTCTTAACTGTTTGCAGAAAGTCATTGTTGAAATTACATGGATGAATAAGAAGAAAATGAGTCTAAATTATGCAGCGAGAACAACATTGAAAGTTGGAAGTATTCCGAAGTCACTCTGAGAAAACAATTTTGAAAAATCCTACAAAACATCGATCCTCACTGTATTCATAATAAACACATGTAAGAACATTAAAAATATATACATCAAAATATATTAGGTCTAGAGAGACTTTCAGTGTATTCTTCTCAGAATGCCGCTTAGCGTATGTATGATTCTGTGGAAACTGGTATGTAAGGCCAATGGCTTACATCAGTAAGATGACAATTTGCTAATGGGACTTAAAGAAACACTTCAAAATATGAGGATATGTATCTACTTCTACATTAATTTACTTTACAATACAGCTACAGATGTTTTCTTTTATCCATGCAAGGTCCTAAGCCTTGAAAAATCAAACAAGAAAACCTCTTGCTTTCCTTTTCCCCATTACGAAGTCCTTTGCTTCTATTGACCCCCATAACCATGAACTCAAGACTATTTCTGTTAAATGTATATAATCTTATCAAACATATATTTCTTTATCAGTTCATGACCTGGTAGCCCTTCAGCTGTTTTGCTGCCTTGATAGTCTCGTTATTGCAAATGGCAAATGGAAGTACCAGCTTAACTCCTGTTTTCTTTTATTCTCCTGTTTTATTCACATCTCTAACACTGTCTAAATCAGTGCTAATCTTTTGATATAGCTTCGCATACCAGTATTTTTGCTCTTATGCTATGTATTTTTGCAGAATGAATAACCTGGCTAGAGTAACATAGTGATATGTTTTGTGTAATCGTTTTCTACTATGTTAGTATATTTTCAATTCCGTTCCTTTTTACAACTTGACATTTCATTTCTTACTTGCTGGCTCTGCACATCAGGAGATGCTTTTCAGGGAATTGTTTCATGGTCTCTTTCTCAAGAAGAGTTCAAATTTCTCATGATAACTTACACTGCCTTCCTCATTTGTCTTTTCTAAACCTCCACGTTAAACTTACTCGCTGGAACGCAGGGCAGGAATCACCATGAAGCCACATACTTAAGCAGATACTCTCATGTAGCGCAGTGAAAGCTCCATGTAGAGCTATCAGTTTACATACAAACCTTTTGTGCTAATGGCACAGATTGAACTAAGTAAGCTCAGCTGTTCCACTGCTCTGATACTGCTGTGCAGCTCTGAACACCAGAGCAAGCTAAGTCAGAAGCAGTCTGGGTTTTCTGGATCAAGCTTCAGCACACAGTGTGGACATACATGGTCTTACTAGGGACTTGACTGTCCTAAATTGCTTTATGTCATCTGCAAATATAGTCTTTTCTGGTGTTTTTTTTTTTTCCATGTTTCCTCTTCTAGAAAGGCAGTATGTTAAACTCCATGGATTTCTACATAGCCACAGGGAGAACTTTGCTTCTGCTAAAATGTGCCATTTATCCAAAAGACTTTCTGTCCCTTAGATGCACAGAATCTGATAATGCTTCCCCCCCGACAACACTTGTTTACTGTAGTAGTTTCTACTACACAGAAACACGGCTAAAGACTTTTTTTGACAGTTCAAATATGTATTATTGATTAATTCTCACCCACTCTGTCAAAATTCTAATAGATTGACAATCTTTCTGTGCTGTTTTCTTGGACAAATGCCAGTGACCTTATTTCTAAAACTCTGTGGTCACAATTTTATGCCTTATCTAAAGTTTCTCACTGTACTCAAATTTACTACATTTTCTAGTACTTTTAGAAAAATGATAAACAGAACTTCTGACTTTCTATGGTCACTAGCTTTTGTTAAGAATCGAAAAAAAAAAAAAGAACAGCTAATCCCCTGTCTTCTTCCTATTTATTTTAGTCAATTTTTCAACAGCATCCTTTTTTATGAAGCCATCTTGCACATTTATTTCAAAAGGTTACCTGAGATGGGTAGCTTCTTATAAAAATACCTTTCTTTCTTTCTCCCCTCCTCCATCCCACCTTCCTCCGATAAAGACAAATTCAAAGAAACAGCCTAACCCCTCTGCAATGTTCTTACTAAATGCAGCTTGGGATATCCTCCAGTTCTCTCTTAAACTTCTTATACTTGACTTCATAAAAACTGTCTCTGTTTATTTGCATTCCTTTGGGTATTTGCTCTAAATAGTCACTCATCTTTCTTACTTTCCATCCTGAAGCTTACCTGCTAGAATAGCTCCCTTTTTCTGACCATTTCAGTTGACACTGTTTTTATTCCCAGTATAAATAGCTTTTGTATCCTGTAATACACTTTTTTCTTTGCTACTGTTTTCTTTTTCATACAAACATTTTCTTACATGCTCTAACTTTTTATACAGCAATTTTGCTGAATATGAGGGTTCTGTTTCACACACTTTAATCATTTTTTAAAAATTGTCCAACTAAAACTGTTTTTGATACTATCTTCTTTGCTAAGAGGTTGAATTCAAATTTTATTACAGTTGCAATTACTCAGTGGCTCAAATACAATTCCTTCCAGAATCAACTTCCCCTTACACATTCTTCTTGCCTTATTCACTGAACACAGCATTATATACAACTTACTTACTGATACAACTGTTGGGCTCATTTTATTTTCTTTGCTCCTGTTATTTAGTATACGATTTTAATCAAAGATTTTACTAAAGAAAATTTTCAGTAGGAGAAAATAAAACAAAGATGTATTACATGGTTTTCTGACAGTTTCTGGTTTGAGGGCCAAAGAAGAAAAGCAAAATTAAATCTGGATTTTCAGACGTGGATTATTTAATATCATGCATTTACATTGTTTACTTCCAACATTCTACCTCCATTTTTTTATGCTCCTCTATCAGATAAAGGTAAAATGTGAACCAAGGTCTATATATATATATATATACATGCTCAACTAAACTACTTCTGTTGGCTGAACAAAATTTGAAATTCCTAAATTATGAATGTACATATATATACATCGTTATTCCTTGATGTCACTGGATATAATGATCACTATAATGCACATATTGCATGAGAACTGTTGTTTCTGTAAAATCTGAGTGTTTAAACTGCAGCAATAGATATGTAAGTAGTACTGCTAAATTACAGTTCAGTTCTAAAGAATATTTCTTAGATGTTAAATGATAGAAGTCCATCTAGGGAAAGACAGAGACATGAGTCAATACATCATAGCACGGTGAAATTTCACATTGGTCTTTAGAGTATGACCAGATGACTGACACTTGAATGACCGAAATACCCACACAGAGCTAATTAAGAAGGAATAATTGAGTTTCTGGAGAAGGACCTGTAGCAAAGATTCTTTGTACTCTAAAACTGCCGGTGCAGTACCTTCCAGAAAAACTAAATGCTTAAAAAAAATAAATATCATTCAATGAGATATCATTCAGTGAGACTGAGATCTACAGTCCCAGAAGACTTCTATTGCTTTGTTAGTATTGCAATGTTAATGTCTTTGGCTTGTTTGGATGAGATAAACATCATAAACTCTTAAAGGCAAGGAGATTACAGTCTTTGATAAAATATAGAGGGCTACTGAATAGAATGAAAAATGAAAAGACTTACTAGACCAATGTATTGCTCATGAGTTCTACATCTAGCTCAGACTCCAAATGAATTACGAATTCTTTCTGAGATATATCACACTCATTCATGTCAGCAAATCACAGTCAAAAGCTGACTAAAGAGGCAACATTTTGGAACAAGACAAAGCATGGAAGAACACTGACAAACACCAATATTACGTCAGTTGAAAGATGATCAGATGGAAGGCAAACAATTTTTTCTTCTTCCTTCCAAACCCTTAACATTAACTATGTAAATCATAGAATGGCATAGGTTGGAAGGGACCTTAAAGACTATCTAATTTCAACCCCTCTGCTATGGGCTGAGTTGCCAACTATTAGATCAGAGTCCTGTCCAGCCTGGCCTTGAACACCTCCATGGATGGGGCATCCACAGCACTGTCTGGGCAATTGGTTTCAGTGCCTCACCACTCTCTGAGTAAAGAAATTCTGCCTAACATGTAACCTATATTTCCCCTCTTTTAGTTTAAAGCTACTCCTCCTTATCAACATCAGACCACGTAGAAAGTCAATCCCCCTTGTGCTTATAAGCTCCCTTCAAGTACTGGAACAGTTACTTTAAAATAATTCTGAGGACACTGCTCAAAAAATAAAGAGAAGTTCCTGGGACAGTTGAAAAAAGAATTAAAAAAAACAAACAAAACCCTTCACTTGACTTAATTTTCTTCTTTGAAAATGTCACCCTGGCAGTATCTATATGTAAAAAATCTAATCATGAAAACTTTGGAAGTAATTCAGGATCCAAAAACAAATTTGAGCAACTCCCTCACTGATCAGTTGATGCTTTTGCTGTTGACTATGATGTCATACTAACAAGAATCAAGGTTTTGTCTTTTAAAAAAACACTGAATAACACCTTCTTCGGTGGTGCCTCAATCCAAGGGAAGTCACTTTCCCCTACTGCTTCTAAAATTGTGTTTGTGTTATTCCTATAATGAATAGGAGAAAGAGCTAATTTTTATTCCCACAAAGGGAACACTTTCATACAGCCTTCTGAATAGTACTTACTCAAATATGGTGGTTTGTAAGGCGCTCGTGTATTAGACAGCAGTCCATCCAACTCCTTCCTCTCCAGAGTGCTGTGAAGAGACTTCTCTTTGCCGAAGGTGGAGAAGGACCTTTCTGCCCCCGGCTGGGCTTCTGGTGTTTCAAACACTTCAGTGTCTGGAACGGAGTCCATGCCAGGTACATGCAGATTGCTGCGGTAATCTGCAGCTTGGCGTCCGTCAGATGGGACAAAGGAAGGCATCCAGCACCGATCTGAATGGCCCAGTGCTTTACATTCCTCTGTGCAATTGGAGAAGAGATCCATGCCTGAAAGCATGAGAGAAAATGAAACTACAGATATAAGCTTCAGCATCACGAACTGACAGCTGACAGATATAAAAAAAAAAAAAAAAAAAAAAAAGGTTATGCTGAGAGTAAAAGAGATCTCATAAGAACTTCTTCTACCTTCATCACAAAAAAAAAAAAAAGCAAGAAAAAAATCTGAATGTCCAGTCTTCAGCATTCAACACCATTTAATAAGCATAAATAAATGCTAGAATGTCACACACACACAGAGGTGTCACAGGAAGAAAGGTACTGATGGATCTATCTTGCAAAATAACTTGTAGGTCTTTCTGTTTAGAACTCATTTCATTAAAGATCAGTTCTACTTGCAGACAATGCCTGTGCTTCACCAGTCATAAATACTTGTTTAAGAACAAGTGTTTAAGAGCAGTTGAAGGAATTGTTTATACATAAACTTATTCCTCACCAAAGAAATTATATGACCTGATTGAGTAATCACAGATCTCAATTATGAAAATGAAGTATTAGTCTTATAAATTAATTATCTATATACATACAGATAGAGCCTATTGTTACTAAGAGCAGATCCTACAGAGTTGGAATCCAGCCTATAAGTGATCAAGATGGCTTACTAAATCAATCACTATGAGTTTTCACTGCTACAGCAACAGTTCTTACTATCTTGTCATCCAAGTAAAGGGATGGAATCCTATGTTAAATTAGCAGTACCTTAATTAGCACTCTGAAGGTAGCTGTAGTGCAGTGCAACACAGCCATGGATACTACTGACAGAATTGTTAGTGCTTCCCTTATATCAGCAAACACCTATCCCTGCGAACATAAAACTGTTTGCTTATAAATGCTTTAATACCATTAAAATTTCATATGACAAGCAAATGCTTCCATTGTTGACTACCTTAAGATGAACAGTCCAAAAGAATATTTCCTGACAGTGATTCACTAAGCTGTTGGATTCTACTTGTTTTGAGAGGAATAGTGTAGGAAATCATAGGCATATTTTAAAATAAATATTAAGGTCTCCAAGTCATTGTTCAACATCACACAGAAAAGCAAAACAGTGAAGAAATGTCTCCTTCTTGAACTTAGAAAGATGTGTCTTAAAACGGGTGTATGTCAAGACTGAACTAAATCTGTTATAAGAATTACATTTACAAGCATTTCATTAGAATTACAAAAACAAAACAAAAAAAACACAACAAACAAACAAACATTCAACTTGCAGGAGAAATAGAAAAAAAATAGAAAAGCTTTAATAAGATTCGTGCACTGTAGCTCGTTCACCAGCCTACACCACAAAGAACTTGATTAGTTTGATCTCCTATGTGAGGATTAGAGTATTAAGAATGCTATCACTATTTTAAACTGTTGATTTGTTTTCTATTAATAATATTATTGTGTTATCTCACACTAAAGGAAACAAACTCTTCAGCAAGCAAGACCCCTTTTGAGCTACCAACAAGCACTTAAGAAATAAAATCTGCCTCCTATACAGACTAAAGAAAAAAGAAAGAAGGGGGAAAAAAGCTTTTTACCTCAGATTAATCTCACTGCATCGACTTATTAATTTTAAATTAAGTAATATACAATGTCAGGTCCTGTTTTGATTAGAACCTTGCATTGATAATTGGCACACAGAAGTCTGAAAATAAATTACTGATCAGTGAACTGCTGAAGAATGTAAACTTGAACTGCAGGTATGATTAAACAATCAGATGAAGATCATTATGCAAGGTGTAGAAACTGTATCGTTCTACATTCTGTAATGGCAGTAGCTATTGAAGACTGAAGAGAAAGTAAAGAATCATGCTTCCTGGGAAGAAATGTATATATAACCACATCTCTAAAAGCATGTGCATGTGCACATGTATCTTATTACAGAAGTATTTGAATAAAAATCTCTCTCATGCAAGAAAATACATACTTTAAAAAACAAACTTTTTTGCTGTTGAGAACATTTTAGCGATGACACTAAAATGAATCTTCTGTTTTTTTCAGGCTACATAGCAGTTACACATACACCAGAAATGGCCCTGCTTCTAAAAGAGAATTGATTACAATTACATTTTGCTAACAGTATATCGATGACCATACCCATTCATCCCTTCTGAAAGAGCAGGGGAAATACAGAAAAAAAGAATGGATGAATGTTAAATTACATGCTTATGTCAATGGGAAGGAAGACATTATTATAATGTTGCCTTCAAGATATATAGATATAGATATTCAAGGATAGATCCTTTTTTTCTCTTCATGAGTTTTTATTTCTCCTGGAAAATTACCCTCCATTTCACTATTTTGTTTTCACATCAGTTGCTAAACGGCAAAAATTCTAAACCCAAATGTTACTTTTTAGTTCACTTTTGAACACTGCTTGTCTATGACAGTGCACAGCATAGTATTACATAACAGCTTATAAAAGAGATGTTATAGCCTCCATAAATCAGGATTTTGAATAAACGAAGTAATGAATGTAGGGGATATAAAATGTAAGCTCAAAGTTTCCCTCTGCTGAAAGCAGATGAGAACTTTTAAAGAAAATATATGTATAAACACCCCTGAATTTCAATATCCACTAATACATACCTAGAAAGTAAATACTTGATAATAAATGTACAAAGATGACTGGGATGAATACTGCTACTCCTTGAATCAGTCACAACATTCCCTAAGAGGTTAATGGGTGCAGAATGAAGCAGTTGGTTTTAATATTTTGAAAGAAAGTAAATTCAAAATATCAGACTGTTTCTGAAATCTCTGGGCACCTACATTTATTTTAACTGACTGTGATATAGGTTATTCTTCCTCCACCTTTTTCCTGTGGGTCACAGTATAGAACTGTGTTTTTTTTTTTAATTAAAAAACATTTTTAATAGGGTGGATGATGAGAGAGGAGGAAAAGCTGCTTGCTAAATTTGTAGAAGGAAGAATATAAAATGTTAAGTTAATAAGACATTTAGCACAGAACTCCCTCTTACATCAAGAATCATGTTTTTGATTTATAACAGAAAGGATGGTTCAGCAGTGTAACACGTCCATCTCATCTCTCTCATAAATCTGCTTCTATGTATGTAGTATGAACAGAACTATCCATCATTATTTTAAATCCACATTAAAGAAAAATGTTTTATATTTTTCACTTACTTACATTAGATGTTGCATGCAGATAAACTGCGATTTTAGAGGTGACTCTGCATTATGAATTTTAAATGTCCTTTGAAGATAAAAATAGATAGTATAGAGTACTGAAGAGCTGAAAATTGATAAGCTTTTTGCTATTCCAAATACAGCATACATACATACAAAAGCTCATGGCAAAGGTGAACATTTATCTAGAAAGGCAGCGGGCAATACGAGCTTTTGCATAATATAACTTTGCAGATTTTGAATCCAAACAAGCCTCTGCCCTTCCCTCAAAGGAAACTAAAAAGAAAGAAAGGAGTTAAATACTAAGTTTTATATCTGCGTCTGAATTTCCTGAGCTCAGGTGCTTTGAATCCAATACTTGGCAGCGCTGCTTTTCTAAAGCGTATTCCCAATTTGCTTCCTTTTCATATTTCTGAAGGAGAAAAGCAAAATTTCTGTGTGCCTGAATTCTAATTGATTTGAAAGACGATTTAAGATCAAAGTGAAAAGTAAGCCTACAACCATTTTTAAATAATTTATTTTTTCTTAATTTAAATAAAGGAGAAAAGCCACCTACCAAGCCTTTAGAGTAATGAGTGAACACATTCATATACACATTACTGAGTAACTGATATAATCAAAAGAAAAAAAAGAAAAAATGTAAATTAAATGTTGACAAAATATTTTTGTAGTTTTGTTATTGAGAGGCGTTTCCCAAAGTTTGTCCTTTTTTTTTTTCCCTCATAAATTTATCTTTTCTGTAGAACTAAATGGCATTTGTTGCCTCTTCAGTTGTAGCTTTTTAAACGTTATTTGGGAGGTAGGTGTGATATAGGGAACGAGGACTTCTTTTTGAAACTCCATTAGCAGATCAGATACCTGTTTGGTTGGGTTGGATTATCCCTGAGCAAGTTACTAATTTCTCAGTGAGTCATGTTTTCATGTCTGTAAATAAGGATAATGATTTTAACCTTCTTTGTGGAAGACTATCTACTGAAGAAATTGACTTCATGAAACACGGTTATTATCATTCTCACTTGTTAAGTAATTGGTGTGCTGCCTTGGATAAAAATGACTTTATCTGCGTGTGAACATGAAAAAAAGTCTTAAAGATCTTCGATAGTCAGCTCTTCCAAATCTCAACTTCAAAGCCCTGTCTGGACCATTGAGATGTGAACATTATTAAGCATGAAGCCTAGAAGAAAGAAAAAAACAAACAAACAAAAACCTCACCTCAGTTCAAGTCAAAGTGCTTTTCTAAGCCATCGTAATACTTGATGTTTAACTCTCACTTCATCCAAGATAGACTGTTAGCCCAAGTGATCTTCAAAACAGGATTTACCTGTCACTCTGAACAGACTTTGAAGCAATGCTGGTTTTCTCTGTCCCTTTACCACCAAAATTCTCATTTAGACTTCTCAAGTTCTTGTCTCCATGAAAACTGAAATGCCACAGCTATTCTACATCCTAGCAGTAATGCCTACTAGCCTTCTTGAGGTTTACAAAGTCTATACAGAAAAGGTGTAAGGTAAAGTTTCACTCTATGTCTTTGCATTAGACCCCTAACGATTCCCTTCATAAAGTTCAGTAATAGAAATCCGATTTCAGATCTCAGGCAATCACCAATGCGTACTGCCCAGTGCAGTACAATCTACTGAGTAGGTAGTAAAAAAAAAAAAAAAAAAAAAAAAAAGTTGATGCATTTTGTAATATATAACATACAGTATATGTACTTAGCTTCTCATCTTGGATATTCCTTCCTGAAGTATACCTCAGAAATCAGGCCTATTCAGTGAAAATAAGGAAATAAAGGTAATACTGCAAAGAACTCTGCATGTCTGATGTGAGAAAGCTGAGTAGCTAGTCACCAACCAAACGAAATAAATTGATGGCAAAAGTCCAGATCTTACAGGACAGGTGTCTAATCACACAATTTAAACATACACACACACAGAGTACTAATTGGCACCCAAGTCAGCAATTCCACATGGGAGGCCAAGAATTTAATCAACCATGGGAAATAAACTAACCTCAAGCTTAGAAATGACTCCTGCAGAACATGATTGAAATACTGTGTGTTAATAATAGGTAGTAGTGTTGCATTAGTTGCATTTGTTCCTCAACAAACTAACTGCTTTTGTCTCAACAATTTTCAGATAGAGAAGAAGAGCACAAGTAATTAGTGCACTCATTTGGTGTTAGAGAAACCCTCACTCTGGTAGCCAAAACTTATTACATGACCCTAGGAAAGCCATTTCTTTTTCCCCCAAGAAGCTCAGATCCTTACCCTACCTACATGGAATGATTATTCAAACCAGAAAAATTAGGTTCTTTAACAGTTTTGAGTATCCCACTATATGGCATTCTCTGCTAAACACTGATGATAGTCCTTTCCTAGTTCATAGATGGGAAGGTAGCTAAGAATGTAGATAATAATAATAATGCATTCAAGTGTTACCTTGATGGGAACAGTATGAATCCCTTACAGGCATTCAGAACATTTTAAACCATGATTAAATCACTATCAAGAAAACATACTCTGCCAAAAGGTGACCTAGAATCTTATTTCAAAACATAATAGGGCATTTTATGCCACACAGAACAGCTTAGTGCAGATTTTTTGTCAATAATTTTGCAAGAGTCATCTACGACACTGTGATAGATTTTCATCTTGCATGTTTACCTTCCCAACTAATAATTCATCATGCCTTTGACAGTCAGCTTGCCTAGCAATGGACTACTATGGACCAGCTATGTGTATGCCACAGGACTGTTTGCTGGTAACAATAACAGAAGTAGTACACAGAAGATGAAAAGTTTGTTTTGTGAGCAAAATATTGCCGAATAAAAGTTGGTAGGAAGTAAGTTGTATTGTTTGACAAGTCTTATCAGCTAAACATTTTCAGATAAGAATACACTGCTTTTGAAAACAAACACTATTCTGTATGGTATTAGGAAATGTCTTTTAAAAAATTATCAACCACTGTGTTTTCTTTTAATAATTCAGATAGAATTGATTATATAGCAACAGAATGACTGAAAAAATGAGAAGGGATTCCCTCAGACATTCCCTCTAGACATTCAAGATCAAACAAGATTTATGCTTTTTTCTTTTTTTTTTAATAACATTAATCACTAAAAGCTAATAGCAAGAGTGAAGTCTTGATATCAAAATATCTTGCCATCACATACGTCAAAGGGCACATTCTTTGAATCATGACAGCACAGTTCAGCCCCAAACTTACAAAAAAGCTGTATCACACATTGGTAGAAAACATGAGCAGTTTCGTCAGATGGCTGTATTTAAATATTTACTTGGAAAACCAGCATTCTAAAAATTGCTCATGCTAATTACTCCAAAAGCACAGCACCAATATATTAAATCAGAAATTCTGTATATTTGAGGTTTCAGTTAAAACTATTAATTGTGAGCAGCCTAAGACTAACTGTCAGCTTTCATTATTTCATACGTATTCACCATTTAAGTTACAGTTCATAAATCACACCATAATCTTAAATAAATTGAGATTATTTTGGAAATATAATTTTTTCTCCCTATTTATTAAAGTAGGAATAATAAAAATAAGGAATTTACCCATTTAGGAAACAAATGTCAAGTCTGACAATAGTTGCAGTGTTCATATCTGAGATAGACTACTTGTAAAATTGGAAGAATAAAGAGCAGAGGCACAACAATAACAGTACTGGATGCAACTAAAAGAAAATAGCTTTCAGTTGATGTGCAACTGTATGATTATATTCCCACCATCAGTCAAATCCAGTCCCTTCTGCAGATGTTTGTACTTTTCTCTCCTGTTTGGTTATTATGGTTCATTATGTTGAGGGACTAAACTGATTGAAATTTTCACTGAGATGACTGCTGCAGTAAAATGCGTAAAAGAGAAAAAAAACAAATGCAGGGAGGGCAAGGAGGGGAGGGAGTTTTTTATCACGCAGTAGCGGGTTGCTGCATCAGAAAGAGTGCAAAAGAATGGGTGGGGGAATCTAAATGCATGGCTTTTTAAGACAACAATAAATCATACGCCATATATAGCCCAAAAATGAAAGAGGCTCTGTGTTCAGATGTAAACTTCTGGCAAGACATGGTTTGTTGTCAGGTTCCCAGACACAAAATAGGCACTCTGTTCATTTAGCATGAAGCCCTGCAAGAAGCAGGGAGCTCCGGAGACTCTTGGCTCTTCTCAGTCTCATTAGGTCTGCATATTAATGACTTGCAGCAATATAAAGGGGCCCTGTACCAGCCTCCTCTTCCCCTTGGTTTCTGGGTTTCCCATCATTAAGGGAACAGTGACCATAGCAGAAGGAAAATAGAGGATACTAACATGCAGGAGATGCTGCACTGCTATGACAGCACCGAGTTCCTTGCCCTGAAATCTTTCAAGTCAGGGGTCAGGAAAAAAAAAAAAAAAAAGCCCCACCACCAACAGAAATAAAAATAAAAACAGGAAAACGGGAGAAACTCAGGCAGTATTTTGTATGACATACTGGTAGCAAATCCTGATACACAGAGCATAGAAGAAACAAGGGGAAAGAATCACTGTATTGAATCACTGAATCAAGACATACCAGACCTTTGGAAACTGCGGGAGGGAGGAAGGCAAAAGCATTTGTGGCTAAAATGCAGTGTGGGGGTAAGAATGAATTCCAGTGCATAGACTCTAAACAAAAAGTGTGCCTTTCAGAGGAAAGCTGACAGTAAGAGAGTAAAGACAGCAAGCTGTACACATAGGAATAACACTGCAATGTATACAGTTTCTAAGTGATTCAAACCATGGCTATATCATAATCTCTTAAAGCATTTATTTCCTTTGTATGGATTGAAAGAAATATATTTAAGAATATCCTACCCTTACTAGCATGGAGATCACTTATATTATATGGTTCATTAATTTGAATTAAAAAACAGTCCTTTAAAAATGCTAAGGTATTCCACATTCAGAACACCCAATGTGTCTCCAGTCTCTCTGAGCAAAAATCCTCAGAGTCTGGCTGTCATTCAGTCAGCTGGTTCATTCTTTCCCCTGGGAACTCCCCTTGCACTTCATGCTGCCATGCCAGCTGAAGTGCCTACTAAACAGAGTTGCCTAGTGCTTTGAAATCTTGCAAATCTACGGTTGAGAAAAAAACAAACAAACAAAAAAAAAACCATCATCATAAAATGTACAAGAACTTTGTTTTTACATGCAGGAAGTTTTGCTACAGCCAATGACATAGAAAAACACACTCCAAACCCCCAAGATCAAAAGAATTAAGCTCTGCCCCTTGAATGCACTGTGTTCAAAATTGTCTCCTTGTCCAGATCACCATAATGGCAAGCTGACCTCAACCCAGCCTTCCATGCAATGTGCTTATGTGATTTTGTGCCACTCATGTTTTACATTCGTACAGGTAACTCTTCCTTCTAGTCTTCCTACTTACAGATCGACTATTTCCACTTTCTTATCAGACTTACCAGAGGATTGACCTCGATTAGTGGCATCATGATCACTGTCTCCTTGCTCACTGTCTCCATGACCACTGTCCTTAGAGCTTACTATGTCTGCTTCCTGGAATGCAGAACTAGACACAGAAACATCTTTACATTAGAATAAACATTAAAGAGGAACTCATAAAACATTCTTCTGCCATCACATGGCCAAACAAGGTGCTGCAGTCGCTCACCCCTGCCTTGTACCTCTGCAGAGCAGCGCAGCTCTGTCCACCATGAATAAAACTTGCCTTTTCAAACATTGGCAGCCTAGCCCAAACGGTCAGTAGGCATTGCCACTCCGTCTGCTTTTCACGTAATTGGTATAAATAGTTCGGAATCATTGACGTAAGCTGGATGGCAGAAATTTGACTTAGAGAAGCCAATGTTATAAGCAAGACTCTACAGAAGGATTCATAAGTATTTAAAGGATGTTTTAGACTAATAAAACATGAGGTTTTGTTCTCTTTTCAGATGACTTTGAAACCAATTCAAAAAAGCAGTAATTCGTACTCATTTACTTGACAGTGTTTTATTTCATATGTCTACATACATCCATTTTCCCGCTGCTTTGCTACTGTTTTACATCTGCAGTAAACACATTTCTGCATCACATTCACACTTGCCAAAGCACGCATTATGAAAACATGACTAAGGAGCTCATACCTGTTTACCCGTCGGGGTCTGTCAACTAGATAACTGAGCTCAGCACGCTGATGTTTCGTCTAGGAAAAAAAAAAATATTGAGAAATATTTGAACACTTGGTATTTCTGTAACCGACATCAGAAAACACACAAGAGCAGCTCTTCATATTCACTGTAAATGGTACTGTTTAGCTGCAAGTAGGCCTACACAGTCTATTTCTGGGATGTATGAAGAAATAAAAACAGCCAAATACTCTTCTTCACACATATGGGAAAGCGTGGGGGATTTTTTCCCCCCAGGTTCTTTGGGATGAGATTCTGACACGTTTTCTTACAGTGCATGCTGCCAAGCCAAACTATTTCTAGAGTTGTGTACCACTTGCTCTGAGACAAAACTTATTGTAATCTGGTTTTCAGCCTGTGTTCAATTCCAGTATATAAAAATAGGGAGACAGTATTGTTATTGCACACTAAGGAAGAAAATACATCAAGACAGCCTTGAGTGCTCAAAACGGCAACAGAAGGCAGAGCTATACAGACATTTTGAGGGAAAGTCAATGTTAAAAGCCAATACGAGACACTGCACTGCAGAACTTATCCAGCTTTAGAAAATATCATGCAACCCGCGTCAGCCAGACTGGACAGAGTTCAGGTTTCAGTATTCACATTAAGAGAGTTTTGTTTTCCACAGCACACGAGCAGAGAGACGCCAATAGCATGTAGGAGCTAACACAGAGAAAACGATTAACAGGAGAGCATTATGACAGCCATATGCTGGGACAGAAATTCTCTACACACTGGGCAACACAACACAGACAACGTGTTTAACGAGAGGAAGCTGTAAATCTCTGCATAGAATTTCATGGCAACTCTTTCACGATGCTTTTCTTTGCAAACACGGCTTTGAGTTATAAAGCGAGAGAGGAAAGAAGAGTCAATTAATAGACCCTAATTCACACATTAATTAAAGCTCCTGCTAACTGCAGAGATTTTCACACTCCCAGAAGGGGGTTCCCCCATAGCCTTTCTCGCACATGATAAGGTTCCAGGGGGGAGTGTTGGGGGAAGAGGCGTGGGAGGAAAGTGCAGTTTTAAGAAACTCAGAAGCGCCATCCTCCCCCACTAGCCGCCTGCAGCCAATGGCTCGGAGACCCCCAGTGCTGCTCTACAGGGGCGGGGGCGGGCCCGACCGAGCCGCCCTTCGGTGCGGGGGCTCCCGGCCCTCACCCCTCCCGCTCCTGCAGCCGGCAGGTGAATCAGAACGGGGAGGCAGGCAGAGCGTCTTCCCCGCCGGGCAGCGGCTTCGTTAGCCGACGCGGGAGCGCAGCGGCGCGGGGCAGCGGTGCGGCCGGTGCCCGAGGGTCCCCCAACGGCCGCCAGGGGCCCGGCGCGCGGCCCGGCCTTACCTCGCTGGACAGGATGCTGCCGTTGGAGATGATGTCGGGCTGCTGGTCGGCGTAGCCGGTCACGATGGCCCCACAAGGGTTGTGCTCTGCGTCGGTGCTGCGGGAGGGGCTGCAGGGCTTGAGGAACATCAGGTCGGTCTTGGCGGACTCGGGCGTGAGGCAGACCTGGTAGCAGTAGTTCTGGTTGTGGTGGTGGGAGCCGAAGCTGCCCGACTCCTCCACCGGCACCTGCGCCGGGTTGCTGGGCGCGTTGGAGCTCTGCACCAGCATGATGTCCGACTTGCTGAGCTTCTTCTTGCGGGCCCGCGCCTGGCGGCTGCAGCAGGGGCAGCAGCAGCAGCAGCCCAGGCAGCAGTCGCTGGCCAGACAGGTGTAGATGTTGAGCTTCTTCTCCTTCTGGCAGCGCACGGCCAGCACGATCATGGCCAGCAAGAAGATGAACGAGACGGAGCCCAGGGCGATGATGAGGATGAGGGTGAGGTCGAGCGAGGTGTCCCCCCCGGAGCGGCTGGGCCGATGCTCTCCGCCGCCTCCGCCGCCCCCCGCGCCCACCCCCGCACCCAGCGCTCCGCCGCCGCCGCCGCCGGGCCGCTCGGCCGCGCCGTCCACCAGCACCACCTGGATGGCGGCGGTGGAGGAGAGCGGCGGCTGCCCGTGGTCGCGCACCTCGACCACCAGGTCGTAGGGCCGCTGCGGGTCGCGCTTGGCCGGCACCCTGCGCGCCGTGCGCAGCTCGCCCGTGCGCCAGTCCATGCGGAAGAGGCTGGCCTCGTTGCCTCGCACGATGCTGTAGGTGAGGCGGGCGTTGTCGCCGTCGTCGGCGTCCACCGCCGCCACGCGGCTGACCAGGTAGCCCGGCTCGGCGCCGCGCGGCAGCACCTCCCGCGCCGGGGTGCCGTTGCGGCCGGGCAGCGGGCTGACGATGGCGGGAGCGTTGTCATTCTGGTCCACGACGATGATATTGACGGTGGCGTTGCCGGCCAGCGGCTGCGGCTCCTCGCCGGCGTCGCGAGCCTCCACCTGGAAGCTGAACTCCTTGAGCTGCTCGTAGTCGAAGGAGCGGAGCGCGTAGAGGAAGCCGTTCTCGGAGTTGATGGAGACGTAGGTGAAGACTGACATGCCCTGGATCTGGCTCTCCAGGATGGAGTAGGCGAGCTGGGCGTTGGCGCCCTGGTCCCGGTCGGTGGCGCTGACGGCGTAGATGTAGGCGCCGGGCACGTTGTTCTCGCTCACGTACACCTGGTAGACGGGCTGGCTGAAGCGCGGCGCGTTGTCGTTCACGTCGCTCACCCGCACCTGGATGGACTTGCTGGTGCTGAGCGGCGGTTCGCCGCGGTCCCGCGCCACCACCGTCAGCGTGTAGGCGTCGCCGCCCGGCTGCTCGCGGTCCAGCGGCCCCTCGGTGACGATGGTGTAGTAGTTCTTGAAAGAGCTCTTGAGGCGGAAGGGCGCGTCGCCCTGCAGCAGCTCGCACTGCACCTGCCCGTTCTCCTCCGAGTCGCGGTCCGAGACGCTGAAGAGGGCCACCACGGTGCCCGGCGCCGCCGCCTCGCTCACCGCCTCCTTCACGGTGGAGAAGCTGATCTCGGGCGCGTTGTCGTTGGCGTCCAGCACCCGCACCAGCACCTTACAGTGCGCCGGCACGGCGTTTGGCCCCAGGTCCTTCGCTTGCACGTACACCTGGTACACGCTGCTCTCCTCGTAGTCCAGCTCGCCGCTCACCTCCAGGCGCCCGGTGCGCGGCGCGATGCCGAAGAGCTCCCGGGCGCGGGCCGAGATGTGGCTGCTGAAGGAGTAGATGACCTCGCCGTTCTGCCCCTCGTCGGGGTCGCTGGCGTTGAGCTGCAGCACCAGCGTGCCCGGCGGCGAGTTCTCTGGCAGCGACACGGTGTAGACGGGCTGCTCGAAGGCGGGGACGTTGTCGTTGGAGTCCAGCACCCTGATGGTGAGCAGGGCGGTGCCGGTGCGCTGCTGGGGCTGTCCGCCGTCCACCGCGGTCAGCACGTAGCGGTGCACCGCCTGCTGCTCGCGGTCCAGCGGCTTGTCCAGCACCAGTTCGGCGAAGCGGTTGCCGTCGCCCTGCGTCTGCACGTCGAGTGAGAAGTAGCTGTTGGGAGTGATCTCGTAGGTGCGCAGAGAGTTGGTGCCCACGTCGGGGTCGAAGGCGCTCTCCAGGGGGAAGCGGGTGCCCGGCGTGGCGCTCTCCGAGATCTCCACGGTGAGGTCGGGCTCGGGGAAGGAGGGTGGGTTGTCGTTGATGTCCAGCACCTCGATCTCCACCCGGAACAGCTCGAGGGGGTTCTCCAGGAAGACCTCCAGGTGCAGCAGGCAGGAGGGGCTCTGCTTGCAGATCTGCTCGCGGTCGATCTTCTCGTTCACGTAGAGTACCCCGGTCTCCAGGTTGAGCTCCAGGTAAGGGCTGCGGGAATTGGACGCCGTCTGGAAGCGGCGAGCCGAAAGTTTTGTAATGTCCAAGCCCAGGTCTTCGGCGATATTCCCCACGAACGTGCCATGCTCCTGTTCTTCCTGCACCGTGTAATGGAGCTGGCCGAGGGCCCCCTCCAGCATCCAGAGCGAGGCAAAGAGGAATAGCACGATCATCTCCAACGGGGAAAGAGATCCCCCCTCCCCAACGCCACCTCTTCCTCTTTTTCCAAAAGCCTCCACCACCTCCTCCTCCGAAAGCACACAGCACAGTGCGTGCGCCTGTGTGTGGATGTGTGTGCGCGACTCTGTGTGCGAGTGTGTGTGTGTGTCCGCGCCTGCGAGCGTGTGGCGAGAGAGGGAGCGGGGAGGGGGGGAAGGAAGGGGGGCTCCGGCTTAGGGGGGAGTGCGCTAGGTATTATTTCTTCTGAATCATGTTAAGATTTTTTTCACCCCCATCTCCCTCCTATTTGTTACGAGTATTATTGTTTCACACGCTGACCAAATGAAGAAGAAAGGCGTCCCCACTTCATCTGTGATCTTCGAAATCAATGGCCAACTAATAATAGCTATTAGCTGCCCGCATCTACAGACACACAGTAGCCCGCTTTTATTTATTCCGAGAGTCTTGGCACTGCACCGCGGCAGCAACAGCGGCGGCAGCAGCAGCAGCAAATCCCAGGGAAGAAAATTTTGTATTTCAGGATTGTCCTCGGTTTGTCTTCCTGGTGGGAGCCAGAGGGGGAGACGCTGCTGGCGGAGCCGGTGGACATGCCCTCTTCGGAGGCAAGAAAAAGGCAGAAAATCGCGAAATGAAAAAGAAAAAAAAAAAAAAAAAGAAAAAAAAACTATAACCCGCAAAAACGTTTCATATCAAAAACGGCAGAGAGCAGCTTCTCTACCCAAACTTTCATTCCCTGATTTCTCTGGGATTTCCTCTTTTTATTTAAAGATCTTAGATTTTTCTCTCTTCTATCAACAGTCTTTCATTTTCTTCTTTTATTGCTATTATTACGTTCATCATCATCACTCTGCGTTTTATGGACGTGCCGATCAGTTTTGCCTTTTTCCTCTCTTGCTGCTTTTGCGCCTAACCCCCTCTCTCTGCTTGCTGCTGCTGCTGCCGCTGCCGCCGCTCTCCTCCCGTCCCGGCTCCAGCCCGGCTCCGCTCCTCTGATCTCTGCCGGCAGTTTCTGAGCCGAGAGCGCTCGGCTTTGCTGTTTTTGCGCAGCGCTCGGCTCCTGCCAACCAATCAGCCGGCAGCAACGCCCCCGGGGGCGGCACCCTATTGGCCGCGGCGCACGTCAGGTTGGCTGCATCAGAGGCGGGCAGGCAGGCAGGCAAAGCAGCGCAGGCAGTAGAGGCAGTGCGGGCAGGGAAAGCGGGCAGCGTAGGCAGGCAGGCAGGCAGTGGAGACAGGGCGGACAGCGCGGGCGGGCGAGCAGGCAGGCAGCTAGCTAGCTAGCTAGCTAGCTAGGCAGCTATTCCCCTATTCCCCTGGCTAAGGGAAATCACCGCTCGTCATCAGCGCGCACACACGGGTAATGGTAAACAGCCATCTCCTTAGAGAGGGAGTTTCCACCAGCCACCAACTTTCCTTTCCAAGACGGAGCACGGCAGCACTGTTAGAAAAAAAAAAACCGTAAACAAAGGGAAACTTGAGAAGATTTTTCCCCCTCTTGGGCTGCCTTATCTAATTAGTTTGTGTGACAGTGGAGAAAGCGAGACTTTCCTTCCATCCGCGCGGTGTTTCCAGCTCCATCCAACCCCAGGTGCCACGGCCCCGTGCCGTTTCCCCCCACTTTATCTTTGGAATTCCCCCTCGCGGAACAGGAACGGGTGCGGGTGGGAGGGAAAGGAGCCCCGTGCCGCACGGGGGAAGGGCAGCGACTCGCTCTGTGTGTACGCGGTAGGGCAGCGAGAGGCTGCGAACGAAGAGCCGCGATGTGCTCGTTTTCCAGCGAGGGGCTCCATCCCGGGCAGCGCTGTCCCCAGTATTCCCCGGTGCCGCTGCGCGGATTCCGCCGAGGGCTCGGGGCCGGCATCGGCCACGCAACGCTCCGGTGCGGGGCCCCGCGGCTCACAGCCCTCTCAGCCTGGCATCCAGACAGCGCCAAATAGTCACTCCTTCCACCGGGCGCTGCCCGTGCCGCCGCGCCGGGTTCGGGCAGAGGGCTGGAGGCAGAGCAGGGCTGTGCTGGCGGCCCTGACGGGTTTCGTTACGGGCCGGGCCGTGCGCTTTGCAAAGCTCAAGTTACATTCTGTAACGTTACAAAATAATAAAAGAGAACAAAAGATTAAATGTAACTTCCCCCCCCCCCCCCCCCCCCCAAAATGTTGCTTTATTGTTTCTAAGGTGACATCACGCAGCAGGTGGGAACGGCTTCTGCACCACAGAGCGGTGACCCCGACCCAGCCGGGCAGCGAGTCCTCCCCGCGCACACTCCGCTGCTCTCCGCACTTTCCGTTGCGGTCGCGCAGCAACGCGTCACCCCCCGCGCAGCAGACGCATCCCCTCCGCCCTGGGGAGCGATGGGCCCGCGTCGAGGCGAGCCGCGGACAGAGCAGCCGCCAGCAGCTGCGTGACCCCGGCGTCACGCCCGGCGCGGGGACGCGGCGGTTGGCAGCGGGACGCGCGGGGCGATGACAGCCGCTCACGGCCGCCGGGGTCCCGCGGGGCTCAGCGCGTTAGGGGCGGAGGGCTCCGCGTCCCGCGCGACGGCCGTCGGCGGAACCCTCCCAGCGGCCAGCGGCCGCCCCCGCGCCGCCGCCGGCTCGGCCGCAATCGCGGACGTCGGGCGCCCCCCAGCGGCGGCAGCGCCGCACTGCGCCTCCCGGCTCCGCCCGCCGGCCCCGCGGGAGGAAGCGGAGGGCCCGGCCTCTCGGCACTTCGCCCCGTCCCCTCCCTGCCCGTTGCGGGCGGGGGTGCACGTTGCTCTGCCGACGGTCAGGGCGACCCAACGCCGGCCGTTACTCCAGGCCGGCGGTGGCAAAGGGACAGCGTGAAGCGGGTGCGGAAAGGCAGCGGCCGGGAGCGGGGAACCGTCGGTGCGGTGCGCCCCCGAGCGCCGCGCTGCCCCCGTAGCCTCGGCCGGCGTTTGCCACACAGCGGCTTTCCTCGGCAAAAGCCAGCGGCTGCGGGCGGGCGGTCGGTGCGGGGCCGCCGCTCAGCGGCCGCATACGGGGGAGCGGCTCGGAGCCCCCGGCACCCTGCGGCCGGGCGTCACCCACGCGTGGGGCGGGGGCGGCGGGACTCGGCCGGCAACAGCCGTCGAGGAAATCGGGACCGAGGAGCGGCGGGGCGGCCGAGGTGAGGGCGGCGGCAGGGCGTGATGCTCGGGGCAGAACCCGCACGGGAACGCGGATAGATGCATATTTATGCTTCTATGCGCGGCGCGAGCCGCCCCACTCCCGCCGCCCCCAGCGGGCGCTGCCGCGGGGCTCCGAGAGGGACCGCAGGTCGGCGCGCAGACCCCCGCCCGTCCCCCCGGCGCCTCCATTTTGTGGGTGCGCTCCCGGGCGGCTCCGCTGCCGCTCGTCTGTCCGCGCCGTATTAAACCCGGAGCGGTGAATTAAAAGCGCCGCTGATCTGAGGCAGCCCGCTAATGCGGAATGACAAATTGCATTTGGGCAATAACATGAACGAGAAAATGATTTATGGATTTTTCACGACGGTCTGAGCAAATGAAGGCGACATGAATTATACATCCTAATGTGCAGTATATCATTTTCTAATAACACTGTTTTAGTTCTAATGCTCTACGCCGCTCTCTTCGATAGGGGGTATTGATTAAATGAAAATTCAGAGGGCTGTCTTTAAACCGGGTGCGTATCTGCTGCAGGCACCGGCCGAGGTTTGTGTGTTTACCCATCGCTAATGCAGAGGGCTGCCACCAGACCCCTGGCACCGCGGCTTTCAGCTTTTCTATCTGTCATCATTTAATTCGGCAGTGACTTCACCAGATGAAGAGAGATCTCTCGTATCGCCGCGCTTAACCCCGTGCTGCGATCCAGAGATGTAAATAGATGGCATCAGGTCTGTAAACTCGTGGTGCAGGCGGGGATAGCGCCTTGGAAAGCCGTGTTCTGCTCTCTGCCAACATCCTCAGGTGCCTCCTTGGCACCCCAGAGGCTGCGGCTGCCAGGGGGGCATTTTTCTCACAAGGAGAACGTACAATAAATAATGCTACTGCTCAACCGGGACTTTGCTAGCATCTCCTTTTACTGTATTGCACTGATTTTCTTAAAGAGAAGAAAGTTATTTAACTCATGCACACTGGGAGAAAAACAGCATGAAAAGATGAGTGCATGTGCACAAGGGGTGAGAATAGCTGTCACTCGGGGTGGCTGAGCCCCAGGTTCAGCTTCATTACAGTGCCCCAAGCCCAAGGCTTCCAGCCTCATAGCTACATTCTCTTGCCCTTCAACACAGGGCAGTGATGAAGTCATAGCGACACGAGCAATGAATATTCCCAATTATTTCAGTGGTCCCTAGGCTAAAATCTTTCTTGACACTAAGGAAAAGCAAGACCTGCCCTTGTTTGAATTGGTTCAAAACAGAGTTGGGGAAGATGAGGTAGAGGATTTTTGCACTCATTTGGGGGTTAACGGATTATTTTTCATTACCGAAGTGCAGTATTTCAGTTGTTTTAAAACAAAAGGAGTCACATAAGTCAGAAATGCCCAAGTGCTGTATTTTGGATTGACCATATGCTTTCCTAACGTGGTTTGGGGAGTAGAATGCTGCTGCTCCCAACTGTTTAGTTCCATTACCAAAATGAAGTTCAGCTGTTGGCCTTTGTCTGAGAAACATTGTGGCCTCTTCGCTGTCTGAGCATTAAAAACACTGAGAATGGTGGATTTTTTCCCCTCTTCTCCCTTCTACCCCTAATCTTAGATTGCTATTGCTTGGTGTAATTTGAATTATCTGGGTTTAAAAAATATATACAAACCCCACCCAGGGCCCCTTTGAGAGAATTAATAACGGCTCTTAGTGCCAGAAAGATTACTGGAATCAATGATGTGATTAGGACTGTAAATAAGATCTAAAAGATGTCACCATTAGAAAAAGCCTGCTTTGCTAACTGGAAGATGTGTATGTGTTACTGAAAGGGCCATAGGATGAAAATCCTGCTTCAAACAGAGGTCGATACTGCACAATTTCAGAAATTAACTAAGAGGCCTGATTAAGGTTATTTGTGTCAGAGGGAAAGGTTCACTGCCACCACTCCCTCAATGGATTTCTTTCTTAATTGCCAATGAGGAGACAAAACAGGAAGGCTACCCCATTTGGCTAATCAATAAAAAAGCCTGCCTTCATGTTTGCCTGAGGAGCTCTCCTTGGGTCAGATCAATACACAGCCACCAAAGTTCTCACAGAGGTCACCAGCAATCGAGACATTCTCTGATGGCTTTTAAACAACGCCGGAGCCAAGCATCTGCTGTGAGCTTGTAGATGTAAGCAGAATTGGAGCTACAATGTTAATCATCATCCTCATGCTTATAGGAGGACTCCCGGTGATAAAAACAACTCGTTGTATTTATGACCTTAGACAGCTGTTTTAATAAATGAAGACAAAGTATTACTCCATTACAAACTCAGTACTGTGCCAGTGATCAGATTTGATCTCCAGAAGGTGCTGGGAGTTTTTGCGAGTAAGGATTACACTGCAGTCCAGAATGAAGTTGCACTGGGTGCATCCTTTAGGGATTTAAGGCCAGCTTCTGCCTCCTTTTCTTTTTCCCCAAGCATTCATACAGATTTCAGGGTGACAGCTCAAGCAGCAAGAGGCTGCTCGGCATGATGCAGTAAGTGGGTATAGTCCACTTCTCCTATCCCACTTTCTCCAGCTTTCAGACAGTTTTATTATAATGTCTATTAGAAATAATGCCAGACTGCTTTAATGACTTGTGTTCTTAGCTGCTTTAAGCCTGTGCTGAGATAACTACAAAAACAAACAAGCAAACAAACAAAATAAAACAAACAAACAAACAAAAAAACCCTCTGATTTTCCATAGTTAAGCTCTCAACATGTTCCCGTCACCAGGCATTATTAGAGCATCCGTATCAGAGCACCTGAAGTCCTGTTCACTTCAGAACACTCCTGCATGACTGGCTTATGCTAACTAAGATACATGGGGTCCAATTCCTACAAGCTTGCCTCATGTTGTGTTATTTTTTATCTGTTTCCTACATGATGGGAAATCTGACTATATTGAATTTATGGTAGCATTACAGGTTCACTCTAAACCCATGGAAATGACATTACAGAAGGCAATCAGTTTAAAGCACATACTCCTTTTAATTCATCCATTTACTTGCAGCAGGAGACAATGTCTCTGCATCTAACTTACCCAATGAAGATATTTCTTACAAAATTCTTCAATAAGGCAAATTATCTACCACTTAACTAGAATTTTCAGGAATATAGTTTAGTCCATAGATAGAAACCAGGTATCGCATCATCTGAGACTCAAAACATTATCCCCTTTATCAAGGCAGGCATCATCAAGCCCCTATTTTCTGTATGCATCTCTGTCTCTCTGCTATGGCTCAATCAGCTGCACTCAGTTTTTTTTTTTTAAGTTTATGGGAATCCAGTTGATGTGTATCTGAATTTGACAAATGCTGCTAAGCTTGAATGATTACTGGTGCAAACGAGGACAAAAGTACAGTGAAAAACTCCAGTAGCTTGAGATACTGTTAAGCTTCTTATTATACACTCGAAGTCGTAGGTAAATATAGCTATTCACAATAAATAAACGTGTTCTGTTGATTTTCTTTTCAACAGAAAGTTCAAGCCTTGAACTAAAGTGTTGCTTGTTTTGAGCTTTGGCTTCAAAGCAGTATTTAAAATGTAGAAGTTTTATCCTTATAATATTGTATGTATGATGCTTGACAGAATAAATACCAAAAAAAAAAAAAAAAAAAAAAAAAAAAACCAAACACAATCAAACCAAAACAAACCAAAACAAACAAACAAAAAAACAACAGGTTGCCCAGGAGCATTTACATTCTTAGGCCTCAGTTTTCTGCATGCATAGCCATCAGCAGAATTCTTTTCTGAGTAACCTTGCCAGCTACACAACAGGTAGCAATAGCACTGACTAGGAAGGGAAAGATGGGGAAAGTGATGTTAATATTATTTAATCACTCTAGAAGAGAGTGCACATCTGTATTTTTATAGCTATTCTATGTGAAGCTACATTCACTACCAATGGGGAAGTCTGCATTTCTTCTATATGAATCTTCCCATAAGACCATACGCTCAACTGCTTGCTTGTCATCTTTAAGTTGCAGGTGGGCAGTGTTGGCCTTCCCATAGTGTTGTGGAAAGGCCCCCGTTTCAACCTTGAGGAAGTTCCAGCTGTTCAGTCAGGTATATGAATAACTAAGGAAAATATGTTATTTGCCTATGTGAGAAAAATACTAGTGCTCGATTCAAAACTTCTGCCATTTGCTCTTCTTTTTGGAAGAGCGAATCTTAGCAGATGGAGGCCTCAAGATTTTTAGCCATCCTCAGGAAGATGCGTGAAAGTGAGGAGTCCTTAAAAAGCTTCACTTTACACACTGAAGTTTATAAGCTGGTCCTTGAAGAATCTATGCTAGACAGATTCTCTCACAACTCCTGCTTAGAGGGCAGCCTGCATGACAACAGCTGTGTGAGTTCATAAGTTCCACACAATTGCTGTGGAGAATGAACACCATTTTTCTCAAAGTAATTATTTCTGGGGTTGTGCAGAGCTGGATATACATTCAAAGCATGTGTACACTTATCCACGCATTTACTACTCCCACTGGTGGCAGGGAACAGGAGAAAGTAGGGGAAAAAAAGGCATATATAGAGAAAAAACACGTAGACAGAAGGAAAGGAAAGTCAAGAGAGCTAAGGCACAGAAAAATAACTAAAAACATATCAGTGCAACAAAAGTAGCAAGAGAAAAAAAAAACCAACAAATTAGACATGAAAACAAAAGCAACTAGGCCATAATAACATAGGTAAATATCAGACTTTTTAGCACCCTAAACTACTGCAATCTAACAAAAACTGGTAGCGTTCCCTTTACCCCTTTTATCAACATGCTTTATATCTGCACAGAAGAGCACACAACTGCTAGCTATCGCTTAATTAGGTGAAGTAGGAGTAGCCTGTGCTATAGATCTCAACGGTCTGCAGTCTGCTATTACGGGTGTTGGGGCCTGGTGTTGCTACAGCCGCAGCTTTTCAATTAAGAAATCAAAGCATGACCACGGCAGTGCCAGCAGCGGTCCCTGGGCACCCCAGGGCTGTGCCCTGCTCAGCAGAACCTCGCAGCGAGGGGCACCGAGTGCTGTGCCTCGCTCAGCAGCGCTGGGGAAATGTTATTCCCTAAGTATGAAAGACGCATAATAAATGCTTGATTTTAAAATTGCTCGTGTTGCTTCTCCTCGTGTGCCTCTGCTTTGTGGCTCTCTGCTATTAAAAGATCCCTCCCCGCTGCCCAGCGGCCCTGCAATTTGTTCACTGGAGTGAGGCACTCAGACAGTACCAGAGGTCTGTTCTGGGATAGGGTCTTTTTCAGGACAGCTTCTGTTGGATGAGGACACACGACGAGCAGTGCTGCGGGTGTTGGATATGAGCTGGCTGGTGCCTGCAGGACTTCAGCCTCTCTGGGTACAGTAGCATGGCATGAGGCACGCAGCACCATGCAGGAAAAAATGATCTTACAGTTAAATGTTTTGCATGCCCTACGTCATTGTGTGTTAATATATGCAAAGTGTGCCCCAGCTCCCCACTTTTGGGAGGGGCTGCAGCACTACCACCAAGTGTATTTTGACACAAATGTTAACAAAGAACTGGGGTGCGATGAGGGGGTGTTTGCAGCTTTACGGGGAGCGGGGGGCTGGCATGATAAGCACCAAAGCAGCTTGCAGCCACATGCGGCTGTCTCATAATATGCCCATAAGCAAGCTGCTGAATCACACCTGCTTCCTTTAATTCTGGCGTTTTCATGTTTTGCAGGCTTTACTATGCAAATCTTGTTGAAGTACCACATGCATATACAATCCCATACATATGCTTATATGTAATTACACAGACCTTGATGTTGAGCTTGGAAAGAAATGACAGTGCTGCAAGATGTGTGTGCGTGGGAGAGGGGAGTGCAGCTGCCACAGAGTTCAGCAGGAGCAGAGGACCCTGCCCTGAGTCAGAGGCAACCTCTTGGAGTTACTCACAGGCACTGCCCAGTGGTGTCCGAGCTTGGATACTGCTCTCCCAGCTACCAAATACCAGTGCGTGGCCAACATCCCTCCGTGCAGCTGCTGCTTCCAAGGGATGGTCCGGCACATCTTGCAGCTGGGGGAGGCAGCAGCTGGATTGCAAGTGATCGGCGTAGAGCTGTGCAAAGAGTTCTGCCTATGAAAGCAGCGATGTAGCGTGCTGTTGCATAGTAATCTGCACTGCTGTATGGTCGCGACAAGAGTGCTTGTCCCCCAAACACAGAGCAAGAGTCAGTTTGGTGAAGGAAAATGTAACTCGGGCACTGTGATAGCTCTGCACAAGCTGGGCATGAAAGCAAAAGGATTTGCAGAAAAAGAAGGGGTAGGGGCTGAGACAGGAAAGACGCAAATAGTGGGAAGACTGAAATGGAAGAATGAAGCATGTAAATGTGATTTAGTGCAGAGTGGGAAGCTCTTGGAAGTGTTGTAGGAAAGCCTGGATTTTCTTTGCTTTAAAGAACGTTCAGGAGTTTGCTGGCTTTTACTGATTATTACAGATTCCCCCATTACTGCAGGACACAGTGAAAGGGAATTGTTTCCTGCAAAGAGTGGGGTCAAGAGCAGAGTGGGAATATTTTTCTAATGATTTACCACCATTACTAGCTGTTCTCTATCAGAGGCTTTAATTGGCAAAGTCTCATCTGTAATAAAGTGTTAGAAGATTGTCTGCAGCTCTCCCTTGGAGCTGTAATGCTTGGCAGTAGGGACCCAGGGAGCACTGGTGTCCCACAGTTTTAGTCTGACTGTAGTTCCTAAGAAGTATCTGAAGGTGATCAGAAACTGTTTGTAATGTTCAGTTTCCTGGGGAGGGGGGGGGGGGGGGGGAGGGAGGAGAAGGATACACACTTTTGACCCTTTGCCATGTTCTGCTTAGCACAGAAAGGAACATAAGCATAATCAGGAAGGAAGAAGTAACCTTTATGATATTACCAAAGCACCAATAAATAGTTTCAGAAATGCTGTTCTTACTGTAGTCAAAGATAGAAAAGCCAAATAATAGTTGTATACATTGATTTTGCAGTGTAACTGTAGGCTTACAAGGCAGAATTCAGAAGATTTTCACATTATCAAAAGCTCTTTATCTACAGAATTGTGTACATAAATCTCTAAATATTAATGCTCCCTTTTATAAATTTCAATAGGCAGAACATATTCTTAACCACTTTGTGTTGTGGTCTCTGGAGGAAGATGGAGGATAATATCTGATTGGTATTCTAATCTGAAATATCACAAAATATTTGGCTAGGAAAAGAAAGAAGTAACCACATTTTTTTTTTGATCCTGCCAAAATGACCTTTATGTGTAATAATTTGGTTCTGAAAATTTCTAGAAGTGATTGCTGTAATAAAGCAGCTTCCAGATCTTATATGTTTTCAGGGAAAGGCAAACACAGACATTTGATGTATTACCAGAGATTGCAGCTCGTACTCTTGCTTTGGTGGTGGTGATGTGGATGAACTGCTTTACTACTCTGTGCTTCAGTCTTTTTATATCAATCTATGTCTGTCCGAATTTTCTATATATAAATGACACAATAGGTATAATACTATTTCTCCTCTGTGAAACACTTCATTAGATCAGTGAGTAAAATGGTTCTATACAGGAACTGCACTTCACTATCATGTGTGAGCCTAATCTGAGGAGGGTTTTCCAGAAGCCTGCCTACTGAAATGAGGCACAAGTAGAAATGTCTGCTTTGGATGTTCTAAACGCAGAAGTCTGAGAACCTTTTGTAGGAACTCAGTGTGGTTTGGCAGTTTGAAAAGGGCAATGTTAGAGGTTCCTATGCTGCATCAAAAGTGTTGTGGCCAAAATGCAGCCTGATATAAAAGCGTTTGGCTCATTCAAAGGTCTTCAAAATATTTAGATAGGTTTATTTTGCAGTGGTGAGGTTTTCTGGTTGTCCACTCTATGCTAGATCTTTTATAATATCTGTCTTAACTTGGAAGAAGTCAGCTGATGTTCCATATTGCTTGATTTGTCTATTATGCTAGAACTGTGATTATATGATTAACCTGAATTTGATCCAGCTTGTTCTTGCTGGATGATCAGATATCACATATATGATCAGTCCACTCATGTATAGAAGATGCTAATCACATATTAATGATCTAATAATCCCAGCAGAAGTATTAAAATCCCTTTGAATTAGAATAGAGGTTTCCTCGGTACCATCTGGTCACCAAATGTGACGTTAGGCAATAACAGCTCTCAGTTTGTGAGAGTGGTAGAAAAAGATTTACAAAATGGTTTAACCTTTCCAGCAATAAGAGCATCATAACTTATGCATCTGTTCTGTTGCCATTTAAATAGCTGGAGGATTTTTGCACTGATTTTTATTTGGAGTAAGATAAGATCTTGCTTCGTTTGTCCTTCAAATCTATCTGTGTTTGTCAGCCAGTAGACAGCAATTCTTTAGTGGTGGTGGTGTGTGTATTTGTTTGTTTTTCTATTACAGGAACAATATGAAGTTATTTTCTCTGGCACTCTCTGCAAACAGTAGAAGTTTTGCCTGAAATTGGGAATGTTCTGTATCCAACCAGCATATGTTTTAGTTAAAATGTTTTGGAATCATATTCTTTATGTTTATCATTTGATGCTATATTCATTTTTTAACTTGGCTCTCTAAAGTCTATACATGAACACACACATACATACATGCAAGTGGAAACAAAACTGTTAGTTGCAGAACTCTGACTTCGCATTTAATGAACATGTGAAATTCTGAGGAAAAGCCCATAGGCAGTTAGGACACACTGGAATCCTAGCACCAGCAACGTGGAGAGCCTTTTCTAAAAAGAAAAAGTATGTCATGCTGTCTTCTCTACTTTTTGACAAATATATTTTGGGTTGAAATCAAACTGAGGGATAAAATAATAATTCGTTTCACTGCAAGTAATGATACATCTTGGAACAGGGAACCAAACTTCTGTGCCTTCTATTTTCCTTTCTCTTCCTCAGACTAAATGAATTTTATTAGAGATTGGAACAAAGTGCTGGAAGTTTTCATTTTAATAATTATGGAAAGTAAAGTAAGTAAAAAGAAAGCATGCATTGCTTTTTATTACCTTTTTATGGAGGCTATAACCAGAGTTGTTTTCTTATAGCTTTAAACTGAGTTGCCACGAACACTTATTCTTAACAAAATAAATATGGACCAGATCCAGAGTTTTTCAAGCAAATATCAAGATTTCCAGCAATTTCAATATTCTTTTGATCGGGCGCTTAATCTTCTAGAAAGTGCTGGGCTTAAAAGGATTATTGTGTATGTGGTGCTGACTGCATATGGAGTTTGGAGTTCGAGTTGTGTCTAAGGAAGAAGAAAGAAATTTACTAACAGATTTTCTGTAAGTATTGTTTTACTTCATTTTCATTCTATTCCCTTTCCAGCTGTTTTTGCATAATAAAAGTTTAAGTGAATCCCCTTTAAAAGTTTGCTTTTGTATTAAGATATTTAAAATTCAATGTCTTTGTGTCAAAGAAATTTTATGAAAGAAGATCTATCCAGGCATATCCTGTAATAAACATCTGGAAAAAATGCAGGGCTTGCCTAATGGTGGTTGTATAGCAAACATACAGTTCATCTGGCTGGCTTGACATCAGGATTAACTTTCTGCCATTTTTCTTTTAATTTTCTCAATTTACTTATTTGTTTTGTGATCTGAATATTTATGTCCTATTGTGGTGAAATGGCTTTCTGGTTCATAGGAAGTACAAACCGTACAGTCCTGGGTTGATGAGCTAAAGGCTGTATGAAAGTACATTACATCTCTGCATGGTATTCACTGATGAAGTGCTGGAAGAGTAAAGTTGCTCATCTTTAAAGACAACTTCCTTTAGTACAAAATGTATACGAAAATGAGTATTTCTAGATTAGTCAAAAGCAAAGGCTGCCACAGAGGTAACAGGGTGTCATTTGTGTGCGGACCAGAAGTTTGATTAGGATAAAGCAACAAAGAAAACATGAAGTTTAGCCTATCCAATAAAAACCAGAAGTGAAAGTCCTTAACCATTTTGGGGTAGGGTAGGAATTTAAGGTTTTTGCAAAAAGGAAAGAGGAAGAGTAAATAGTTTCAGCGGTAATAACAGAAAAGGAGCAGTTACAGAAAATATTGTTATAAAATAAGAAAATATATACTCATAAAAATGACAGGGAGAAAATTTGAAAGGAAGGTTTTAGCAAATAAGCAGAATATGAAGTTGTAATCCCACCATGACATTTAGAGTCCTGTGAATGACCGAGGAAAACCATAATCCTTATTCCAAATGTGATGGCGCTGAAAGGTAAATGATCTGTAATGACAGAATCCCTGTCAAAGTTCTCTGATGAAAATAGGAGGTTTTAAGAAAACAATTTTAAGTGTATGACTTAATCGGTAAATCCTGGAGAATTATTATTGCTGATAGTCTATTAACAGATTAATTGAGGAGATGTACAGAAATAAAGAGATGATCTCCTAGATTTAGCTACACTTACCTAAAGCACAGCTTGAGTCTAGAGAGGGAATTGTGCTGGGTCAGTCAGGGTGGACACCAGTCAGGTGAACCAGCCCCTCAGGTGCACAATGTGGGATTCAGTGCTTTGAATAGCATAAACTGCATTTCCACATTATACTTGTGCTGGTTGGAAACAGGCAAAGAAAGGTTAGTTGGCAGGGTTACACTGTGAGCAGTGCAGCAGAGGGTGATGATGATGTAGGACGCCGGTTCACCTCAGGACCCACCGTCCCTCTGAATAACTTCACCATGATGATTCTCTGCAGGCATTCCAGCAAAAAGAAGGTTTTACTTGGAAGGATAAAGTAAAAATGTAAATGAGAAATGCATGTGGCTACAGATGCTTGCAGGTGTTCACTATCAATCCTTTCAGTAGTTCAAAAAGCCCTCAGCCCCATTTGCCTCTGAAGGAGAAAAAAAATTGCTTGCAAGCTGTTTAAAAGTAATTTTGTTCTCATTTATTTGGGAAGATGAATGGTGATACTTTGAAGAATATTTCATTTTACTTGTGTATTTTAAAAAATATTTAGTATTCAAGGATGCCCTGGATCTGCTCCTAGAAAGTTTATCTTATTGCTTATTTTACCTGTTGAGCCAACCACCAAAGAGTAGATTACAAATTATTAAGCAAAATCTCAGGATAATACTTTACTCTCTTACCTCAGTTTGTTCTAAAGAGGCCTACATCATAAGGTTGTGCTTTCCAAGCACTCAGGCTATCTCATATCTCAAACTGCCAGCTGTAACTAATTGAGACATTGGTATATGGTTCACATTAGGAACAGCAGGTCTACTTTTAAAACTGGAATAGCTGTGGTTTACTTATCACAGCAGTAATGGACCTTCTGAAGGCAAGGGTCAGCTGTATGTAAACTTTCTCAAACAAGAACTGTGCATTTTGAGGTTAATCTGAGTTTGTGAAGTGCCTCTCTTTCTACTGCTGAGTTTTGGTGGAGGAGTAACATAGGTATTGTCAGTTTGTGCTACCCACTCTCTGCTATCTGAGGGTTCATATTCTCATCTGTATTCTGAACCCATATGGGGAGAAGAGGACAGCAAACATTTTTCTTTCATCTCTTTGTCTTTTTCAGTCACTTCTGTGTCCACTTTCTCTATTTCCATATATGTCACTCTGTTTTAATGATAGAAGCATTTTCTGATTTTTCCTTCCTTCTCCTAGAATGTGATTCTTCCAGTATTCTATTGCTGGTAGATCTAGTGGTTTGGGTTTGTCTCTTTGCTAGCTTGGTGGATTGTAACAAGCCTACTTGTTAAACTGAGGTTAGCTAGCTGGAAACATGCTCTGAACTCTCTACCACCAACTTGTGCTAAACTAGACGTAGTATGTGTCTTGAGTTGGTAAGTATTTTACTTATGTGGATATGGATGCATGCTGTGCAAAGGAATGCAGTAAGATTTGATTTTGCTGACATAACATGTAGTATGGATTCTGTTTTTAATTTGAAATAGCAATTTTTATGGACAATTTTGTCAGAGGGTCCATCTTTAAAACCACTGTGTTTAGACACTTTTTTTTGCATTAATGGAAAAAAAAAATAATAAAAAAAATCCAAAGCACTTGTTTGAAACTCTGGGTGCAATTAAATTTACTTTTGGTTTTTACAGTTCTCAATAAGTTTCTGCACTTACATGAAACTAGCATTCAGTTTAATTTACCATGCACAGTACACGTATGTGTTACTAATTTTAAAATCTGGGGCTTAATGTTAAAGTTAGAATTTGAATGAGATTAGTAGGCAAACAGTTTTTTTTTTTTGTATATGCTTAGCTTTTCGCTCTCTATGATGCTGATGCTTAGAGCTTAGTTACCCTATTTAATGATAGCTAACACAGTGATACTGATTTTGTCCCTGCTGTGTTCATTATTAACCCCAGAAGGTAATGAAATTCTTATTAGACTCTGTACTGGATATTAATAATGTGTTTGACCATGGTATGAAAAAATAAGGAAAGCCTGCAAACATTTGTAAGCTAATTATCTGACTTGGAAACCACTAATGTACATGAGTAACATTTACTCATGCAGATTGTCTTAGTGAATTCAAAATCCCTCAGATGGGTAGTTACAGAATAAGGCTATAAATCATACCTATGGAAAGTCTAAGAAGTGTTAATAGGAAGGCACCCATAAGGTACTGTAGGTATTTAATAAGTTTTTATTAACAGCATATATAATTAAATTAAGGTAATGGTCAATGCTTGAAAATAAAGAACTGGAAGTTGGGCTTAATTTGCCTATATATATATTTTAAAAGAATCTGGAGCAGCCATCTGTTCACAGTAGTTACTCCTGTTCTATATGGCTGCCAAAGCTACCATGTCCATGTTCCTTAACACCTGATATACCAAATTCAGTTGTTATGTGTACACCTACACTTGCTTGGGTGCCCATTGCCAGGTATGATACTCTGAAAATGGGATATACACAGCAGGAAAGTATTAAGCAATTATTTGTTGGTCAACGTGTATGAAATATAGCTAAGATTTAAAAAGGTTCTGAGAGCCATTCTTTTCAAGGCAGCTGCGAAGACTTTGCTATTTTGGTAGGCATCAGCTAAAAAGATGGGGTATCGTTTCATGTTAGTGAGATGTCTATGGATGGTTGGTAGAGAGGCAGGGCACCACGCGTAGATGTTGGATAACAGTACCCAAGTATGATGCAGCAAGACCCATTGCAGGTGGCAGTGCCTGTCCCTAGCAGCCAGCTGCTTACAAGTTTCCTGTCTTGCCAGCAGTAGCCTGGTGCTCATGTCATCTGGAGGATTATGAGCCCCTGTGAGATACTGATCCTCTGTCAGCCTGGACCCAGTACATCGGGCTCAGAGTTTTGATCTTTGCCTAAATGGTCCTTGCTGCTGGACGTGTGAGTTGAAGAGAAAATAAGCCTTTTTAAGGGTGAGCTGTGCATCTGTCTTGCATTTGTGGCTTAGGAGCTGGGCTGACTGTTTCAGTAGAGAGGCCTCTACTGAGCTGCACAGCCCCTCCAGGCACTGAACAGCCAGAAAACCTTGTTGGATGCCTTTCCAGGAGATTGAGGCTCCCAAACTATAATTTTATGAGTTCACAGTAGGTTGAAAGTATACACATAATAGCTGGACTGTAGGCCAGCAGACTCTGATTGCCTCAGAGTGGCTTAGGTGGCTTAGCAGAAACAAGGAATAGGGAGCTGGGGACAAACTTTGTAGATAAAACCTACATTGTGTTTTATGGCGGATTTAGATGATATGTTGGTTGTATGTGTCGTTTTCATCTTCATAGGTAATTATTTTGGTATAGATGCTTAGTGGAGTAAATACCGGGCTTTGCTTGGAGCTAAGTCCTTGTTTTACATGGGTGCTCTATGTGCATAACTTAGCTACTTGAATGTCAATTTTCAAAATAATCAATGTTTCAGTTATCTGTTTATTTCTCTGGAGTTTTGCTAGAGCTTCCACAACTGAAATATTTCAGTGTGAGCCTAGACAGAGGTTCTCTATTATACACAGTCTTGTTTTAATGTTTCCATTAAACTTTGGAACCACTGAATGTGATAATTTCTGTATACGCTTGCAAGGGTTTCTCCATGTCTAAAGCCCTTTCACGTAAAGGGGTGTTTTATATTTGACTCTTCTGTGCATGGAAACAACCTTTTTCTGGCATTATCTTCTGGAAAGGTGATACCTCTAGAACTCGTTACGCATGCATACATGCAGATTTGTTATATTACATGAATGGAACCTTTTCCTTTAATCGTAGAATCATAGAATCATTTAGGTTGAAAAGGACCTTTTTAAGATCATTTAGTTCCAACCTGTGGTCTAATGAGTCTGGCCAACCAGCAGGAGACAGAAAGGATGTGAAAAAATAAGATGCTAGTCAGAAATGCAAGTTGATGACAGTCCTTTAAGGTAGGTATCTGTGATTACAGTACTTGTTAGGGCCCTCAGAATGTTAGTGGTAAGTAGTTGGTCAATGTATGCTACATCTTTCAGAGGGCATTCTCATCTCAGAATCACAGAATATCTCTTGTTGGAAGAGGTGCACAAGAATCATTGAGTCCAATTCCTGTCTCTGCACGTTCCCTAAAAATCAAGCCATGTGTCTAAGAACTGTGAATATATGTGTGGAGAGGGCTCAGGGTGGATCTGGGTTCTTTTTCTAGGCAAACTCAGCAAGGTTCAGGACTTCGAAGTTACCTGAATGCCATACCTATATTCTAGAGGAGAAAGAGATAAACAAAGAAGGCATGTTTTAGTATTTCAGGAATTTTTATTACCTCAAACTTTTATACTCGTTACATAACAGCCTACAAAATGTGGACCGAAGACTTTTCAGTGTGAACTGTTTGAAAAACTCTTACAGATATGGAAAATGACAAAGAATTAGAGCAACTTGACACCTGTGAATTAAGTGTGATAAGCAGGATGTAATTAATGTTACATTGCCTTGAATTGAGATGGCTGCATGCTAAAATTGTATGACTAAAACCTATATGTGAGTATTTTGTAACACTAATAGCACAGATAGACAACATGTTAGTGTTTTACATAACAATGTGAGTAATATGACCATCAAAGGGGCAATAATGTACATGTACACATTCACGTACCAAAAGGTTGCAAGATAAAGGCAGAATGTTCCACCAAATGCACAAGGCTGGCTGGTGAAATGAAGTCAGGTAGTGCTGGAAGTGGATAAGGCCTGCTTTTGGGCAGTTTGTGTGTGGGGAGTAAGTTGCATAGAAACATTAAGGAAGAGGAAATGCAGAATAGAGGAGACAAGCAGAATCCAAAAGTAAGAAAAAAGTACTAAGTATTGGCTGTTGCGGTAAGGGCAAGTGCTTCAGTGTTGTGATTTAAAAACTTGTGCCTTCTAAGTAAAAGGCTCACAAAACTGACACAACACTTTAAATCACCCTGTATGTGTTTAGCTAAAAGGCAAGGAATGGCTAATCACCAACAAAGCAGTTAGACTACCATGGGAGAGATGCCATTTATAAAGCTCATAATAGGCATTACAGTGCATCGTTCACACGAAGTCAGTGGTGTAAGCTGCTGGTGCAGCTGGTGTTCCTTTGCTTAGCTTCTTGCTAGGGAGCAGAGTCACAACCCTTGGCATGTAAAGATGTTGGATTAGCCTTAAGGAAAGTGGTTACTCACAGTGTTCTCTTGCTTTAAAACTGTTTAATGTAAGCATTCCAGGTATATGTTTATTGTTCTTGTCAAATGACTGAATTAGTGCTTGGGAATTTATGTGCTTGCACAGAGAAGCTTTGTGCAGTGAAAATGTGAGCATCCTTTATCTGCTTTAAAGATGCGATCACTTTTTTTTTTTTTTTTTTAACAAGTCTGTTACAAATAGAATATGGAGCAGTAACCTTTGCTCCCAAATGTAGGCAGTAATCTAATTTGAGCTGTGGAAGCTGACTTCTTGAACATTTGGTGAAACTTCTAATCCTTCTGGAGAAATAATTGTGTGTTAATTAAGAGGCAGAATTCCACAAGGCTTATTAGCTGTCTAGCTGGATCTGAGAAGCAGAAGGTTGAACAGAGTTTAACTAAAATTTAGAACTATTAATTAGTCTCCTTTCTTTCTGCTCTCCTTTTTATTTTCCTGTTTTTGGTTTGTGTAGCACACTTTGAATGACCCGTGAGAAACTATTGTGTTTCTGACATGATAGCTCCCAATTGTAAATGCTGTACTTTACTGGCCGTGAAAGAATAAAGCTTTAAAAGAGCTTGGCTTTCCTTAGCTACAAGCTAGCTTGTTATGGAAGAAGAAATGACAGAAAGTGGAAAATGCAGGCTGGCTAATCTTGTTAAATTGGCTGAATAATGTTGCATTCAAGATTCCTGAACTCCATACTGGAACACACAGATGCTTTAATAAACTTGAGCATGTCTCACTTTAGCAGTCTTTGCAGGGTTCAGAAAATGTTTGATAGGCATACGGAAACTTAAGTATGAAACTCTTCCTTACAGACCTCAATTTTTATAGTTATGATTATGGGAATTTGTGAACATGCAAACGCTTTACTTCACTGATATATGCCTGGGCAATATCAGGGAGGGGAGAGTAGACCCTGAAACCTTTTTAGTATGTGAAAGTTTATTAGATGACATGCATAAAGATGTCAATACTTTTTAGTATGTGAAAGTTTATTAGATGACATGCATAAAGATGTGAACTGTTCACTGGATTTCCATTTGAATATTATGATTAAATTCACTTTCAAAGGCGAGAGGTGAGAGGAATGCTAGCATAGGTGTACTGTGATGCAGTACAAAACTCACTGGGATTCTGGTATGATGCGAGGCAAACTGAGTGAAACAGCTGCTATTCCAGCTCAATAGCCCCTGTACCCCCCAGTGAAATCATTCTGAGCCTGCTGAGCAGGAGCAGTTTAAAGGTCTATTGTAGAGGACACAAGAATTCTATTCATTAATTAGACTTGTCAGAGTCTGCTTTGCGTTTGCAACAATGAATATAGTATCATTCCAGGAATGTAGTTAACCCCTTTAGGTAATCTGGTTTCCGGCTCTGTTCCTCATGTTTAATGCCTCACCTTTCTGTGTTGTGTTTCTGTAATCACTGAAATAATGTTTATATTTTACTTTTCAATTTATAGTATGTTTCGGCTAAGACATTTGCATTCATATGAATACTTCAAAGCAGGATCATTGCATTTGCCTAATACAGACACTGCAAAACAATATATGTCTGAATGACTAATTGTAGTAATCCAACTGGTTTCAAAGCAATATGATTAGCCTGTATTTTTAGTTCACATCTGGGGGAGGAGAAGGCCAAGCGGGAAAGGGAAGTGGAGTAAGTGCAGTGCAGCTAGCCCTTGAATTATAAATGGAATAGTTACTTGGATATGTAAAAGCATCCCAATTGCTCATGTTAGCGCAGCTTTGTAGAAGCATGATAGCCATACTACTCTTAATATCCCCAAGCTTTTGGGTGTGATTTCTTCCCTTACTTTTAGCTATCTTTCCACTTTTTAAAAATACTTTTTGTTTTCTTTTGTTAAAGATAGCCTAAATACATCTCAAAGCTAAATATGAGGAGCACGTGAAACAGTAGGGTGCCTGACCTTAATTTTGAGATTCTAGGTATGCATGAATGAGAATCCTAAAAGCTCTGTGAGAACATGCACTTATTGTGCAATTCTTTTTGGCAGTGTTTGAATTGCTTCCAGTGCTAAATCTTGGGTTGGCTTCTTGTTGCTACGCAGGCTTTTCTGTCAAGTGTACTGCACAGCATTCTGATCTGAAAGCCAGTTGGCAAGAGTTGCTTGCTTAGAATGATACTAAGTACTTTTAATTCCATTTTAAAGTTGAAGGATTGTTTTACAAACTGTTGTTCTTAGACTTAAGGCTCTAAGTAGTGCCATTTTGGTCCACTGAATGATCTTCTCTGATAGAGAAGGAGAAGTGTTTCGTTACCAGATTGTCTTTAGATGACTGACTTAAAAAAAACATGCTTTTTGGATGGAGAATGTTCAGATCTTAAGTGGAGCTGCCCAGCCCTGTTTACTTGGGGAACATCAGAGTATAAATGCTTTTTGTACTACTTTTTGTAGGATTTTTTTTTTAATTGACTCTGTGCTGTTTGTCAGTGAGACACTGACACTGAACTCACTGACATTTAATACCTCCTGAACTTTAGAGTCTCTCTGCATTGTTGCAATGTCCCAGATGGAATTTATTCCCATTGCTCAGTTACAGCAACATAACTACAAGGAGAGATACTACCTAACTTTATCAGTTTAATACAATACACATGTAGGGGCAATACAAACTGATAAAAGCAGTTGTAAAAGAATGTGCCAACAGATAGAATTCCACTGAATTTTACTGCTTTAAAGAAATTATTTAACTGGTACCCCTATAACAAGTACGAACTAGATATTGTTAGGAAGCAGATAGTTGTTTTAAGACTGCAACAAAAGATTACTAATATTGTTAAGGTAAAAAAAAATCTTCTTTTTGAGAGATATACTAGTAGCATAATTGTACTGTATTGTAGAGCACCTTTTAGAATGTTTGTAGTAACTTACCTAAATAATAGAATAATAGAAAACATACGGCTGTCTACTAGGAGTTATACAAATGCAGATCTAAATTACATGGAGCTATATTGTAAAATTTTCATTTTTCTAGAGAAAGACAAAGTAGGTGATTCTGTTATTTTGTGGTTCCCTTTGTTGTAGGATAAACTCAGCAACTTTTCTTAGTGATATCAGGTGGATTTAGTGGAGAACTATGGAGAGCTGGGTCATTTATGGAGATGGAGAATCCACTCTGTATCCCAATTTCAGTTTCCTTCAGTGATCTGGAGAGGAGTCCTCTAAAAAGAATATTTTAAAGCTGCACTTGATTCACTTCTCTAACATGCAGTGGGTAAAGGAACACAAAGCTTGCTTCCCAGATCCGGCATGTCCACTTTTTCCTATCATAGTTAGTTAGAAGTATGCCTTCAAAGAAAGTATTAACAGAAGAATCTAGGCCAACTGTGAGCATCCTATTCAGATCCAAAGACACTGACCTTATTTTCCTAGTCTTGGTGTGTTATTAATTTGCTTGGAGATGTACCCTGTAATTCTCTTTGCTGAAGCAAGCTAGAATTCTGAATCTTTCCGGGCAAATCAAAGGTGCCCTTACAGGATGTAAGTTGTAAGGGCTGAATATGTCTGCTTTTCAGGCAGTAAACAGTGATACCTGAAGTTTTACTAGGCAACTTTTATGTTTGGATGGCAGCAGTACCCAAATAAGAAACGTGTATGCATCTGAAGTAATGGCATCAGCTTTCTCAGTGTCCAACAAAATGACAGCAGGCCCTTTCTTCCGTATAGGAATTATCTTGGAATTGAAATCTGAGAGCCAAAGGAGATTAGCACATGGAATGACACCTTTTTGTATATCTGGGATATAATCCAAATTGTAATTTCTCCTGAAAAGAAAGTGTGCAAATCATTACAGGTTTGCAGTATTCAGAATAACTGAACTTACATGACCTAACTTTTTTTTATTTTAAAAAAACTCTTGCAAGCTGTAGTCAAATGAATCATAAAACTGGAAATCCTGTTAAAGTGTTTACTTTCTAACGGTTAAATGGCTTTGAGGCTTTAGGGGAAAAAAAAAGAATTTGCTAAGTATAATTCACAAATGCTTCATACTGTAGCTGAAAATGCTATATCTACATCCCAGTTCAGATCTGATATCTGACAGATATATTTAGCCTTTGTGCCTTAATACTGCTGCATATGTATGTGTATATAATATTCAAAATATATATTCAATGGAAATTGAATATCAGTTAATATCTGCATTAAAATTGGGGATTCATGAATGATAAATTGTTCACCTTCCCTTCTGACCTAGGAGATGAGCAGAAGAAAGCCAATGATGATATGTTGTCAAGGTAAAATGACATTGTTTAGAAGAGGATAATATTTGGAGTTCCTGTTTCAATGAATAACATCAGTGCACTGTTCACCCCATCAGGCAGCTCTGAAAAACAAGCTTTTGGAAGGTCACAGGCTTGAGCTTGTAACCTTGCTGCCATTTGTCTGGTAAGATCTCTCTTCACTGTAAACCTGAATGCGTTTATTTGTATGGCAATGAAGAGAGTCTGAAGAGAATATTAAAATAGTCCCTACTGAGCCAGGGAGACAATGTTGGTTACTAAAGTAGTAGAGCCCATAGACCTGTTGAAAGAAAAGGTCGTTTTCAGAATATGAATGGTACTTTGGGAACCAAAAGAGATACCCTTGTGGAAGAAAAGGAGTTGTGAAGGAGAGGTAAGAAATGTTCTATCTTTTGCTTCCACAGGGTCAAAACAGTGTTTAGAAGTTCCCCTTAAAAGAAAAAAAAAAAAAAAAAAGTGACAACAGCAAAAAATACCTTGACTGTTTAAATAAAACATTATTAAAAAAAAAAAAAAAAAAGATTCTTCAGACAGGCAGAGCTTGTAGAGACAGTGAACTTGGAGAAAGGCAGACAGGATAAATGCAAATAATTGTTTAATCTGTTGAGTGGTCATGCAATCCGCTAAGGCTATTTTTGACTCAGGCTTCTTGAATTGGGGAAGAAAAGGCACCCCACTTGCTCTCTATTTTAGGACTGTAACTTAAAATTGCAGTGTAGAAAACACTGCAGTGGAGAGGTACATCTGTTGTGTCCAATTTACTTTAATAGGACTCTGAAGTTTCAGACATCTGGTCTTAGGCTGTCAGTGGCAGGAAAAAGCTCATAGCCACTCTCTGGAAGCTATTAAGTTGCCAAAGACGAAATACAGGTTGCGTTCTTCTGTCTATTTATCTGTTTATATCACTTTATATGTAATTTCTGAATGTGTACGAACAGAAGTTCTCTGGCTAAGAACTGTGGATTTCAAATTGATTTGTTTAGAGAAAGAGAGAACAAGAGTGTCCTCCTTTATCACCATATAGAGGTAGCATGTTGTATTGTCTAACAACCATGCTTCTAGAGAGAATGGCTCAGATGTAGTTACATGCTCCTAGAAAGTGTCTAAGATCTAATTTAATATGATGTGCTTCAATGCAGTAAGCAAGGGAAAAACCTACCAGGAAACCATACCGCAGCAAACCTTTTTTTATAATGTGTGCTAAACTGGATAATCTAAAGTTCAACAAAGAGCACGACTGAATGCAGTGTTTACAGGTGTACAAGGAAAAATAAAATGACAATTTGGGCCCCATATGGCAAGTCGTTTTTTTTTTTCTCCTTAAGCAACGCTTTCATCAGCAGTGATGAGAAAAACTTCATGAAACTTGAGTTAGGCACTCGGTTCTTCCTGTGATAAACTTGTTGGTATGTGAAATTAGAGGGTATCCTGATATCTGCTTCCGTAGATGTATCCAGATTGAAAGGAACAATCAAACCCCAACAGTTAGTTTGTTGCTTTAGTTCCGTTAATACTCCTTGCAGAAAAGCAGTGAATTAAAGATATATGCCAGCTGAATCACTTCACTTTCCTCTACATTTCTTTGTATGCAGGTGAGCAACTTGCCATTGTTTGTACAATTGTTACAAGACTCAGTTCCCTTAGATGTATTGATATTGCTAGAAAGTGGTGTACAATGACCTTGAGGTATTGAAGCAGTTTTCTGCTATGTTTCAGTTGATTTTTATGTTGATAGATGTGATTGCTTCCAGTGAGAAAGACAGTGCTCAAGTTGCACAAATGCTGCTGAGGTGGGTGGGCTCTGAAGGTGCTTCCTTTGCTTCCATGGATACAGGTCATGCAGAATTAGGCGGTCTCACCCACACTCTGTGAAAGATCATCAGCAAGTTTCAATTTTTCTTTGAAATGTAAATGATTAGCGTCTCAGCTACTTGAATCCAGCTCTGATCTGCTTGGTTTTATTCTCCCTAACCTGTCCTCTGAAGAGTGCTCTTTTTATTTCATATCTTCCTATCAATATACTACCTCTTTCTGCTGTGTCTTGATTTATCCTTTCTAAACTTGTCAGTGAAACCTGACAGCCCTGAAAAAGCTTTCATTTGTTAGTAGGTTTTGGTGGGCACATTAGACATAAAGGTCACTCAAACACAGATTTGCTGTTCTGCATCTGAGCTTTATATGCTGTCTTGGTTCCAGACTTTTATGTAAATGAGTTAGGATAGTATATTTATTACCGGGGAAAAGACAGAGCAATCAATTTTAAAAAAAGCAAATGGTGCTGTACTCAATCACATATTTTCCTGCTTAAAAATAGCAAGTCAAGTGCTGAAAGTTGCTGAAAGCTTTCAATCTTTTCTATTAAATTAGGATTTCACTTTATGAGTATTTCCTAGGATTATTTCTCTGATTTAACGTGCTTAAGTGTGTCTTCTTGTACTTAATTGTGTTGTTTTACAGTAAAGCATCTAAATTGCTCTATTCCATGGAAATAGTGTTCAACATTGCTGAAATAGACAATGTTATAGAAAAAAAATGTAACGTTTGGTTTCCAGAGAATTATTTTATTTCCTTCCTGGAATTGTTTGTAGTACATTCTGAGAGAAATGGGGCCTGTAGTCCCATTAGCTTTAAGCACAAATTGTTTGGTATGTAAGAAAACCAGCTGGCTGGTCTAAAAAAAATTCTAGAACAATGCTTTTATTTTGTGTGTTAGCAGTAATGTTTATATGCAGAAGGCCTGGTGTTGCCATAGAAAAAGGTCTGCAGGTGATTTCATAAAACTGTAGAATGGCTTGGGTTGGATGGGACCTGAAAGATCAGCTAGTTCCAACGCCCTGCCATTGGCAGGCTTGCCACCCACTAAACCAGGCACCAGATCAGGCTGCCCAGGGCCCATTGAGCCAAGCCTTGAACACTTCCAGGAATGGGGCATCCACCACTTTTCTGAGCAACCTGTTCCAGTGCCTCACCATCCTCAAAGTGAAAAAATTTTCCCCTAACATCTAATCTAAATCTCCTCCCTTTTAATGTAAAGCCATTTTGCCTTGTCCTATCACATTCAAGCCATGTAAAAAAAGGTGTTCTCTGTCTAAACTCCCTTTGAGTTCTGGACATTTTAGTTGTTGCTGAGCAATGTCTATGTAGTGCCAACGACTTTTCAGCTTCTTGTGCTGCGCTGCCAACAATGAGCTAGGGGTGCACGGTAAGGTGGGAAGGGGCAGAACCTGGACAGCTGACCCCAACTGGCCAAAGGGATATCCCATTCCATATGGCATCATGCACAACAATTAAAAATGGGAGATTTGGCAGGCAGGACTGCTGACTGGGGACTGGCTGGGTATTGGTTCTCTCATGTACCACTGCATTGTACATCACTTGTTTATCGTGTTGGTTTTTTTTAATCAATTTTTCCCCTTTTCTTTCCTATCTACTGTCTTTGTCACAACCTATGAGTTCTACCTTTTTTTTCTTTTTTTTTTCTCCCCCCCCCCCCCCCCTTTTCTCTTCCCCATCCCACTGGAGTGAAGAGAGTGAGTAGATGGCTGTTTGATGCTTATCTGCCTGCCAGATTCAATCACAACAAATATTCAATTACACTTTTTCTGGAAACTCATCCAGTCTTTTGCTAATCTTCCATTCACACGTTATCATAGAATCATACCTCTCACTAGACCAGGTTTCTCAAAGCCTTGTCCAGCCTGGCCTTGAATGCTTCCAGAGAGGGGGCATCCACAACCTCTGGGCAACCTGTTCCAGTGTCTCACCACCCTCATAGTAAAGAATTTCTTTGTAATATCTAATCTAAATCTACCCTCTTCCAGTTTTAAACTATTTCCCCTTGTCTTGTTGCTACCTGCCTTTATAAAGAAGACCCTCCTCAGCTTTCCTGTAGGCCCCCTTCAGGTCTGGAAGGCCACTATAGGGTCCCCCCAGAGCCTCCTCCAGGCTGAAGAGCCCCAGCTCTCTCAGCCTGTCCTTGGAGGGGAGGTGCTCCAGTCCTCTGATCATCTTTGTGGCCCTCCTCTGGACCCACTCCAACAGCTCAATGTCTTTCTTTTGGTGGGGGCCCAAGAGCTGGATGTGGTACTGCAGGTGGGGTCTCATGAGAGCAGAGTAGAGGGCAGGATCACCTCCCTTGACATGCTATTGGTCTGAAACTATTTAAACTAATACCTCTTGTTTAACAATTCTAAGAGAAAGCAATGAAAGAAAGCAAAGCATAGTGTTGTGGTATTTGAACTGTGATGGCAAATATTAATCTTTAAGTATATTTATATAAGGAGAAGACTTGATCTCATTTTCCTCTGACGTTGGTGTTTTGCTTCTCTAAATTTGACAGTGTAATTCTGAAAAGAACTACACTACACTGAAAAAAAGTATAGAGACTGTGTTCACTTGGCAAAATTAGTTTGGATTGAGAATCTTATTTAAAATAACAGCAAACAAAACAGTAACGAAACTGGGATGTGGAATTCTAATGGTACTAGTTAAATAAAAGATTGCTTTCCTCGTTTTCTTTTTAAAATAGCAGAGTAGTGTCTCCTATTGATTTGTAGTCAGGTGCCAGACATTATTACCACTAAAATATATCCCCTGTAAAAATCAATGCACACATACTATAGTACATTAATTACTGCACGTTTTTTGGTCCCCATCTAGGTACTTACTGATTCTGCATTAGCGCTTCAAATGATGAAAATGTGATGAACCTTCCTACTATAATATGTCATGACATTACTTTATAAGTAGAACTGACTGGCTGATGATTTCAAATTTTCTGTCAAGTTGTAATCGTTGCTTCCCAGTTTTTGAAATCATTCACCTCCTTCTAGGATATATTTTACAGTCTTTGGAAAGAATCTTTACAGGATTAGTGGAACATGCATGTATCTGAATCAAGGAACTACTCAATTTTCATTAAAGAAATATGCTTTGAATATTTTAAAGCTTTTTTTGTGCTTTATTAAAGCTTTTTCTTTACCCATATTCTATTATTAATGCCATCAGAAAGGAGTGGATAAATGTACAACTGACAGATTTTGTTTTTAACTAAATGACTTTCTACTACAGTTCTCTTTACAGAAATCATTCTCTATTAAGGCTTGTTTTTATACATCAATGTGTAGTATTTCTGATGCACTTAATACTTCAAATGAGTGTAAAAAGCAACTCTGAATGTTCAGAAACAAATCTAAAATATGTATCACATAAACAAAATCCCTTGCTATCTTGTAAATAGCTGCCCTCCCAAGAATTAAGCAGTGGTATTGCTTAGGGTGGAGTTAAAACAACTAATCAAAAAAACATTTCTCTTTTTCTAAAATAGGTGTAAATGAAGATGATTTTGATTGGGAAATAATTGCAATTTTAAAACACTCCACTTAGATGCCCTAACGATGATGTGTTCAACCTTGTTGATCACTTTTTCTTACTTGAGTAGTTTGAAGCTCACTCAGCTTCTATGTGTCTTAAGCTTCCATTGCCTAACTAGCAGAACACTTAACCACCTCACACATTTTACTACAATGTGGAAATGACTTCTGTGATGTAGTAAGCAGTTAATAACACTTTATTTAAGGAGTTTCACAGCTCTGTATTTGTCATCCAAATAAGCAATCTGTCTGTCGTCAGTTTAATGAGGTAAAGATATTCAGTATCAACACATTGTCTGAGTTCTCCTATTGCTAAGTTACAGCTATATCCGTTTACCTTTTCTTTCTGGTCTAGCTGGCCTTGTTGGGCATCTTTGTGCAATGGAATTTGCTTTTTTCTTTCACTAGTTGATGGCATAATATTTGAAGTCCTTAGTTGAAAGGTATGCACTGGAGAATTGAGGGTTTGAGTCCCTTGGTCAGAGATTAGCCTTATATGTGATATTTGGAAGAAAACTTCTGATTGGCTTTTAAAAGGGAAATATTCTTTATCTGTCCTGAAAAGGTTATCCTACAGTCTTCTTCTTGAGAGGACAGAGGCATTTCTTCACCCTCGGCAATGTGTCTAGATCTCCTTCATGTGAGAGGCAAAATCTTGGACATACCCAGCTGGAAATACAAGGAGGTTATTTCTGGCCAGATACGTGCTCGTGGGTTTTGTTAAAACTTTACCATCTGTCTTCAGGTATCTAGTCTGTCATGTACCTAAGAGAGAATCTAGGTTGATGAGACAAAATACGTGCTTTTTTTTTTTTTTTTTTTTCCTCCTATAGGGCAACAGTGAAATACAAAAATAGCTTAGTTGCTGGCAAACAGATTTTAAAAAGCATTACAAATAGTGTTCTTATTATAACTTCTTTGAGCAATTTTTAATTAGGAAGAATGACTTAGAGTGACACTAAGGCCCAGGTACTGAGTATATGATTCATTGGCATACTGTACTAGAAGCCTAAAAGAAAGGAAGCACAAAAATAATGTGATAATGAAATTCTGCCTTGATGTATTTCCAGCTTATTAACTGAAAAACATGCCCAAACTTGCTAAGGTATGTTCATTTGTTACAGTCACTGCCTTAATACAGTGAAAACATAACATGGAGATACAGCTTTTTAGAGGCTAAGGCAAAGGAGATATTGGAGATAAGGTAGACAGACTGATACTGCTTAGAAGTTGTGGAGGAAGTTTAAACAAAAGCCTTGCCTGGACTTTCTCTGTAAAACATACACTGCCCTGTAACAAATTCCACATGTGTGACTTAGCAGCTGCCAGTACTCAGTGCAGTATCAACAGCATAAGCACTGTATCTGCCAGCATGCCTGGGAGAAGAGGGATAAAAGGATGAGATGGCCTAGCATCCCTCTCTGATACCCTCTGTCAGGAGGGTAGTTTGTAATTTCATAGAATCGTCTACGTTGGAAAAGACCTTTAAGATCATGAAGTCCGGCCATCAACCTGACCTGTCAAGTTCCAATAACTGAACTGTGTCCCTTAATGCCACTTCCACACAGCTCTTAAATACCTCCAGGGGTGGGGACTCCACCACTTCCATGAGTAGTCTGCTGCAGTGCTTGGCCATACTTTCTGTGTAGAAATTCTTCCCAATGTCCAAACAAAACCTCCCTGGCACAATTTGATATTATTTCCTTGTCTCACCTGTGAAACATTACTGACATCCTCCTTGTGCAACTCCTTTCAGGTAGCTGTACAGAGTGACAAGGTCCCTCAGCTGCCTCTTCTCCAAACTAAACAGCTCCCATGCCCTCAGCTCTAGAGGTTTGAAAAGATCCAGAGCATCTAAACTAATTTATAGTGCAAAAATCTACTGGGTCATGTATTCCAGAAGATATGTTGCAAATGTATCATATGGAAACCTCAGTTATGTAATTTGGAGATATATCAGTTTGTATCAGGTAAATTGTTTGCTGTGACACAAAGCTCTTAGCAAAACTCTTTCTACTGAAAGCTTCAATTTTCTTTGAGGTTCCTGCAGTTCTGTGTACTACACTCAAAGCCTCTGGTTGCTTAGTAAAACAATGGGCTTAATATCTTCCTCCCTCTGAAAAAAAAAAAAAAAGTCCTTCAAAGCAGCTCTTAATGCTCAAAATTCTAATTTCATAGCTTCATGGTGACAATTAGATGTGTAACTAATGTTTTCTGTTGTCCTGTAATGTAGAAGCAGCAATCATCTTTTTTCAGGAGTAACATTCAAATTATTTTCTCTAATTTTAGTCCTTCAGAGCTATGAAGTGATGTAAATTAATTAGCAATGAGTGCGGTCCATGGAAGTCTGAGGATCTGTTATTTTGTTCTCTGGGTCTAAATCTTCCTGTCCCTGCTGGCTTACCAGGGAGTCACAACATGGACAATTTTTTTTTTTTTTCACAGAACACCTTGAGTTGACTCTGAACATCTTTTAAAAACACCAAAGGTTGTGCAGGAGTTGATTAAAGATGTGACTAGACCTTCCTTATTAGGCATGTATTGAGTTGAAACTGCTATATGAGAAATGGTAAGGAGTCTTTGAAAATGGTCTTTGGGAAAAAAAAAAAAGAATAAGACTAATTTGTCTTATTTTCAATGCAGAGTTGTTGTTATCAAACATGTTTCCATACAGAGAAGACTGGAAACTCGCTTAAAATTTTAAAAACAAAACCACCTTTTTTTTTTTAACAGGAAAAGTACATTGAAAAGCTGAGCTTTTAAGAGTAACAGATTTTAAAAAGCCAGTTTGCAGTTTACACGACAGCTTTGCAGGTGAAACAGTTTTCTATTCTTCCCATAATGGGAGAAATGTGGGAGGAGATGTGATCATCCGAATCGTGATTTCTCTGCACTGCAGTTACATGTCCTCACGACAAGGCCACAGATAGGGAATATAAAATTATAGATTAGTTATGCATATTTGAAAAGTATTTAACAGACTTGCTAAGCTCTAAATTGTGGTGGTGTTGTTTCAATAATCATTCAGAATTAATATACAGAGCTTATGAAAGCTGAAGTTGACACAAAGGCCACAATGACAGAGTGCAAATCTCTGTAAATATCACAATATAGGGCACATGCATTTGAAAGGCTTCTATCTTTGACAGTGGATTTAGAGCTTGGATCTGTGTTCTCCAGTGGTTTGCCATGGCTGTGCTTGTTCATTTCTTTTTCAAATAAATTTAACCACTAAATAAAGATGAGCTCCTCTTGGGAAAAAAGCTGATATTCTATTCTTTTTCCATCAAATTGGCAGATAGCAATCTTATTTATTTTTTTTCAGAGGAGAATGAATTTGAACATACTTCAGTGTCTGATAAGAACATGGTTTTGTGAATAGTACTAATTTAAAAAACAGAGGAAGAGAGGGAGTTTAAGTATCTCTTAAGACGACTTTTTCTGAGTTTTGAATGATGGCTCACATTGATTGTATTAAACCAAATAAAATTACATCCTCGGTATTGTGTCTATCTCCTCCCTCTACTTTTCATTGACTGTACAAGTTTCAATTAAGTTGTAGGCTGTCAGAATATTTTGTAAGCTCCCATTTAAGGAACAGTAGACATTGTCATAGTTAACTGGCCTATTATTTGCTAGGGAGCAAGGAAGATGTTCATCTCTGAAAATGGTTGTTTTGAATGTGTATGATTTAAGTAAGTCACTGCCAAGCCATACTTTTGCAATTGGTTAATTCTTTTTATCTCCTTTCTGATTCACCCTCTTGTCTTTTAAAATGCTGTTCAAAAGCTTGGAGGTTTGATAGTATAATTAATTTCACTTACAAAAGAAAGTGCGTTATTCTTCCCATCTGTAGGTTCTCTGTGGGACTATATTGTAAATTCCATAATGGGCTATAAAACAGACCATTACGTAATTGCACATATAATTTACTCTAAAATGCGTAGGCTGTCAGATAATGCCAGCATGCCCACAGACTCTGCTAGCTAAGCTCTTGAGTGACTGCATAGACCATGTAGGCACACATGAGAGTGCTGAAGAGGTGTAGACAATGGCTACAAATCAAGAAAAAAGGTTTGACAAACCAGTACAGAGGTTTTTGCAGTACCTTTCTTGTTCAACTTCTCCGAAGTTAAAAATTATCCACTTATTCCTTGTCTTTTCCTCTTGTTCAATCTTTTGATTTTTCCACTGACAACACTGCTGCTTTGATATTACTTGATTAACAGGATTAGGAAGAGCTGATCTTGTGGTGGTCCATTTTGACTGCTGCATTAGCAGTGAAATGGGGAGCTGGTTTCTTACAGGAATGCTGGTTATTCTTATAGGCACCTGTACATATTGAAATAATAAAACATCTGGAAAGCTTCATTTTTAATTGGCATTTTGGAACTGATTGATGTTTATACTCTGTGACTTTCTAGGAAGATGAAAGAGAAATCTTAATTTCTAAAGGGGTTAGATCTTTTTTGGTAGATTAAAAGGGAATAATTGAATTCAGCTGATATGCAATGGTTCGATTTAGCTGGTGATCTGAATAGCTAATTCATACATTCAGGGTTTTATCGCTTGATACTTAGTTGTAAGAAGGCAACAAACAAGTAAACAAGAATTGCAAGGTCAATCAGTATGTGAAAATAAAGACAAACCCTGAAGTAATGGCTGTAAACAAGCACTTCTGAATCCTCAGAGGAGTCCCTAGAAAGAGCGCATTACAGAACCTCTCGTGTGTGTTATGCCAGGGTGAGAGCTATTTCTAGTTCTTGTCTTTGAGATTTACACAATTTTGTACTATTTCCCCATGTTCTTGTGTTTGTTTTATTGTTTTTCTCCCTGTGGCTAACATGTTTACCTCTTACTGTGTTGGCAAATAAGCACTCAGCAGGCAAATGCCTAATGTAAGAATGTGGCAGAAGTTGAGTCTGATGACTCAGGACTCTGCAGGAAGGCTTTCTCTATGCTGCTGCTGCCCAGTGACTATTGGTACTTTGATTCAGAGGTGAACTGTGCTTTTCTTTATTACTGCTAGAGAATGAAGAGTTCTGCTTCAATGGTTTTATGTTGCTATGTGAGACTGATGGTCTGAAACTGCTGTTGCAATAAGAAAATAAGGGTTTCCTCAGTAATTCTGTTACTACATGGGATGGATGCTGAGTAGTTCTCATTTCATGATCTGAAAGATGAACCCACAGGATCTGTGGAAATCTCCAAAAAAAAAAAAACTGCAGATTAAGAACGTGTGGGATATATAGTTTTTTTGACCTTCCTAGTGCATAGTTTTTGATTGAGGACAGATGAGATTAAGTGACCTATGAGGGTCAGAGCACTAAACATTGCTTATAACTTCTACTGAGACTGAAGGATGCCTGTTTGATTGCTGTGGAGGAGAGAGACTTTCCTGGGGTTGGGGTGAAGTCATTCAGTCTTGCATTTGTGTTTTGCTATAGTGATTGCACTGGAAATTAAAACGGAGGAGTAAATGAGCCTGTATTTGTATTGCATGTTTGGATTTACAGAGCAGTAATATATACTTCACAAGATACATTATCCTTTTTTTTTTTTTTTTTTTTTTTTTGAAGCATGCCTTGCTATGAATTACAAGTATTATCTGTGACAAACTTGTTAATATATGCTTGTTGGTTGGTCATTGAGACATGAACAGACACAAACTCTTCCAAAAGTTGTGCTATCTTTGTATTTAGCCCTATTCTCAAACTGCATGCTTTATCCAGTGGTTCCTAAGGCTTACTGGGTTATATGATATCTGAGGAAGGCTTTAGTGTTCACTGCCTGACTGCTTTAAGTGAAATTAAACATGCTTAATGATACAGCATTATGAGTAGTGGTGGACAAAATATAACTGCAGTGTACAACATGCGTTAAATTACTACGTTTTTCTTAAGATAAACTTCTACATCCAGATTTATAAGCTGATTAATGTTTGTCATGTATAAAAGCCTGTCTGAATTAGATTCATGAAGCTGCCGTAGGTAATACTTAGAGGCTTCTAAGTATATAGGTTATACTTATGACTTGATGCATAAATAATATAGGGTACAATGCTTGAGGACTTCAGTAAGATGGTGGGGCAGGTAGATGAATATGGAAGAGGTTTGATTTCCACCTTTTATCTAAAACATTTAGGAAGAGTGTAAATATTGCCACTGTCCAAGTTGTACGTGTGTTATAAAATGTGTGTGTACTATTGCTGCTGTTAAAAAGACAAATGTGGCTGACTTACGTTTCAGGACTTGTACCAAGGATATCGAGATCATTCAGGTGTTGCATGTTCGTGACCTTAATAAACACATGACAGCTTTTATTATCCGAGGCTTCAAACCCCACTGCGTGGAAGGAGGGATGGTGCTAAGTGAGGCAGAAAGGGGAAATGGGTGAGCTATTGCTTGTTTGGTTTGCTTATTTGTTATAACACTACTCAAGCATAACTTTCTTCATGACCTTTTAAATTATTTGGTAGTTGATGTACTTCATTTGAGAGTGTCTTTAGCCTTGAGATTTAAAATGGTCATTGCAAAAGAATACTGACATGCAGACTGTTAACAGATTTTTATTCCATTGCAACACTGGGGGGTAACTTAGTCACTTGTTTTTTGACACTGCACTCTGACAGTAAATCTTATCAGATAAACCAAAACAAAATTTCAAAGTAGCTGAATGTCATATGTTGGTTTCTATTTTTCCTTTGTGTATCAGTCCTGCTTAACAAGTGTTAATTATGTTAACACATAGCACAATCATTTTTTTTTCTGTAAATCACTTTCCTGGTACTTACAAAAAAACAAACAAACAAAAAGAAAACACCAACTATTTAATGAGTGAGACTTCTTTCTACTTATGAATCTTCTATGGATTGATTCTATCTTAGACCTTGTTTCAAATTTTCATCAAATGTGCTTACGTAATTCTTGATTCTCACATACAATTCATTTCAGACTTCATTCCCAGTTATTAACACATCTAGATGTAGTTATGACCTATCTAACTCAAGGAAAGGAGGAAACCCTTCCATTTTGAAAGCCTTCCATTCTTCTCTTAAAGCATATGTTAATTTCCTCTTTCAGGAAGGATGAAGTATTCTTTCTTTATATTCCATATAATGGAATATGAAATCATGTTCTAAAGCTCACAGGATTCCCATTGGTATATACTAAGACAAAAAGTTTCATCTTTCTTCACTTTTGATGTCATTTCTGTAATAAGCAATGCATATCCATTCCGAATATTATAGCTTTTTATAGCTCCACTCCAAGTACCTCTGGAGTGGAGAATCTGTTTTCCAGGTTCCAGTCAAGAATGGAATTTATCCTGGAGTTATGAACTCCTAAATACAGATGTCTATTATGAAAATCCTGGAAAATACATGCAAATGTAATTCCCTAGTAAAATGTTACAAATATCCTACATGCTTCTACTTGTTCTTGTCATTTGTACAAATATTATATACAGGAGGGAAAAGAAATCTGTCACTGTAAGACATGACTTCCAAGGAACTGCAGTAACTAACATTTTTCAACAATTTATTTCTAGAAAAATGTGGAAGTTGCAGTTAGTTTATTCAGCTCTACTGTGTTAGCAATTAAAACGTTAAAAATAAATCTCATTTAGCTCTGAGCTCCCTAAATTTGACTATATATTTCTATATAGAATACTGCATGGAAGACAGCACAAGGTTCACTTTAATTGGATTATGTTGGAAAAAGCTGCCACAAGACGCTCTGGACCAAATTCCCTGGCTGACTTAGACAGACCATAATCCTTCTTGCAGAGTGGGTGGGAAATGCTATCATTTTTTGACATGATTACATTTTATACCCACTTTACTTACGTACAAGTGTTAGAGCAAAGTAAAGACTGACTCCTCACAATGTAATATAAAGAGAAATAAGGTATTCAGACAAGAGCAGGTGAATGCCTGGGACATTATCAGTATGGGACTGATAACTTTATTTTCATTTCTAAGTAAAGTCTAATGACTTCTTTGCCTTAATAAATAACTGATGATGTAGTTCTACTTAATGAAGAAGGGATCTCATTCTTTCACCACTAGTTCATTGTATATCATGCAACACACGATGTAACAGATTTTACTACTCTTCTATTAGGCAGAACATGATTCTCCTGTATGACTCAGATTAATCTTGATGCAGTTGTTTTTTCTTTAACATATATGTCTTGAAGTGCTCTGACTGCTGTTTTTTTTGTTTGTTTGTTTGTTTGTTTGTTTGTTTTTTAAGTCACTAAGTGAGGCTGCAATTTGCCTTGGATCTTGATCTGTTGCTTTATCGTAAGAACATCTTTAAAAAGTAAGTTTTAGTGCTGGTCTTATGATATAACAATTGATGTTTCCAGGGTAGTGACAGCATCTATTTTGAACATTCCTATTCTAAAAGGTGAATTGAGTAATTACTCGTTCAATTCCAGTGGATAGTCCAACGTTTCCTGGGGCATGCCATTGTATGGCGGCTTACGTGGCAAGGTTGGTAGCAGTAGGGCTGCTGTGAGAAGAGGACCCAGCTGCAGAGACTAGAACAAAGATTGGCCCGTAAGGCACCCATGCTGGAACAGTCCACTTCTGAAGTGGTGCGAACCCATGCTGAAGCAGTTCTTGGAGAACTGCAGCCTATAGAAAGTACCTATGCTGGATCGGTTCATGAAGGGCTGAAGCCTGTGGGAGCGACCCAGCACTGGAGAAGGGGAAAGTTGTGAGGAGGAAGAAGCAGCAAAGATGAAGTGCTAAGAACTGTCCTCAACCCTGTTCACCATCTTCCCTGTGCTGCTTGGGAAAGAGGATGATTGGAGTGAAGGTGAGCCTAGGAAGAAAAGGGTGTGTGGAGTTATATTTGTTTTGTTTTTTTGTTTCTCACTAACCCACTCTAATTAATCTTGTGGTCAAGTTTATTTTGCTTTTGGTGATATTTGGTGAATGATCTCCATATTCTTATCTCAACCCACGAGCTTTTTTATCATATTTTCTCCCCATCTTGCTGTGGAAAGGAAGTGAGAGAGCAGCTGGATTCACCAAGCCAGGAAATGTTTACCCACCATGTATTAAATAACTTACTGGACTGTCATTTCTTAGAGCTCAGCCTAAATTATTTAGTTCTAGTCAGTGTCCTTCATTCTCCAGGATGGCTTTTCTAATATCTGTGGAGAATGTGGCTTCTTGTACTGTACAGACTTCAGTAGGATTATTTCACGAAGCTGACAATTACAGGCTTTTGTGGGACCCGACTTTGGACAAGATGTCCCCTACACCCCTTTCTATTATAAATGTTATGCTTTTTCACAGGTCTTTTATTTAATTATTTTTTTAAAAGATTTGAACTGTTGAGTAAATGTATAACAACATAATAAGATTTTAATTTCATCAGCCACGGAAAACACATGATATTCCTCTTACAGGAGAAATGGGCTCCACCAGTCCCAAATCAATTAGTAACTTTTCAGTTTTCTTATAATTTACTGATACAACTGATGCTGAAAACAAATAAGTCTTTGATACCAAAGATGCTTAAATCTTCAAACTTTTCTGGGAATGGCTACAGGCTCATGACTTTGTTCCTGTTCCCATGTTACTTCAAGAAATTCTTGGCAGTTTGAGAATCTTGTCATATCTATCTTTTCTGGCTATTAAGCTTTTGCTACTTTTGGAAGCAAACCATGTAAGTGTTAGAAGTGAGTGAATTTTTGAACTGATTTGGTGGTGTTCTAACTCTGAGAAATTATACTTTTAATACATCTAGAAAGTCTGGGCATCTTTAAAGCAATGAAGAACAAGGGTATATAAACTAGGTTACCAAAACCTCTGAAAAAAAAAAAAAAAAAAAGAAAAGAAAAGAAAAAGAAAAAAGAAAAAACATACAAAGAAAAGCATGTTTTTCATTTAAGGATTTAAATTTGAGGTCACTTGACTGGTACCTGCCCCTTGATAGTCAGCTGGAGTGAGGAGATAATAAATAAGGTGTCTGCTTCCATGCATCTTATCATGGATAGAAGAAACACATGTCTGAGGGTGACTACAAGATGTAAATGAGTTTTGTAAGGACTTCTGATGTATTAGTGTTAGCACTTTCTAGTATCTAGCAAAGCTTTCATAAAACTGCTGTGTAACTAATACAGCATTCACTGGTGTAACTGCTAAGCTCAAACCATGATTTGGTGCAGCCTCTCCATTTCAAAGAATTTTACCTCAGAAATAGAGCTAAACTAATAGAAATAGGCCAAGGGTAAAAAGTGGAAACAGAAAACAGTAGACCTTAAAAGTGCCTATAGGCCTCAACTAATTCCCTAACTGCTATACAAAACCAGAGTAAGATTGTCCCTCATTAAAAAAAAAGAAAAAAAACCCAAAAACAACAACAACCCCCCCCCCCTCCCCCCCCACACACACCAAAAACAAACAAACAAACAAAAAACCCAATGCACACAAAACCATATTTTGTGAGTACCTTACTTCCTACGTGGGAAAAAGATAGAGATGTAAAATTATGATACAGTGTCTGGAACAGAATGAGGAATAGCAATCAAGACTGAGTCCAAGTTTAATATTCTGTTCATTACATAGAGTGTACTTCATACAAACCAAGAGAGAGCAATCAAACAGTGAAAGAGACTTCAGATCAGAAGTCCATTAACGATGAAATCTAAAGAATAGACTGCATAAGTTTGGTGAAGATGCACTAAACAAATGCACTGTGTACCATGCAAATTGCCTTGAACCCTCCATGAAAAGTAGCGAGCTTTTTTGAAGAAGAAAAATGAATATGCTTTAGAAAGATAATGACATGCCTATATATCACTGAAACAGGAGGCAGAACAGAAAACAAATTAATGATTATTTGTAAACCTAATAAGGGAATGTCAAGGACAGCTAGCGCACCAGACAGTACATGAATGTGAATGATAAAAGAGAAGGCAAACAGTCACTAAGAAAAGTACAGGAGAATTACTGTGTCATTAAAATCAAGTATAAAGAGGGCTTATGATTAACAGAAGGACTAACCACTTGCTTTTTTTCCCTAATATACAGGGATGTTTATCAAAAACCTTAATGATGTAATTTACTACTGTCAAATAAGGACCTTTTAGAGGGTGAAAGTATAAAAACAACAGTACAGGTTTGCAACTGAAAAAAATATCTTGTGTGAATCTTAGTTTCCTGTGAATATGGAGTTGGCTGTGAATATGGTATTTACCCATGCCTGTACACAGAGATGAGCTTTAGTTTACTGTGGGGGAAAAATATATATATTCCTGAAATGCTAACCTTAAGCTGAACTTAGTTTTAGGAGACTTTTTTTTGAGTTGTGGGTGAGTCATTATTCTGCAATAAAAAAAAATTGCTCTACTATACATGGTTGAATCACTCTGATCTTGTGTCTCTCAAGTTTCTTAGAAGGGGGAAAGTGCAAGAGGTGATTGCTTAGGCTGGACATTGTATGTGCCCCTTATTCCCTTTGTTTCACAAGGTTGAAAACCCTTTCATTGCAAATACTTGCTGTTGTGACTGCTGGAGTGTTTCCCAAAGGAATACCTCTGCTTTAGGAAAAACATTTCTCTGTAACTGCAACTTTCGGAAGGAGTATCTTTTTAAAAGACGTTCTTTTGGAATATAAGAAGAAAACAGTATTTGAGGAACACCGCATTGTACCTTTACTCGAGATGAACATTTTGCTTTTCCCCCATTTAAAAACCCAAAGTTTGTAAACTTTATAAGTTACACTGTAAAATAAATCTTTAATAACAGGGTAAGAGAGTTCTTGCAATTTATCTGTCTGCAGCACTAAGTTTCAACTGACTCTAGTTATAACCTAATGAAATTCAAATATCTGGACTGAAGGTTAGGAGGGGGATGACACATGAGGCTGATATTAATAATGTATGTGAGCAAATATACTTGCAGTAGCAGTTCCAACCGTGTGGAACAAGTTACAAAGAGAGGTCTGTCTCAATATGACCTGTACTAGAAAACAGAATTGAAACTCAAGATCTGCAGCTTCAGAACAGAGCTTTCCTGTCCACTGAGCTCCCTTCCGATAAAAGCTGTTCCCCACTGCGTAGCAAATGCCCAAATCATTTCATAACAATCTGGCCAAATAAGCAGTTACAGATTTGCTCCTCCTGATACTGTCAACCCTATCAAATGTGATGTGGAACTGAAGTAGTATCTATGCTCGATCATTTGTCACAGTGGAAATAACAAGTTTTGGTGCCAGTTTGGTGACAAAGCAATAACAAAGTATGTGGGCTAAATTGCCTCGTGTGAGGAAACATGCAACTGCCTCATGTTTTGCACTTTCCTAACAAGTAGAAAATCTTGGTAGTTCCATTAATTGGGTATGGATTTTTGCTTCACTAAGTGCTTGTGAAGACCAAGTGTGTATTCTGCTAACAATATGAGTTACTTTTCAAATAGTGGCTTTTAGCTTTCTGCATTGTTCATCTTGAAGTCTGACAACCTGTGAAGGAAACAATCTTGTCTGTCATCTTCTCTTGAAAATCCAAGAAAAATGAATGCATTAGATAATGCTTATGTCTTACATGATTGTTTTTGTCAGGCTCTGGATACACCCATGCTATTTTCTGGCACGGGCAGGTTTTGATTGAATTTTCAGCTAGGGAAGGATTCATTGGTTGAACACGTTCAAATCTTCTTGAGCCCCACCCCTATTTGTTGCTGTCAGCTTTTCTTCTAAATGCCTGATGATTATCTTATCTCATATTGTGAATTAAATTAAGCTGGTAATTTGGGAAGTCCTGTATTGATGCACACTTGAAATGTTGAAGTGCTTCAGTGGTTTAGAAAAAACCCATAGTTGAGGCAAACCTAGAAGTTAAGGAATGATCTTTATTGAGTGACAAGAATTTATAAACCAGCCTCAATTGCTACAAAACTTTACAAAGTGATAAAAGTAGTGATAATGCAGATAACACTGAAATGGCATTTATTCACTCAGGTCAGCTAAGAGTCTGTAAGATTTAGATACATGTAGTCAAACTGATCATAAACATATCCTGTCCTTATTTGTAGTAAAAGTTCTAATAGTTTTCCAGTGTGACATCTGCCCATTGGTTTTATGTATTTCCTTTGTTGCAAAGGAATCAAATTTAGGAAGTCTCTCTTTATACATCATCCCCCAGACTTGGCAGTGTCTACTGCACTAGAAGGGGCATGGCTCTGAGCAGTCTCACTCCCATGTTCTATGGTATCTTGCTTGGAGAGCAAAAGAACAAGCAGTGTCACCTCTTACGCTTTGAGGTACATGCCTTCAGAAGTAATCCTGTTTATTCACTCGGTGCCCCCCAAAAAGGACTGGTGGAAAATAATTTGTGTTTTGGACAGAAAGCATGTCAAATGGTGAATTTGTGGTGTTTCCTCTGATTTTATTTGGATGTTCAACAGTGACTGCAACATGTGTGGCCCCATGAAAATAAACACTCTTTCTTTAAGCTAGATGTATATTTTCTCTATGATTTTCAAGGGCATAAGGTCCTGTTAATGCCCAGAAAAGTCTTACAACAAGTATTTTGGTCTGCTGTATGTGTGCTTGAAGCATCAGCAAGGCTGTGGCACAGACTGTGCTTTGGTAGCTAACCTGCATTTAAAGGTGTTGCTCCTCTTTATCTCTTCCTTTTGCTTGTAGTTAATTTCATTAGGGAAAGATGCTATCTGGCTTGCCCAAAGGCAAGGAACAAGCAGGGGCTAGTATTTGGAGTTGTTCAGTCCACCAAAAAACAGTTCTCATTTTAAAAAGACCTATGTCCTCACAGTCTTTCTTTGCAGATTTCTGCTAGCAGACTTCAGCATGTTTCTTGCCCTCTGGGGAGCTATGAATAGGCAGCCATATCACTGCAGTTAGCATGGTGTTGTGCTGAGATCATAAATGCTGCTGAGAGGAAGCCTTTAAAGCTCAAGTGAAGTAATTCAGTATTGCTAGCCAAATTGTGGGAGCCCCGCTGGCTCGAACCCAGCCCAGCACATGGGCAAAGTGAGGGTGGGTTAGCCCACAGGGCATTACAAAGGTGTGGTATTCTCTGTAGCGGATGCAATTTGCAGGGATGAGGGAGCGGCACTCACCTGGGATGTGGCTGACATAGGAGCCTGTAGGTTTCAGTGGTTTCTGAACTATTCTGCACTGCATTAGTCACTCTTGATGTTGTATTCTCATTTTTCTTTGTTGACTTGCTTCATTACTCTTCCTTTTTGCTGACAGTTTAAGTCCTTCTTTAGCTCAGAGAATGAAAACAAATTTTGAATTCTTAATGTGTAGTTTCATAAACTGAGAAGCCAGCCCTGGGGTATTGCTCACAAAATAAGTCTTTAAAGATTTCTCTTCTGCTGCCCTGCTGCACTCCTTGCTCTGCATGCTTATTTCATTTCTGAGGTTGAAGCATCATTATCACAAAAAGTGAATTTCAGTGTTTATGATAAATATTTCTGTGAAAATCACAGCTCAATAGTAATCCCAATAGAAGATGGACTGTTAAGGATTGTTAGGAAAGGAACAGCGAACAAAACAGGACACTATGCATTAATCCATGCTTTGCCTGCATCTTGTTGAATCTCATGTAACGCTAGTTTCTGTCCTTCCAGGAGGCAGCAATGCCTCTGAAATAGGCTCAGAGGAGGACAATAAACTGTAAAACTATGGAATAGCAGAGTTTTCCAGCTAGATAGAGATGACAGATGGGATAATGTGATATAAGCCTTCCAAATAGAGAGATTTCAAGAGAAGGGAGAGTAAAAGTACAGGGAAAGGGCTTGAATTAGAGGAAAAAAGCACCAGCTGGGGCAGGAACTCCTGTTGCTGCCTTTTTGCAGATCCTGGCAAAGACTGACTCTTCTCCCTTTGTCTATATGAAGTATGAAGAAGTAAAGAATACAATTGTTAGTGATGGGTTCAGAGCAAGTGTTTTTTATCCAGTTATTTTTCATAATTGAGCTCAATTTGAGAATACTTTTTCTGATTGTAGTGACTCTTCCAGAGAAGAAAAATGGGAACTCTCAATGATTTTTTCTGTTTGGTGACATTCTTTTGCATAAAAGGAATTCTGAAATAACAGTTCCAGGCTGACAGTCAGCTTAAAAAACAAGTAGTTTAATCATAAAAATAAACCAACTATGTACCGGCAAAAAAAAAAAAAAAAAGCAAAATTTAAATTGGGTTAACTAGTTACTATAGCCTCAAGCATCTGCATCAACTAGTTTGATAATTACTTTTCTGCTTGTCAGAAATGAGAAATGCTAAAGGCAAACTCAATTCCATGTTACACACAAGCACGAGTTCCACATTTATACTTGCTCTCATGCTGACAATGCACTCCAGAAAAATTAATGATGCCACACACTAATAGCAAATGCCTAATTTAAAAACATTCTTTAAAAGATGAGTTAGCCTTGAGAGTATTTTGTTTACTTAAAAAGGGGGAGAAAACAAAACAGTTTGGGGTTACACTTCTAAATTTTCCTCCAAGTAGCAATGCTGGGAAACTAGTTTTTCCACTCAGCTCCAAATTAAACTTTTCCCTTGGTCTCAGAGTACATACTAGAGCCATTCTTATATTTGCATTTGTAACTAGCTGAACAAGTTTCAGCAAATCCAATTTCTGTTCCTCTCGACAACACATACAGCCCATGCTATCCACAAGTCTACGTGGTAGCTTTGATTTTCACCAAAAGTTATGAGGAAAAAAAAATATAAGTAGCTATAAATACAGATATATTTTCTCCCCTCTAACAACTTTAAGGAAGACAGCACTTGGTAGAAAATAAGATAATGTCTGAATAATAAGCTTTTTCTTTTTTTTTTTTCCTCAGGGCAGGACTGTATCTCCAGCTTTGAATTCCTATCCGGTCCTTCTAAAGAAATTCTGTTGTGTTACTGACAGCTGATGCATGAAGTGAAGTTTGGTGACAGGACTTAATGTTTTTAATAACATCAAAACTACTTGCAGGAAGAGATTCTTAACATTCATTGTGAAAGGCTGAAGGTCGTGCAATGTTGTACAGTCACTAATGTTATGAAGATAGGAGTCTGCCCCCAGAAACTTGTGCTGCAGCGGCAAGACAGAACACACTCAGCACTGGGTGGGACTTGGAGAGCGTCCTGGGAAAGAGTAGGAGCTCCTGAATCAGTGAATCATGTATGCTATTTAGGCACGATTGTTTACCTTTAAAAGAAAAAAAAAAAAAAAAAAAAGTTGTTTAATGCATTAATAACTATAATCTCTTATTTAATAACTGAGTGGTCAAACTTGTTCTGTTTGTCTGTGAAAATAACAATTGCATTCAATGGCATACTTGTCTGTAGCTAGGAAATGTTTGTGTTCTACATGGCTTGATTTACTGGATCAGGAAGATAATTTAATTGAAACTACAGTAGCTTAGTTTGTAGCGTTATTTGTTAATAAGGCATTAGAAATAACATTGCTAATTAAAGGCTAAGAAAATGATATTAAGATCTAGGATAAGAATCGGTTCAGAATAGGCTGTAATTTGGATCACATATATACTGAAAATTGACATGCAGTCTCTGCAGTTTTTTGGCTCAAACAGTACGAGATTTAGGTTGTATCTTGATCAGAAACTCAAACTGTGCTGAGAAGGAGTAGGAGGGAAAAGAGGATCATGTGTTTGGACTGAAATCTTGTTTATGTAGATTTCCGTCACAAGTGGTGAATCTCACTGTTTATCCATACACAGGCGCTTGCTCTCTGTACGCGTAGGTGAAGAAATCAAGGCTTGCTTTATCCATTTCTACTGTACGTAAGAGCAGACATTTAGTACACAGACAATTCAAAGATTTATGGATGATGCAGATGAAGTTGGGTGAAGTGATTCCCACCAATTACTTGTTCAAAAAGGAAAATAAAGGAGGAGAAATCTGCTAAAGAAACATCTTGAGGGAGAAGAGGGGGCAGGATGAAGGGAGCTTCAAGAGAACATTATTTTTCAAGAAGGATGTGGCATATTAATCTATTGGCTGAACTACAAAATCCATTATTTGTTCAGTTAAAATGAGTTGTTGAAGCTTAACGGAAGCTGGAACAGATGATTTTTTTTTTCTTTCTAATGATGCTAATATCAAATATTCTAATTACCCGGATGTTAATAAAACAGAACTTTTGCTCAGTAACATTAACAAAGAAAGAAAAAAATCTTCACAGAATGCATTGTTTGGCTAAATTAACTCAGAGCTAGGAAACAGAAACACTGGGATTTGGTCTTGCCTCTATCATGACCAACCACTTTGCACTAATATAGTTTTTATGAAATCATGTGGACTTATTGTTTCACATATGTAGCTTATCTAACTTTGCATCAAGAGAACTTGAGTCATACTGAGCATACTTACACAAAGAAAGGTGCATTTGATCATCACAGGCAGAAATAGTCTCTCAAGCCAGTTCAAGTTCAAAAAATATGTTGAATAATTTCACAGGGCAGTAATAGTCATGGAAAGGTTTTCTGATATGCTTTGATCAGCTACAAGTTTAGGCAGTCAGTTTCCAATGCAAGATTTGAAACTCTGTTGAGCATCTAGACTTCTTACATGGTACACGTGAGAAGCTGGATGTATCCGGTTGCAATACCGTGTTGTTGTGCATTGTACAGGCAGCGTATTGCCGAACTTCCCCAAGAGAAATGCTGAGGGTGGGAATGAATCTTAAACATGGGTAAAACTGAAATTTAGATGCACTTTCAATGTCCTTATGGAGGATGCACATTCACCTTGTGCTCAACAAACCAGGCTTATTTCCATTTCTTCACAGGATCAAGAACTTTACTCACCCTTCCCTCTGCCTACTCACCAAACATAGCTCACATAAGGTGTGAAGTCAAGGTGCTAATTTCTTCATAGGGGAGTTTGCTTTTCATTTGTTTTTTGTTCTTGTTGTCTTCTTTGCTCCCTAAACTATTTCAATGAGGTAATCTGTGGTATTTTCTTGCTCTCAAATTTAATTTTGTTATGAACTGTGGAACAGCTTCAAAGATCTATTGGGCCAAATGCATATTACTCTCTCTTCCCGGGGAAGTGTTCTAATTATTAAGTATAGGTCCCCCCATTTCCTCCTTCAAAGATTGCTTGTCAGTATTATTGAAACTTTTCAATGTGAAATGGAATGCATTCTTTCAATGCAAACCTGCTTAGCTACTAAATGACAAAGTGACTAGAGCATTCTGCCTCTAGCCCACTGCTTCTTCATAATTATTAGACATGGTAATAGCTTTAATAAGAGGTCTAGTGACTAATTCTGTATTAGAAATCCATTGTTCAGTTTTTGGGTTGACTTCCCAATCTGAGGGTCATCTTTATTTCAGTCTCCTCTACCAGAGGATAATCTTGGTTCTGCAGTGTCAAGATGAAACCAGTTCTCAGGTTTGTTCAGCTGTGTCCTTGATGAAAGAAAACTGTGGGTGAAATATCTATCAAATTATGTTTCTCAAGAACAAAGTAGAGAAATTAGACTCCGTTCATGCCAAACAGAACAACAGATGACAGACAGCACAGATCTGGAAAGAGGAAGCACTTCTCACCATATGTAAAAAACAAAAACAAAACAACAACAAAAAAAGAAAACAAAACAACAAAGAAAAATAAACAGTCAAACAAAACCTCCAAAAAACTACCGATAAAAACCCTCTGCAGGTGCCTCAGATAATTTGCTATCAAAGACTAAGACACTAATAGCTAGGATTTCTTTCACAGTAAACAGTAGTCATGTGGGGATTTTCAGGTGCAGAGCTATAGATTGCTTTATTCAGAGTACGCACAAATTTAAGCATTATGGATCCTTTTTTTGTTTCCCGTGGACATTTTGTGACTGGAAACAAAGGGGAATTGGTGACTACTCTGGAGATTCTGTCCAAATAATCAGTTCATAAGATGTCATAAGTTCACTGCTGGAAGAGAAAGTAGTTTACGCTTTTATTATTAGTATATATATATATATATTTTCTTTTTTTTATATGGTACATTGAATCTCTCCAGGCTTCTGACCTGCCATATAAGGGCTTTATTCTTCACATGCTTAGGGAGATAGCATTTTACATAGTGACTTTCAAGTATATCATGTGGTTACTGAAAACTGCTCATCATGCAGATGGCATTTTTTTGACTTCTTTTGTGATTATGTTTGTCATGTTTTTGTGGAAATGATATTACTGATGCACATCTTTTTCTTCAAATGTCACAAGGGAGAAAAAAATCAACACAGCAGATAGGCAAAATTTGCATGAAATTTGAACTTCACTTAAGAAGGAGATCCGTTGGCATGAAAAGTCATTGTGATTAAAAAAAATTGTATCTGTCCAAGTATATTAATGATGAGAGTTATGAATTTTATTTGTCCCCTAAATATCTTACCTTCAAAAGAAATAAATTAATGCATTTCTGATCCAGAAGACATGCTGTTTTATTAATTAGTGTACAAGGAATTGTTAGGTTAGATGATTATGTTCAATTAAGTATAATGAATGTAATTAATATAGATTCTGGTTTTAGGTGGTGGAGTTAATAGTGCCATTAAATGCTTCCATTCTGGCGATACATATTGTATCGAGAAACAAAGTTTAAAATGAAAACAAGTCTCTTTTGCTTGTTCTATACATGCAGAATAGTTTACATTTCTTTTGTAAACGGTCAAAACCCATATTAAAATTCATTCTAAAATTTCACAACATATCCTTTAAAATATTTCATTACAGTGTGGTTATAGAGTACGAGTCACGGTATGAGGAGTGTACTTATTTCAAATTGTGGAGAATTTACTTCTTAAACACCTCGTGTTCTTTTATTTACCTTCATGTTTCTCTTAAGTATAGAAAATGACCAATAAGCCACAGCAAAGGAAGTGGCTCCACTTAGGGGTTTCCTCTGGTTGGTTTTGTCTCTTTTGTTCCTGCTCTTCTGCTGAGAGGTGGTGGTGGGTTGGAAAAATGTTTCTCATGGATTCACAGAGGGTGCTCTTATGCATCAGAACTCCCAAGCCACCACACAAAGGAGAAGTTTTTGACAAACCAGCTCTTTATGTTATTTAATTTCTTTAGCCATATTTAAATTAGATGACATTAAATTTTGCGGTCTAACTATATGCTGATGTATGTGGTTTTTTTTTCAGGCTTTGCATACTTCATGTATACATGAATATATATAATATATATTATATAATATATTTTATATATATATGTATAATATAGGAATCTTGGATGTAATGTTCTCATTTCTCTCTGATGCAAGTCATAGTCTTAGAAAATATAACTCTACATTAATCCAACATCAGAGAATACTCTTAGCAGATTGGTCCTTCCAAAAAAAAAGCAGTAATGAGAGTCCTAGTAAGATTTGGCACAACACTGCCCCTTCCTATATTAAAAAGCAGTATAGTACTTCTTTTACGTAAAAATAAAAAGTAGTTGAGCATCCAAACACTTGCTTTCAGGAACATGTAAATTGTAATTTGAGGAGGTAACTACATAGTTATGTTGAAATGGGATAAAAGTTTCAAGTCCTAAAGAAGCATACCAGCTAGCCATAAAAGACCATTTATTTTTACATGGTGATTAGTACTGCAAAGAACCTATCGTTCTTTTGTGGTAACAATGGAGACCAAACAAAATTTAGAGAGTTTCTGTTTGCTTGGCATTTTTAAAAGAAGTATTTTGTTTTTTTCTGCTCTATAGCTGATGGTACTGCATCTCTCATCACTATTACATTAAAGTAAATCCTATATGCTTTAAAACTAAACATAAAATTGACCTGTTACTATGCTGATATATGAGCTTTGGATTGAACAACATCTGTTCTGAATGTGCATTTTGTAAGGGTTTCTTCTTACAGTTTCTTCTAGATTTACTTCAAAGTGACATTTGACTACGTTTTTTTTTCGCTTTGCTATGTGAGAATGAAATTTCAGCCTCTGCCAGACGGATTTTCCCACAGTTGTTACCAACTTGCAACACATTTCTGTGTTGTTGCTGCAGCTGTGGGTGTTCTGTAGCTGACTTGCTTAGATCTTAATGCAACCAGTTGGTTTAGTTTTTTGTGTGAATCTGAGAAAGGACAAAAAGCAGTTGCTTTTTGCTTTTCCTACTTAAAGAAGATTGATGCATGAATGAGTCTCCAAAAGCAATCCCTCCTCAAGTGAGCTTTTGGTACAGAAGCTCTGTTTTGTCCTTGCTGTGGTTTGTTTCTTCCTTTTGAAAGATCTGTAGTGTGAGCTAATCACTTCATTTGTATGAGCTCTTTTCATAGCAAAGCCAGAAAGATATAGCCCTAAAGCAACTATTCTACATTTTGGTGCTGCATCTGTTCCTTCTATCTCCTTGGTCTCCCAGCAGAGATAATCATTAGGTTTTTTGTTTTGTTTTGTTTTGGTTGGTTGTTGTTTTGTTTTGTTTTGTTTTTTTTTGTTTGTTTTGTTTTTGTTTTTTTTTTTTTTTCTCTCCTTTCCTTACTGCTGAGAAGCCCAAAACTATATGATAATACAATAATTTTCTGTCTTCATATGCAGGGAAAAATTAAAAAAAAAAAAGAAAAAGAAAAAGAAAAAAGAAAACAGTGGTCAAAATGTGTAAATGATAGAGCAAAAGTTTTCAATATTGCACTAGTTGTACAAAAATATTCTGCTATAACTTGGGTAGCTGAACTGAAGGAAGGAAGCAGAGACTCAAAGATGTGACATACGCACATGCTTGTATGTGCTGCTACTTCTGCTTCTTTCCCACCTCAATCTGAGGGAGTTTGCAGCACAGAGATGAAGCTCAGCTTTATGCTTCACATCTCATATTCCTAAGCAAAACTAAGATAAAACAAAATGATAGTGAATAGTCTCATTTAATGGCATGCATTTCTCTGACACATGCTAGGTTTCATAAACATTCACTTTTTTGTCTGCTTGGGTTTTGTTTGAAGTAAGGCTGAAAGTTCTTTGCAATATCAAATCCAGCCTAAAATTTCATTAAAAACATGATAAACTACAGCAAAGACTTTTACTGTTACTTTTACTGCTAGGGAGGAGCGGTGAGAAACTATTAAATTCCTGTGCAAAATTAATAGACAACAGAAAAATATTATAAAAAGAAAGGACATAACTTATGAAATCTATCTAAGCTGTTATCTGTCATGTGGAAATGAAGTTTTATAACACTGGATAATGAGGATGCTTGTCTTTGTTTTTCTTCAGCCATATGAACCACAGGAAATGCAGAGTTCTCATTGCAAATTGTCAATATCGAATGGATATAGCCCCACTTACTGTAGAAAATTTAACTTGAATTAACAGTATGTAATTGTGACCATGAATGGATTTTTTATACTGAGCAACAAAGATATAGGTTTGTAAAATTTTTCCTCTTCAACTGTGTATAAACTTTTTTTTTCCTTCTCCCTAAAGAAATTCTCTCCTCTTGTAGATTTGAAAGCAATTATCATGAACTTTTCAACATTTCTGTCTCCCGTGCCAGTCCTTTGAACTTCACAATTGGCTTTTGCTCCTTTTTCTTTGCAGAAATGGAACTGGAATACATCAGTTACCTTGCAAGTTGTAATTCTATATGATTTTCTCCCCAGTTGAGTTCTGAGAGTTATGAAACTAAACAATTTACTACTTTCATAAACTATCACGTTAACGTTTCTGGAGTGGTAGTGCTTAGGTCCACAATGAAATCTGATCAAATGGCACATGATGCAGATATGCCTACACAGAATAAAATAAAAACAATAAACCCTGCCAAATCTCTGCTGATTTTGGAATTAAGTCCTACTGACCAACTTAAAAAGTGTTTCACTTAAATGCCACACAAGTCTGTACGGCTGAGCAAATGCTACAAAGTGAAGTAGAACAGGAAAGAAATCAGAAGTACTTTAATGACCCAAGTGCTTGACAGTAAGACAGTGAAAGTAATGTAAAATACATTAAATCATGTTTGAGACATGATTTTTTTTTTGAAGCTACTTGGAATGTCTTAAGGGGAGTGTTTTGTTTTAAAGAACTTCCAGTTTGCCTTTGACACTGCTGCAATAAAATTTAAAAATATATACTTGTCTCTGCAATTCAATATGGTTTCTTCAGTATCTTGTCAATTCTTCAGGTGGAGGATCTGTATAAGGGAGTTAGAGGAAGTCCCTTGATGTCCCTTTCAGCCACAAAACAAGATTTGTTCAATGTAGATGCTTGGATGCTTGGAATTCATTTTCTGTCTTTATAGATGATAGCACAAATCTCTATCGGTGGAGCCTACAGCTGCAGACAAACCTTGAAGAAGGTCTCCTACAGCAGCATGAAA